>NC_133450.1:188305774-188649108 GCF_048565385.1 Saimiri boliviensis
ACTTGGCCGCACAGCAGGTGGTGAGCAGTGGAAGAGTGAGGTTACTGCCTAAGCTCCGCCTCCTGTCAGATTAGTGGTGGCATTCGATTCTCATAGGAGCTCAAACCCTATTATGAGTTCTTCATGCGAAGGATCTAGGTTGCATACTCCTTATGAGAATCTAACTAATGCCTGAAACCATCCCCACCCAACCATTGTTCTACTTTTGGTTTTAACTATTCTAGCTACCTCATATAATATAAATGGAATCATACAATATTTGTCCATTTGTGTCTAGCTTATTTCACTTAGCATAATGTTTTCAAGGTTTATCCATACTGTAGCATGTGTCAGAATTCCTTTTTTTTTAAAAAAAGACGGGGTTTTACCATGTTAGCCAGGTTGGTCCTGATCTCTTGACCTCGTGATCCGCCCGCCTCGGCCTCCCAAAGTGCTGGGATTACAGGCGTGAGCCACTGCACCCGGCCCAGAATTCCTTTTTATTTTTATTTTTTTGAGAAGGAGTCTCACTCTGTCGCCCAGACTGGAGTGCTGTGGTGTAGACTCAGCTCACTGCAACCTTCATCTCCAAGGTTCAAGCAACTCTCCTGCCTCAGCCTCCCAAGTAGCTGGGGTTCCAGGCAGCCACCACCATACCCGGCTAATTTTTGTATGTGTAGCAGAGACAGGGTTTTGCTACATTGGCCAGGCTGGTCTCAAACTCCTGACCTCAAGTGATCCACTCGCCTCAGCCTCCCAAAGTGCAATTCTATGTTTAATTTTTTGAGGAACTGCCATACTGTCTTCCAGAGCAGCTGTGTCATTTTACATTCCCATTAACAGTACACAAGAGTTCCAATTTCTCCATTTCTTTGCCAAAACTTGTTATGTTCTATTGTTTTCATTTCTGTTTTTTATAATAGCCATCCTACTGGGTGTGAAGTGGTTTCCCTCTTTCTTTCTTAACCACCCTATGGGAAGCTTAGCTACTCTGATCATGATTTTTCTCCTTCCTCCCTCCCTCCATTTCTTTCTTTTTTCACCAAATGTTTATTGAGCATCTGCTTATGCCAGGCTCGGTGCTAAACACTAGGCATATGGTGGTCAATAAAACAGATGTGGCACCTGTCCTCACATAGCTTATCCAATCATAAGCCAGATGTTTAGGAGGAAACAATCTCTTCAGTGTTACTGTAGCAAATGAATGCTATCCCATGTCATGGAATGTAAATGTCGCATTGATCTCTGTAAGTGCTAAACCATAAAGATGGAAGGGATGAACACCCCGCCTCTGCTTCCCAAGAGATAAGAATTTATGCCAGGCATGGTGGTTCATGCTTGTAATGCCAACACTTTGGGAGGCTGAGGCAGGTGGATCACTTGAAATCAGAAGTTTGAGGCCATCCTGGCCAACATGGTGAAACCCTATCTCTACTGAAGATACAAAAGTAGCTGGGTATCGTGGTGCTCACCTGTAGTCCCAGCTACTCAGGAGGCTGAGGCACGAGAATCACTTGAACACAGGAAGCAGAGGTTGCAGTGAGCCTGAACAACAGAGTGAGACTGTCTCAAAAAAAAAAAAGAATTTATGATCATTGAGCAAAGAATGTATGACAGCATCAACTCTTTGACCCCAAATGGGAGGAGATTTGGAAGCTAAGCTATATTCGTAGCCTGAAAGGATAAGTGAGTGAAGGACAGGCAGCCTGGGAAGTGGCAAGACCAGTGCCATCTGGCGGGTGGAGCAGTAGCTTGAAAGGGAACTGAGCTATTTGACTCAGAGCAGAAGGACTCGAACAAAGCTGTAATGTGTTGAAGTCTCAAAGAGCTCAAAACATAGAAAGTTGCACTTCCAGAGAAGGCAGAACTGGAGTCCAAGATGGACTTCTTTATGACTTATTCATCAATTCCACTCATTCTTTCAAATGTTTATTTTACACTTTTCATGTGCCAGGCTATGTCAAGGTACTGGGTATATTTTGGTGATTTAAACAAATTTGACCTATGCCTATATGGACTCAGCTCAGTGAAGGAGCCAAACAATAACCAAGTAATCAGGCAAATGCATCACGCAAATAAGAATAATTGTACCTGGGGAATAAAACAGGGTGTGGTAAGAATATCTTCAAAGGGAGATGTTCAGTAAATAAAAGGGTGTTTGCAGGCTGGGTGCGGTGGCTCACACCTGTAATCCCAACACTTTCGGAGGCTGAGGCGGGTGGATCACCTGAGGTCAGGAGTTCAAGCTCAGCCTGACCAATATAGTGAGACTTGTCTCTACTAAAAATACAAAAATTAGCCAGGCATGGTGGCACATGCCTGTAATCCCAGCTACTTGGGAGGCTGAGACAGGAGAACTGCTTGAACCCAGAAGGCAGAGGTTGCAGTGCGCCATTGCACTACAGCCTGGGCAACAGTGAGACTCCATCTCAAAAACAAATAAATAAATAAAAGGTTTTTCCAAATGACTTCTTTGAACAAGTGACATTTAGGCTAAGACTCGGGGACAAGAAGCTGCTGGTCATCAGAAGAGTGTCTTGGCTGAGCATCGTGGATCAAACCTATAATCTCAGCACTTTGGGAAATGAAGGCAGAAGGATCACTTGAGCCCAGGAGTTCAAGATCTGCCTATGTAACATAGAGAGACCCTGTCTCTTACAAATAATTTTTGAAAAATGATCCAGCAGTGGTGGCACGTGCCTGTGGTTGCAGCTACTCAGGAAGCTGAGGTGGGAGGGTCTCCTGAGCCCTGGAGGTAGAAGCTGCAGTAACCTATGATCACACCATTGAACTCCAGCCTAGGTAACAGAGAGAGAGATCCTGTCAGAAAGAAAAGAGAAGAGGAAGGGAAGGAGAGAGGGAGGGAAGGGAAGAAGAAAGAAGGAAAAGAAGAAGAAAACGTGGAAGGGCTCTGTATGGGACATACCCTGGTATGTTCCAGGAATGGAGAGGAGGCCACTGCACCAAAGGATTCACTTTCTTTTTTCTTTTTTTTTTTTTTTTTGAGACAGTCTCACTCTGACTCTGTCACCCAGACTGGAATCCAGTGGTGTGATCTCGGCTCACTGCAAACTCTGCCTACCGGGTTTAAGCGATTCTCCTACGTCAGCCTCCCTGGTAGCTGGGATTACAGGCATCCGCCACCATGCCTGGCTAATTTTTTTGTATTTTTAGTAGAGACAGGGTTTTGCCATGTTGGCCAGGCTGGGCTCGATCTCCTGACCTCGTGATCTGCACACCTTGGCCTCCCAAAGTGCTGGGATTACAGTTGTGAGCCATCACACCCAGCCGATTCACTTTCATTCTAGGCGCAGTTGGGAACAAGTGAAGGATTGTTAAGCAGGGAAGTAAACAGATATGATTTATGTCTCAAAATGATCACTCTGAACACTAAGTAGAAAATGAGGCTGGGTGTAGTGGCTCATGCCTGTAATCCAAGCACTTTCGGAGGCTGAGGCGGGTAGATCACCTAAGGTTAAAAGATCGAAACCAGCCTGGGCAACATGGTGAAACCCATCTCTACTAAACATACGAAAAAAAATTAGCCGGGTGTGGTGGTACATGCCTGTAGTCCCAACTACTCAGGAATCTGAAGTGGGAGGATCACTTGAACCCAGGACGTGGAGGTTGCAGTGAGCCAAGATTGTGACACTGGACTCCAGCCTGAGTGGCAGAGACTTTGTGTCAAAAAAAAAAAAAGAAGAATGAAAATGAATTTGAGGGGCCAAGGGGGATGCCATGGAACCAGTCAGGTGGCTACTATAGTGGTCCATGTGAGAAGTTTTTGGTTGGGACCAAGGTTGTGGGTGGACTCGAGATGCAATTTAGAGCTGGATTCTTCAAGACTGAATGCTAGGTTGTTGTGGGGGGAAAGAGGGAGAGGAAGGGACGCAGACTCACCCCTAGCAGTGTGTGCATGGAAGTACCGTTGATGGAGATGGGAGGACTGGGAGAGCAGTAAGTCTAGGGAGACAAGAACTGGGAGTGAGGTTTGGATAGGTTAAATCTGAGATGCCTGTGAGTCATCCATGTGGAAATGTCCAGTAAGTAGTTATGTCTGGAACACAGAGCAGAGGTTTGAGCTGGAGAAATAAATTTGGGAGCCAGGGAAAGATGAAATTCCCTAAAGAATGCTTAGAGGGAAAAGAAAAAGAGCCCAGGATTGAGCCCTGGGAAATACAGGTCCTTCAGTATCTACAAGTGAGGTCAAAGAGGAGGAGGAGGCCGGGCTCAGTGGCTCACGCCTATAATCCCAGCACTTTGGGAGGCCAAGGCGGGTGGATCACGAGGTTAAGATATCGAGACCATCCTGGTCAACATGGTGAAACCCCGTCTCTACTAAAAATACAAAAATTAGCTGGGCATGGTGGCGCGTGCCTGTAGTCCCAGCTACTCGGGAGGCTGAGGCAGGAGAATTGCTTGAACCCAGGAGGCGGAGGTTGCGGTGAGCCGAGATCGCGCCATTGCACTCCAGCCTGGGTAACAAGAGCAAAACTCTGTCTCAAAAACAAAAAAGAGGAGGAGGAGGAGGTGGCAGCAAAACAGGAGGAATGGCAAGAGACTGTGGCATCCTAGAAACCAAAAGGGGGAAGGGTGCCTTGAAAAGGAGAAGAGTAAGAAGTACAGGAAGTATTCCTGAGGTGTCAAGTAAGATAAAGACAAAAGGGAACCACCAGAGACCTTCAAGATTGCAGCCTGGGGACGAGGTTAGATGCAGGCACTAGGTAGAGTGGCATCCTCATTGTTGAGGCCACTGCAGTTTGTTGTGATCTCTGGGAGACTGCTGGAAGTTGATGAGGTGCATAAGGTCTGTGTGGCTGTTGGAAAGGATCTGCTTTAAAAGTCAGGCAGCCTGGCCAGGCGCGGTGGCTCATGCCTGTAATTCCAGCACTTTGGGAGGCCAAGGCAGGTGGATCACCTGAGGTCAGGAGTTCAAGACAGGCTGGCCAACATGGTGAAATCTCGTCTCTACTAAAAATACAAAAAAATTAGCTGGGCATGGTGACATGTACCTGTATTCCCAGCTATTTGGGAGGCTGAGGCAAGAGAATCTATCAAACCCAAGAGGTGGAGGTTGCAGAGAGCCAAGATCAGACCACTGCACTCCAGCCCGGGTGACAAAGCGAGACTCCATCTGGGTGGGTGCAGGGAAGAAGTCAGGTAGTCAGAGCATTTTGTCTCTCCTTCCCCTGCAGGGGTCTGTGAAGATCATGCTGCCCTGAGCCTGGCAAGATGGTGCAAGGGTTCAACAATCCCCTGCCATGTCCTTCTTCAGGCTCTGCTAATTCACCCGTGTCCCTCTCCCTCTGCCCGTTCCCCTACAGGACACTTCACGGCCATGGTATGGAAGAACACAAAGAAGATGGGAGTGGGGAAGGCATCCGCAAGTGACGGGTCCTCCTTTGTGGTGGCCAGGTACTTCCCAGCAGGGAATGTTGTCAACCAGGGCTTCTTTGAAGAAAACGTCCTGCCACCAAAGAATTAACTTGTCAAATGTAATGGGAAGGTGGCAGACTTAAGAACATGGATATGAAGTGCCTAGAACAACCAAAACCTGGCTGTGTGTCTGCCCCTGTGGGTGTATGTGCTTGTGTGTATGATGCATGTGAGCGTCTCTGGTATATACACTTGGACATACAGGTCTATGTGAGCTCATTCTTATTACAAGAGTGAGCAAATGAAGCATTTACCCTGATGGTTGCCTAGACCATAATCATTTGGATTTGGAGGAGGGGGGAATCAGTTTTTTAAATTTGTTGTTATTTTTAAGCAAACTTCTTTTGTATCTTTCTTCTAATATCCATCCCTGGACTTTTTGTATTCCAAATGTTTGTGATGCTGAGAAATGAAGTTCATTTTATGAGATCTTCATGTGTCGTAATCTACTTTTGGTAGATAATTAAGAGTATTAAACCCTCATTTAAATGTGACATACGATACAGCTTTAAGCACATAAATATAAAGCAGCTTCCATCAGAAACATGGAGCAGGCAGGGGCTCCATTTTTACAGAATTATCGAGATTCCTGAGTTGTAAAACATGATGTCATCCTGCATGCCTCCTGGAATTCTCCAATGGGATCGCCAAAGAACAAATGGAGAAAAAAAGCTTTACTACCTTGCATTCTTCTACCTTTAAATATCAAAGTACCCCTGCAACCACCACCTCTTGCCCCCTTCCCTCTTTTCTTAAACTTCTGGCATTTCAGAGCTCAGCAGGCTACCCAGGTTTCTGGAGAGTTGGGCTAGGCCCGAAGCTCCCCCCTCCCCGACCTCTGCTAGGCGGCCCAGGCCTGGTCTGGGAGACAGCCCCCTCACTCTGCCTGGGCTCTTGGCCAAGCGGCCTTGGATGGATGAAGTCAGAGAGGTGGGGTGAGGGTGAGCTCACTCAGGGCCCCCAGAGGAAGCCCTCCAGCCTCTGCCCTCCCCCGACACAGGGCGGGAGCCCAGGCCTGTTCCTGGCAGCTGTGGTTGCAGCTGTGCCGCTGCTCCTTCCTGGAATGTACAACAAGCCCAAATGTTCCAAGAAGACGTTCCGGGCAGGGGGCTTAGAAATGCTAATATGGTTCTGTGTTTTGCCTGAAACGATACCAGGTTCCCCTGAATAGCAACTTTACAAGGTCCATGTGGGAGGGACCAACCCAGATGCCATGCCAAGTGTCCCTGAAACCATGACAGCTCCATCTGTCAAGATGGCAGGGGCGGGAGTGAGGGGGCTGCTGGCTTGACAGAGCCATCTGGGCAGGCCAGTCCTCAAAGCAGCTCCTGAAGGTCTGTGTTGCCCTATGACCGGTCTCACACTATGCCTCTCATTTCCCCGAGGATATTGACCAAGACAATAAAATCTTTTTCTTTGTGTAGTGTCTTTCTCCAATGTGATTCATACCTGAAACTCGGTGGCTGAGACAATCCATGACTCTGAATTCCTCTCTTGATTAACTCAAGCCCTGGAATACCTGCAACCCATCCCCTGTGGACTGTGGTGCTTAAGTGGCCAAGTTTTAAGCCATGTGACCCACCAGCACAGAGCTGATTAGACTAGCTGTGGACACTGGATCCAACAGCAGCCAACCACCAGGCTGGCCATGGACTGGTAATTTCAGCTAAGAAATGTGGAGAGAATTTACCAGTGGAACTGAAAAAAATAAGGATGCCATTAATTGGAATTAGGGCCATGGCAAACCAAAGCTACTTGCAAGCCAGGTTATGAATGGGAAAGACACAGAAGCAAAGAAGCCAGTTATTGGAGGTACAAAAGGGGAGGAGATGCTGAGAATATTCTTGAATGTTCCTGAGTTTTCTAGCTCCAGCCTAAATCTGTATATCTTTAAAATATGCCCCTCATTTTCTTCAGGGCTTCCAAACAAACTGATATACCAGCCGATAGTCCCCAAAGATTAGAATTATACCTTCTCTTCCTAAAGGAAGACACCATGTATGGAAAATGTGAAGCCTGGCAGGAAGCTGATGGTGAGTGGAATGTAGAGACCCCCCTTGAGGTCCTTTTCTGACCCCTCCTGGCAAGCTGCCAGCCAATGAACTTGGTGCTCTTCATGTCACCCCCCTCCACCCCAGTGCTCACACACACACACACACACACACACACACACACAACCAGGTGGTGGAAGCAAGCATGCAGCCAGCCTCCATGGGCTGGAGTTTGTTTCCGCAGTTGGCTGGATTAAGGAAACGGCTGGACCAAGGGAGCTTTCCTGGGCTGAAGAAATGCCAAACAGTGAAGCTGGCCGAGCAGGTGGGCACTAATCTCACTTTAAAGGATTTCTTGAAGATGGCAAGCCTCACAATCCGAAAAGAACAAGGACAAACCAAACTGCGGCTCTCCTTTGTAGCCAGAGGACAGAAGAAGGAGACAGATCTCTGGGTGCAAGCCTCTTCCTCTCCCTGGGCCTCAGTTTATACACCTGTATGAGGCCTGGCACATGGAGTTAGGTCTATCAGTTCTCTCAGGCCCCCATGACAGCTCCAGACCAACTTAATGCTGTGTCTGATGAGAGAGCTTATTCCTGCCTTGGTGCTCTGGGACCCGAAACAAAAACAAGCATGACTACCTCTATCACTGAAATGCCCCCAAGGCTGAGGTTTGCAGGTGAAGGGTGGGGGAGAGGGCAAAGGAGGTGTGAAGCAGCAGGGCCTGACCCACCCACCTCTTGCTCCCTGGTGAAGATGCCCCAGGAGGCAAGATCTGCCAGCCTGCATGCCCATGGGAACCAGGTGTCTGTCATCAGCACTGAGGCCTCATCCTTCACCCAAGTCGCTGCTGCTTGGAAGAAGTTCAGGGCTGAAGAGGCATTAAGAGCTAAATTATTCTCCCAGGGAGACAGCTGACCCAGAGAGCCTCATCTAAGCCCTACACCTGGCCGCTGGAGGCAGAGGCTGAAATTGAAGTCTTCTTTCAATGGGGAAAACAGAAGTTTTTCACCTTGTGCGTGTATCATATCCCAAGAGACTAAGTCTCTCTATCCTATTCAGGCAGGAAGGTGGACACATTCAGTTTAAAGGGGTATTTTCAAATAATTTTCAAGTTACCAAATCTCAAAATAAGGAAAAGTCTAGGTCTGGAATGAAAGAATGAGGGAGGAAGACAATGAGAATGAGAACATGACAAAGCCAGGGAGGGAAAGAACTGGACCCGCTCAGATTCTCAAGGCTGACACTGACATTTCCTGGGAAGGGCGCTGAGGACGGCCCGAGGGTCTGGAGTAGGGCTTGGGCCCAGATTGGAGATCAGGGGCAGGTCCTTTCTGCACCTTCTCGCTAATGCCTGGGCGAGACGCAAGTCGAGGCCCTTCCTAGGGTCTCTTCCCAAAGGCTAGTCCAGGTGGGGCCGCTGGGCTCTTTTGCCTCCCCCTCCCTCTCGCCCGTGGGGCTCCAGCTGGTCCTTATCCCCTCCTTACACAAACAGCAGTGCCACAGATGCCCCACAGTACTGCTAGAGCCCCACGCCGGCCAGGAATCTGTCCGAGCCTGTGGACACCCTCCTCTCTCCCCGCAGCGGGACTCGCAGGGGTCACGAACTCCCCAACTGTTGCTGGGAGTCGGAGGCGGCCTGCTGGCCCCTGGCGGGCGCGCCCCCGTTGAGGCTTAGCGTCCCCATCTGTAAAATGGGGACAGCTGTGTGTCTGTGGAGATCTAAGGAGTCCTGCCAGGCTGAGAACCCTCGATCCTGCTGTTTGAATTCCAGAGTCGCGGCGGACAGCACGGCGCTGCGGCCTCAGCATGGTGGCGCGTGGAGGTAAAGCGAAAAAGGGGACGCCCCGCGCCTCTTTTCCATCCTGGATAGGGGTTGGGGGTGGTGCCTGGCGCGGAGGCGGTGCGCTCGGGGGCGGCGACGACCCTCCAGCGCCACCGCGTGGCTGGACGGGGCTTGGGCCGCCCGCCCAGAAGAGACGAGGGAGCCGCAGCCTCGCCACTGCCACGAAACCAGAACCACGACGACTGCAAGTATTTATGAAGGTAGCAGCCACGAACGCCGGCGCTGGGTGAACTGGGGTAATATGAGTAAGAAAATGGCAGCTAACATTCATTGAGCGTTTATGACGAGCCCACCACTCTCTAGTCCTCTTCTCGTTTAAACTATAATAATAGACGCCTCTAATCCCCAACACCTTGAGAGACCAAAGCGGGTGGATCACCTGAGGTCAGGAGTTCGAGACCAGCTTGGCCAATATGGTGAAACACTGTCTCTACTAAAAACACAGAACTGACCAGGGGCAGTGGCTCACGCCTGTAATCTCAACACTGTGGGAGGCCGAGGCGGGTGGATCATCTGAGGTCAGGAGTTTGAGACCAGTCTGGCCAACATGGTGAAATACCGTCTCTACTAAAAATACAAAAAATTAGCCGGGCATGGTGGCGCACGCCTGTAATCCCAGCTACTCGGGAGGCTGAGGCAGGAGAATTGCTTGAATCTAGGAGGTGGAGGTTGCAGAGAGCTGAGATTGCGCTATTGCACTCCAGCCTGGGCAACAAGAGTGAAACTCCGTCTCAAAAACAAAACAAAACAAAACTTAGCTGGGTGTGGTGGCAGGTGCCTGTTATCCCAGCTACTCTGGAAGGTCTTGCGGGGAAGGGAGAAAAGATAGGGGAATTGCAATAGAAAAAGAAGAATAATTCGGCCGGGCGCGGTAGCTCAAGCCTGTAATCCCAGCACTTTGAGAGGCCGAGGTGGGTGGATCACGAGGTCAAGAGATCGAGACCATCCTGGTCAACATGGTGAAACCCCGTCTCTACTAAAAATACTAAAAATTAGCTGGGCATGGTGGCGTGGCGCATGCCTGTAATCCAAGCTACTTAGGAGGCCGAGGCAGGAGAATTGCCTGAACCCAGGAGGCGGAGGTTGCGGTGAGCCGAGATCACGCCATTGCACTCCAGCCTGGGTAACAAGAGCAAAACTCCGTCTCAAAAAAGAAGAAGAATTCATGTGGACCCGGCTGTGCAGAAGACTGGACAGTTTTGATTTTTGAGAAGTCTCACTCTGTCACCTAGGCTAGAGTGCAATGGCATGATCTCTGCTCAGTGGAACCTCCACCTCCCGGGTTCAAGCAATTCTCCTACCTCAGTCTCCCAAGTAGCTGGGATTACAGGCATTACAGGCACGTGCTACATGGCTGGCTATTTTTTTTTTTTTTTTTTTTTTTTTTTGAGACAGAATCTTGCTTTGTCACCCAGGCTGGAGTGCAATGGCGTGATCTCAGCTCACCTCTGTCTCCCGGGTTCAAGCAATTCTCCTGCCTCAGCTTCCCAAGTAGCTGGGACTACAGGCATGCGCCACCATGCTAATTTTTGTAGTTTTAGTAGAGATGGGGTTTCACTATGTTGGCCAGGCTGGCCTCGAACTCCTGACCTCAAGCCATCCACCCACCTTGGCCTCCCAAAGTGCTGGGATTATAGGCGTGAACCACCACACCCAGCCTAATTTTTGTATTTTTAGTAGAGGCAGGGTTTCACTGTGTTGGCCAGGCTGGTCTTGAACCCCGCACCTCAGGTGATCTGCCTGCCTCGGCCTCCTAAAGTGCTAATATTACAGGCATGAGCCACTGTGCCCTGCATGGAGTTTTATTATTACTCAAATCAGCCTCCAGAGCATTGGGGGAGCAGAGTTTTTAAGGATAACTTTGTGGGTAGGGGAAAGCCAATAAGCCAGGAGTGCTGCTGACTGGTCAGAGACGAAATCTTCGGGAGTCAGAGCTGTCTTCTTGGGCTGAGTCAGTTCCTGGGTGGGGGGCCACAAGATCAGATGAGGTAGTTTATCAGTTTGAGTGGTGCCAGCTGATCCATCAAGTGCAGGCAAAGCATCTCAAGCACTGATTTTAGGAGTAGTTTAGGGAGGGTCAGAATCTTGTAGCCTCCAGCTGCATGACTCCTAAACCATAATTTCTAATCTTGTGGCTAATGTTAGTCCTACCAAGGCAATCTAGTCCCCAGGCAAGAAGGAGGTCGGCTTTGGGAAAGGGCTGTTACTGTCTTTGTTTAAACTATAAACTATATGTATAGGTTTCTCCAAAAGTTAGTTCAGCCTTTTCCAAGGAATGAATAAGGCCAGCTTGGAGGCCAGAAGCAAGATGGAGTCAGCTAAGTTGATCTCTTTCACTGTCTTCGTCATAATTTTGCAAAGGGGGTTTCAAGCGGAGATGGCACCACTGCACTCCAGCCTGGGCAACAGAGCAAGACTCTGTCTCAAAAAAATAAAAATAAACTCATAATAATCTTTGAAGCAAGTACTACTATCAAATATTAGTTGTATCTCACAGAGGAGGAAACAGGTTTAGAAAGTCTGAGCCACTTGCCCATGTCCACCCTTGATGGAGACACTTGGAAAAGTGGGAGGAACATTCTAGTTTGCCATGGAGCTGAAATAATCTGGGCTTTAAAGGCCCTCCAGGCCCCAGTTTGTGGTTAACCCCTGCATCCGTGCTCCAGGGAGTGGCCTCCACCTCTCCATCTTGAAGGAGAATAATGTCCGCGGCCACCAAGGGCAGAAGCCAAAGGGCAGAACTTTTCTCTGATGCCCAGGAGCCTTGGCAGGAAGAGTGCTTGGAAAGTTGAGAGTCAGAGACTGGGGAAGCTGGGTAGTCAGGAACTTCTAGAATGGTAGGAAGAGTGCCAGGTTGCTAAGGTTCTTGGCCTTGCTCTGCTTCCAATAGGCTATGTGATCTTAAGCAAGTCCCTGCTTTTCTCTGGGCCTCAGTTCCCCTCAAAATGAGAGGATTCTTCTAGAAGCTCTGATCATCTCTTCCCTTTACCCCACCTCCACTTATCTCTCCTACACAAACTTCTCCCCACTGCCCCACCTAGCCTGGCTCTGACATTCCAGAAGCCTCGAACTGTTCAAAAGTTCCAGGTGGGATTTGCTGCCCATCCCTGCGGTTCCTTCTGAGCTCTGGGCCCTGGCTTTAGGTCCTGGTAGAATATGTCACCTTGACAGGTTGGAGAGATCAGAGGGGAGGAAGCTTCAGTGCCTCTGAGACAGGCCTAAGGAAGGCCTGCATTGTGATGACCTCATCCACTCTATGACATCATCCTCACTCCCACCCTCTCTTCTCCCTGGTCAACTGCTCTGCAAACAACCATCAATCTGAATCCCAAAGGCCTGAGAAAGTCTGTTCTCCAGTACCTGCTGCTGATCTGTTTCAGCCAACAAGAAACACCATGAAATTGGAATTCACCGAGAAAAACTACAACAGCTTCGTGCTGCAGAACCTGAATAGACAGAGGAAACGCAAAGAGTACTGGGACATGGCCCTGAGCGTGGACCACCACGTCTTCTTCGCACATCGCAACGTGCTGGCTGCTGTCTCCCCGCTAGTGAGGAGCCTCATCTCCAGCAATGACATGAAGACCACCGATGAGCTCTTCATCACCATTGACTCTAGTTACCTGAGCCCAGTCACAGTGGACCAGCTCCTGGACTACTTCTATAGTGGCAAGGTGGTGATCTCTGAGCAAAACGTGGAGGAGCTGCTTCGTGCGGCTCAGTATTTCAACACACCACGCCTTCGAATTCACTGTAATGACTTCCTTATTAAGTCCATCCGCCGTGCCAACTGCTTGCGCTACCTATTCTTGGCCGAGCTATTTGAGCTCAAAGAGGTATCAGACTTAGCTTACTCTGGCATTCGTGACAACTTCCACTACTGGGCCAGTCCTGAGGGCTCCATGCACTTCATGCGCTGTCCCCCTGTTATCTTTGGCCGCCTGCTCCGTGATGAAAACCTTCACGTACTCAATGAGGACCAGGCTCTCAGCGCACTCATCAATTGGGTATATTTCCGGAAGGAGGAACGGGAGAAGTATTTCAAGAAGTTCTTCAATTACATCAGTCTCAATGCTGTCTCCAACAAGACATTGGTGTTTGCCAGCAACAAGCTGATGGGCATGGAGAACACCTCATCCCATGCAACACTGATTGAGAGTGTCCTGATGGACCGTAAGCAGGAGCGGCCATGCAGCCTGCTGGTCTACCAGCGGAAAGGGGCCCTGCTCGATTCAGTGGTCATCCTCGGTGGCCAGAAGGCCCATGGCCAGTTCAACGATGGAGTGTTTGCCTATATCATCCAGGAGAACCTGTGGATAAAGCTCTCTGACATGCCTTATCGGGCGGCAGCACTTAGTGCCACCTCTGCTGGTCGCTACATCTACATCTCTGGTGGCACCACTGAGCAGATTTCAGGGCTGAAGACGGCCTGGCGGTATGACATGGATGACAACTCCTGGACCAAGTTGCCCGACCTGCCCATCGGGCTTGTCTTCCACACCATGGTGACCTGCGGGGGGACAGTGTATTCAGTGGGCGGGAGCATTGCCCCAAGGCGGTATGTCTCCAACATATATCGCTATGATGAGCGGAAGGAAGTCTGGTGCCTGGCAGGGAAGATGAGCATCCCCATGGATGGCACCGCCGTGATCACGAAAGGCGACCGGCATCTGTACATTGTCACTGGACGGTGCTTGGTGAAAGGTTATATCTCCCGGGTCGGGGTAGTGGACTGCTTTGACACCAACACCGGGGATGTGGTCCAGTGTATCACTTTCCCCATTGAGTTCAACCACCGGCCCCTGCTCTCTTTCCAACAAGACAACATCCTCTGCGTGCACAGCCACCGGCAGAGCGTGGAAATCAATCTGCAGAAGGTAAAGGCCAGCAAGACAACCACCTCAGTGCCTCTCTTGCCCAACAACTGCCCTTTGGATGTGTCCCATGCTATATGCTCCATTGGAGACAACAAGGTGTTTGTATGTGGGGGTGTCACCACCGCCAGCGACGTCCAGACAAAGGACTACACCATCAATCCAAATGCCTTCTTGCTGGACCAAAAGACAGGCGAGTGGAAGACCCTGGCTCCCCCACCAGAGGCACTGGACTGTCCTGCCTGCTGTCTAGCCAAGCTACCTTGCAAGATTCTTCAAAGAATTTAAACAACATTTTAAGTGGGAGAATAAGTAAATGCATTATTATTCACAATTTAATGAGAAAGAGAGGAAGATGGCCTGTTGGTTCCTTCTTACTGTTCCAGTCCACACTTGGTCCTGAAGTTGGAGATCCTGGGTAGGGCTGCTTCGCAGTGGGTGGAAACTCAAGGCCACTATGTCACTGGAGGTCTCCAACAGGGGCTGGAAAGGAACCCCTGGTGGGTGGGACAGGCCTCTCCCAGGCCTGGCCAAGGCAATGTCTGTCTCCTATTCTCTATCCCTGTGGTCACCTCTCAGGCTTCTGTTAGATTGACAGGTAAACATCGCTGAGAGCTGTGAAGCATTGAGCTCCTCTAGTACCCACTTCCCTTGGGTCTTCCGTGAAAGTAGGAGAGGACCTGTCCCAGGTCTGAAAGAGGAACCTCATGGCCAGGAGGGAGAAGGTGATCTAGGCAAGGCACAGAAAAGAGGGCAGAAGGAACGGGAGAGGCAAGGTGGCTTGGCTACTATATTTGCCTATGCAGCTATGGTAGTTTGTGTCTCATTTGTGGGCAAGATGGAGGTTTCTTACAATTGTTTCTAGTAAGCCAGTTACATTGATTACTTTCTCCAGGAATGTGAGCCTGAGGGACTGGGGATTAAAGAAAGGCCAGTAAAGGGAGAAGAAAGAAACATATATCTTGGCCGGGCATGGTGTCCCAGCACTTTGGAAGGCAGAGACACGAGGATCACCTGAGCCCAGGAGTTTGAGACCAGCCTGGGCAATAAAGCGAGACCCCATTTCAAGTATAAAAAGCAGATCACTAGGTCAGGAGATCGAGACCATCATGGCTAACACAGTGAAACCCTGTCTCTACTAAAAATACAAAAAATTAGCCAGGCATGGTGGCACACGCCTGTAGTCTCAGCTACTCAGGAAGCTGAAGCAAGAGAATTGCTTAAACCCAGGAGGCAGAGGTTGCAGTGAGCTGAGATCAGGCCACTGCACTCCAGTCTGAGTGACAGAGTGAAACTCCATCTCAAAAATAAGAAGAAAGAAAGAAAGAAACATGTATCCCTAGTAGAGAGAAGCTGTGGGGTAAGGCGAGATGCCAGAATGCTGTAAGAGTTAGGGCAGGGGACCAGATGGCCTGGTTTGAATGAATAACCAGTTCCATCCCTTACTGGGTGATCCTGGGCAAATTACTTAACATCTCAGTGTCTTCTTCCTCATCCATAAAAGGAGGATAATAAGTGAGCCTACCTCATAGAGTGGAATGTCAAATAACTTAATACATGGCTGGGCGTGGCCACGACGGGCGGATCACCTGAGGATGGGAGTTCAAGACCAGCCTGACCAACATGGTAAAACCCCGTCTTAAAAAAAAAAAAAAAAAAAAAAAACTTAATACATGAAAAATGCCTAGGACAGTCCCTGTATATATTAAAGTGCTACATAAGTACTTTTGTTGTTGTTGTTTTTTGAGATGGAGTCTCGCTCTGTCACCCAGGCTGGAGTGCAGTGGTGCAATCTTGGCTCACTGTAACCTCTACCTCCTGGGTTCAAGTGATTCTCCTACCTCAGCCTCCCAAGTAGCTGGGATTACAGGCGTGCACCACCACACCTGGCTAATTTTTGTATTTTTAGTAGAGACGGGGTTTCACTATGTTGGCCAGACTGGTCTTGAACTCCCGACCTTAGGTAATCCACCCATCTCAGCCTCCCAAAGTGCTGGGATTAAAGGTGTGAGCTGCCACACCTGGCCAGTACTTTTTTAAAAGGGGGAAAAAGGGTCAGACAAGGGTCCTGATTCTTGAGACTTTACATTAAGTAAGTCCCCATAAAATGCTCTTTGAGACTCCCTGACTCAAAGTGTTGGTGAGCTTCCCACAGTTTTTGTTTTTTTTTTTGTTTTTTTTTTGACATGGAGTTTTGCTCTTGTCATCTAGACTAGAGTGCAATGGTGTGGTCTCCGCTCACTGCAACCTCTGCCTCCCAGGTTCAAGCGATTCTCCTGCCTCAGCCTCCAGAGTAGCTGGGATTACAGGCATGCACCACTGCACCTGGCTAATTTTTTTTTTTTTTTTTGAGATGGAGTCTGGCTCTTGTCACCCAGGCTGGAGTGCAATTGCACGATACTGGCTCACTGCAACCTCTGCCTCCTGGGTTTAAGCGATTCTCCTACCTCCGCCTCCCAAGTAGCTGGATCACAGGTGCCCGCCACCACACCCAGCTAATTTTTGTGTTTTTAGTAGAGATGGGGTTTCACCATGTTGGCTAGGCAGGTCTCAAACTCTGGCCTTGTGATCTGCCCACCCCAGCCTCCCAAAGTGCTGAGATTACAGGCATGAGCCATTGTACCTTTTTTTCCCTTTCATTTTTTTGTATATTCACATGTAATCCTCAACAATTTAGAAGAAATTTACCAACTACTTGAAAACAATATGTAATCCTCATTCAACCATCCATTCACCCACTCATTTATTAATTTACTCATCCATTCATTCATTAATTCATATGCATGTGCACCCTCACACCCTGTTCACCAAGGCCTCTCTGTGCCAGGTCCCTGTTCCTGGGCTGGAGCCACAGGCATGACACAGGTAATCCACCTGACAGGGAAGGGAGTATCTATACCAGTGCCATGCGCCAGGAATGCAGTGCAAGCCACATAAGTAACTTAAACTTATCTAGTAGCCACATTAGAAAAGTAAAAAGAAACCAGTGAAATTAATAATTTATTTTATTTAACCCAATATATCAAAAATATTATCAGTTAAGTATATATTCAATATAAAAATTTATTAGTCAACATTCTTTTATTTTTCCATATGAAGTCATTGGAATTCCGTATTTTATTTATTTATTTATTTATTTTAAGATGGGATTTCACCATATTGGTCAGGCTGGTCTTGAACTCCTGACCTCAGGTGATCCACCCACCTCAGCCTCCCAAAGTGCTGGGATTACAGGCGTGAGCCACTGAGCCCGGCTGGAATTCCATATTTTACATTACAGGACAGCTTAATTCAGTTTAAACCCTGTTGGTCTTGAACTCCTGGGCTCAAGTGATCCTCTTACCTCAGCCTCCCAAAGTGCTGGAATTAAAGGTGTGAGCCACCATGCCTGGCCAAATAAATAAATTTCCTTTCATAGAAATTTATTTTCCATTAAATGGAAATGGTCCTTTCATCAAGACACCAATACCAAAGGAGGGTTTCCTGCCTCTGTCTTACTTATACAACGTTTCTGCTCAGGTGTGAAGTCTGGTGTTAAAACTGGGGCATTTCAGTCCAAGTTGGATTGTCCAGAAATGCAAAATAGTACAATGGAATGATGACATGTTTTTTAAAGCCTATGGAGATATAATTCACATACCATATGATTCACTCATTTAAAGTATATAGCCAGAGGTGGTGGATCATGCCTGTAATCCTAACACTTTGGGAGTCCTAGGCGGGAGGATCACCTGAGGCCAGTAATTCAAGGTCAAGGTTAACAGTAAGCCATGATCCTGCCACTGCACTCCAGCCTGGGTGACAGAGTGAGACCCCATCTCTAAATAAATATACAACTCAATGGCTTTGGGTATATTCACAGAGCTGTGCAATCATTACCACAATCAATTTTCGAAGATTTTCACTGTCCCCAAAAAGAAACCCTGCACCCCTAGTGTCACATCTAACTCCCCTATCTTTCCAGCCATAGGCAACCACTAATCTACTCTCTGTAAATAGCGATTTTCTGATTTTGGACATTTCATATAAATGGAATCATGTAACATGACCTTCTGTCCGGCTTCTTTCACCTTCACTTCCTTCACAAAATGTTTTTAAGGTTCATATACACTGAAGCATGTGTTAGTACTTCGTTTCTTTTTATTGCTGAATAAGGATATACAACATTTTGTTTATCTGTTCAACAGCTGATGAACATTTGGATTATTTCCACTTTTTGGCTATCATGAATAATGATTCTTTGAATGTTCATGTACAAGTTTTTATATGGATGTATGCTTTCATTTCTCTTGGGTATATATACCTAGGAGTGGGATTGCTAGATTGTATAGTAACTCTGTGTTTAACCATTTGAGGAACTGCCAGGCTATTTTCCAAAGCAATGGCAACAGCTGGGTGCAGTGGCTCATGCCTGTAATCCCAGCACTTTGGGAGGCTGAGGTGGGCAGATCACCTGAGGTCAGGAGTTCAAGACCAGCCTGACCAATATGGTGAAACCCCATCTAATAAAAAAAAAAAAAAAAAAAGCAATGGCATCATTTTATATTTCCACTAGCAATGTATGAGGGTTCCAATTTCTCTGTATCCTCACTAACACTTTATCTGTTTTTCCAAACACATCCATTCTAGGGAGTGTGATTTGGCATCTCATTGTGGTTTTGATTTGCACTTCCCTAATGGCTACTGGATAGCGAGTATCTTTCAATGCTCTGATTTGTTAAGAGTATGTTAGGAAATATCTGCTACCAAGCATGTCCTCTGTATTTTCACCACTCTCAGCAATGAGAAAGAGCTCCTGTTCACTCATGTCTAGTTGCATATTTTGTATTATTTATTTATTTATTTATTTATTTATTTTATTTCTTTCTTTAGAGACGGAGTCTCGCCCCATCACCCAGGCTGAAGTGCAATGGTGTGATAGCTCACTGTGACCTCCACCTCCCAGGTTCAAGTGATTCTCTTGCCTCAGCCTCTCAAGTAGCTAGAATTACAAGTGTGCTACCATGTCCGGCGAACTTTTTGTCTTTAGGAGAGATGGGGTTTCACTATGTTGGCCAGGCTGGTCTCGAATTCCTTACCTCATGATCCACCCACCTTGGCCTCCCAAAGTGCTGGGATTACAGGCATGAGCCACCACGACTGGCCTATCTGGCATCATTTAAAGTATGAAGTTCCACATTTACTTCCAAAAGATCAGTGTTACATCTTTGAACCAAAGGAAATATATCACATGTAAGTTAGAATGCTTATTCAGACTCGTGGGAAACATTTTAAATCTTTTTTATTACGACTATAACACACACATAGAAAAGCAAATGATACATAATTGTACAGCTCAACAAATTATTGTAAATATCCATGTAACCACTGTTCCATTCAAGAAATAGAGAATTGGCAGTCCCCCAGAAGCCTCCTACATGCCCCTCTTCCTGATTATAATCCCTTCTTTCTCATCAAACCTTTATGATAATGTGTTCCTTTTCCATTTAGTTTAACCATCTAAGTAGACATTTCCAACAATATCATTTGGTTTTTTTGTTTGTTTGTTTGTTTAAATAAAGATGGGGTTTCACCATGATGGCCAGTCTGGTTTTGAACTCCTGACCTCAGGTGATCCACCCACCTTGGCCTCCCAAAGTGCTAGGATTACAGGCATGAGCCACCAGGCCTGGCCAATATCATTTGTTTTTTTGAGACAGAGTCTTGCTCTGTCACCCAGGCTGGAGTACAGTGGCGCAATCTCAGGTCACTGTAACCCCTGCCTCCCAGGTTCAAGCAATTCTTCTGTCTAAGCCACCCGAGTAGCTGGGACTACAGGTGCCTGCCACCATGCCCAGCTAATTTTTGTACTATTAGTAGAGACTGGGTTTCCCCCTGTTCGCCAGTCTGGTCTCGAACTCCTGACCTCAGGTGATCTGCCTGCCTCAGCCTCCCAAAGTGTTGGGATTACAAGTGTGAGCCACTGCACCCAGCCTTACTTATTTATTTTTGAGACAGAGTGTTGCTCTTGTCACCCAAGGTGGTATGATCTTGGCTCAATGCAATCTCTACCTCTCAGGTTCAAGTGATTCTCCTGTCTCTGCCTCCCACATAGCAGGGACTACAGGTGAGCGCCATTATGCCTGGCTCATTTCTGTATTTTTAGTAGAGATGGGTTATCACCATGTTGGCCAGGCTGGTCTCAAACTCCTGACCTCAGGTGGTCAGCCCACTTCGGCCTCCCAAAGTGCTGTAAGCCATTGAGCCTGGCCTTTTTTTTTTGAAACAGAGTCTCGCTTTGTCGCCAGGTGCCAGGCTGGAGTGCAGTGGCACAATCTCAGCTCACTGCAAACTCTGCCTCCCAGGTTCAAGCAATTCTCCTGCCTCAGCCTCCCGAGTAGCTGCCACCATGCCCACCTAATTTTTGTAGTTTAGTAGAGACAGGGTTTCACTATATTGGCCAGAATGCTCTCAATCTCTTGACCTCGTGATCGGCCTGCCTCAGCCTCCCAAAGTGCTGGGATTACAGGCGTGAGCCACTGCACCCAGCCTGCCAGGCCCATTTTTAATTTTGAATTTTTTTTTTTTTTTTTTTTTTTTTTGAGACGGAGTTTTCGCTCTTGTTACCCAGGCTGGAGTGCAATGGCGTGATCTCGGCTCACCGCAACCTCCGCCTCCTGGGTTCAGGCAATTCTCCTGCCTCAGCCTCCTGAGTAGCTGGGATTACAGGCACGCACCACCATGCCCAGCTATTTTTTTTGTATTTTTTTTTTTAGTAGAGACGGGGTTTCACCATGTTGACCAAGATGGTCTCGATCTCTTGACCTCGTGATCCACCCGCCTCGGCCTCCCAAAGTGCTGGGATTACAGGCTTGAGCCACCGCGCCCGGCCTGAATTTTTTTTTTGAGATGGAGTCTCCCTCTTGTCGCCCAGGCTGGAGTGCAGTGGCATGATCTCGGCTCACTGCAACCTCCACCTCCTGGGTTCTAATGATTCTCCTGCCTCAGCCTCCTGAGTAATTGGGACTACAGGCATGTGCCACCCTCCTGGTTAATTTTTTGTATTTTTAATAGAGATGGGGTTTCATCGTGTTAGCCAGGATGGTCTCCATCTCCTGACCTGGTGATCCGCCTGCCTTGGCCTCCCAAAGTGCTGGGATTACAGGCATGAGCCACCATGCCTGGCCTTAAATTTTTATTTTATTTTATTTTAGTCTTTTCTTTCTTTGTGGAGAATGGGGTTTCACTATGTTGCCCAGGCAGATCTCAAATTCCTGGTCTCAAGCTATCCTCATGCCTCTACCTCCTTAATTGCTGGATTATAGGCATGAGCCACTGTGACTGGCTGTTATTTTTTATTTTATTTATTTTCTCCCTGCCATTAATGACAAAAATAAATAAATTGAGGGGCAGAGCAAGATGGCGGGATAGAGTGCTCCACCAGTTTTTCCCTCTGCAGGAAAACCAAGTTTGACAACTATCTATACAAAGGGAGTACCTTCATAGGAACCAAAAACCATGTGAGCACTCACAATGCCTGGTTTTTAATTCATGTTACTGAAAGAGGCATTGAAGAGGGTAGGAAAGACAATCTTGAATTACCAATGCTGCCAGTATCGCCCAGCAGCCACATGGCATGAAGAATCTATATATGAGCTTGGAGAGGGAGAGTGCAGTGATTTTGAGGCTTTACGTTGAACTCAGTGCTGGCCTGTCACAGTAGAAAGCAGAACCAGGCTGTGCTCAGCTGCTGCCTAACCACAAAGGAAACATTTGCACTGGCCTGATCCAGAGGGGAATCGCCCACCCAGTGGTTGGAGCTTGAGTTTGGGCAAGCCTCACCACCATGGGCTGGAGTGCTCTGGGGCCCTAAGTCAACTTAAAGTGCTGTCTAGGCCACAAGGATTAAAATTCCTAGGCAAGTCCTGGTGGTGAGCTGGGCTCAGAGCCATTGGACTTGGGCGGCACACAACCTACTGAGATACCAGCCCAGCTGGCTGACGGAGTGCTTGCATCACCCCTTCTCCAACTCCAGGCAGTACAGCTCATAGCTACAAAAGAAACCTCTTCCTTCTGCTTGGGGAGAGAAGGGATAACTAAAAAGGATTCTGTCTTGCATCTTGGATACCAGCTCAGCCACAGTAGGATAGGGCACTAGTCGGAGTCAGAAAGCCTCCATTCCGGGCCCTACACATTTCTAGACACACCCTGGGCCAGAAGGGAACCTGCTGCCTTGAAGGGAAGAATTCAACCCAGGCAGGATCCATCACCTGCTGACGAAAGAGCCCTTGGGCCCTGAAAAACCAGCAGCAATACCCAGGTAGTATGCTGTGAGCCTTGGGTGAGACTCAGAGACTAACTGGCTCCAGGTGAGATCTAGCACATTCCCAGCTGTGGCGGCCTCAGGGAGAGATTCTTTCTGCTTGAGAAAAGCAGAAGGAAAAGTAAAGGGGACTTTGCCTTGCATCTTAGGTACCAGCTCGGCCACAGGGGGCTAGAGCACCAAGCAGGCTTTTAGGTTCCCCCGTTCCAGATCTTGGCTCTTAAATGTCATTTCTGGACCTAAACTGGGCCAGAGGGAGTCCCACTGCCCTGAAGGGTGAGTCCCAGGCCTGGCAGCATTCACCACAACTGACTGAAGAGCACTTGGGGCCAGGTGCGGTGGCTCACGCCTGTAATCCTAGCACTTTGGGAGCCCAAGGTGGACGGATCACTTGAGGTAAGGAGTTCAAGACCAGCCTAGGCAATATAATGAAACCCTGTCTCTACTAAAAATACAAAAATTAACTGAATGTAGTGGCCTGTGCCTGTAATCCCAGCTACTCGGGAGGCTGAAGCAAGAAAATTGCTTGAACCGGGGAGGTGGAGGTTGCAGTGAGCAGAGATCATGCCACTGCACTCCAGCCTGGGCAAAAGAGCGAGACTCTATCTCAATCAATCAATCAGAAGAAAAAAGAGCACTTGGGTCTTAATGAACATTAGTGGTAGCCTGGCAGTACTCCCTGTGAGTTTGTGGTGGTGGCTATGGGGGTGAGGCTCCTCTGCTTAAGGAAAGGGGAGGGAAGAGTTGGAAGAACTGTGTGACATCTCAGGAGCAGTGCAATAGAACACCTCTCTGGACCTACCCAGGGCCTGGGGGAACTCACTGCCCTGAAGGGAAGTTCACAAGCCTGACTGGTTTTACAGCCTGCTGATTGAAGAGCTCTAGGGCCTTGAACAACATAGGCAGTAGCTTGGTAGTGGTTACAGAGGGCCTTAAGCAAGCCTCAGGGCTGTGCTAGTTTCAGGTCTGACCCAGAGCAGTCTCAGTGCTGGTGGCCACAGGGGTGCTTGTGTCACTCCACCCCAGCTCCAGGGGGCTCAACACAGAGAGAGACTCCATATGTTTGGGGAAAGTAAGGGAAGAGAAAAGAGCCCCTGCCTAGTAATCCAGAAAATTCTTTCAGATCTTATCCAAGACCCCCAAGGTGGTACTTCTGAGTCTGCAAGAACCACAGTGTTACTGGGCGTAGGGTGCACCTTAATGCAGATATGGCTCAGTTCACTGCACCCAAGTCCTTTCAAATGCTTGTAAAGCCTTCCCAAGAAGGACGGGTACAAACAGCCCCAGCCTGCAAACACTACAATAAATACCTAACTCTTCCATCTACAAACGCTGCCAAATATCCATAAGCATCAAGACGGTCCATGAAAACATACCTCATCAAACTAACATAAGGCACCGGGGACCAATCCCGGAGAAACAGAGACAGGTGCCCTTTCAGGCTGAATTCAAAACAGCTGTTTTGAGGAAAACTAAAAAAAGATTCAAGATAACACAGAGAAGGAATTCAGAATTCTAACAGATAAATTTAACAAGAGACTGAAATAATTTAAAAGAAGTTTTAATTATTCTTTTGTTTAAAAAGAATAATTATAGTTTTGTTAATTATTTTTTATTTTTTTGAGATGGAGTTTTGCTCTTGTTGCCCAGGCTGGAGTACAGTGGCGTCATCTTGGCTCATTGCAGCCTCCGCCTCCTCGGCTCAAGCAATTCTCCTGCCTCAGCCCCCGAGTAGCTGGAATTACAGGCGCCCGCCACCACACCCAGCTAATTTTTTGTATTTTCAGTAGAGACGGGGTTTCGCCATGTTGGCTAGGCTGGTCTCAAATTCCTGGCCTCAGGTGATCTGCCCACCTCGGCCTTCCAAAATGCTGGGATTACAGGAGTCAGCCACTGTGCTCAGCCAAGTTTTAATTGTTCTTATTTATTTATAATATTTACTTTGGGCCAGGCGCGGTGGCTCAAGCCTGTAATCCCAGCACTTTGGGAGGCCAAGGCGGGTGGATCACGAGGTCAAGAGATCAAGACCATCCTGGTCAACAAGGTGAAACCCCGTCTCTACTAAAAATACAAAAAGTTAGCTGGGCATGGTGGTGCGTGCTTGTAATACCAGCTATTCAGGAGGCTGAGACAGGAGAATTGCCTGAACCCAGGAGGCGGAGGTTGCAGTGAACCGAGATCGTGCCATTGCACTCCAGCCTGGGTAACAAGAGCAAAACTCCGTCTCAAAAAAAAAAAAAAAAAAAAAAAAAAAAAATTTACTTTGTTACTCTTACTTTATTATAAAAGCAGAAATTCTGAAGTTGAAAAGTGCAATTGACAACTAAAGAATGCATCAGAATCTATTAATAGCAGAATTGATCAAGCAGAAGAATTAGTGAGCTTCAAGACAAGCTATTTGAAAATACAGTCAGAGGCCAGGCATGGTGGTTCATGCCTGTAATCCCGGCACTTTGGGAGGCTGCGGTGGGCAGATCACTCGAGGCCAAGAGTTTGAGACCAGCCTGGCCAACATGGCAAACCCTGTCTCTACTAAAAATACCAAAAAAAAAAAAAAAAAAAGTAGCCAGGCATGGTGGTACATGTCTGTAGTCTCAGCTACTCAAGAGGCTGAGGCAGGAGAATTGCTTGAACCACTGTGCCTGACCTAGATCAGGCAGAATTCTTTATGACAGAAACACAACTCAAAATTGTCTTAAGAAAAATAGAATTTATTTGTTCACGGAGCCAAAAAGTACCGAGGTAGATCTTTCACTTTGAGCATGGCTGAATCCAGGTCCTCAATGATGCCAATAGGTTGTCTTTCTCACACTTTGCATTCCTTCATTCTCAGACTGAATCTCTGTTCTTCATGGCAAGATGGCCACAGAAAGCTCCAAGTTTACACTTTGCCTGCTTGTCAGCTCCAGCAGAGAGTACCTCTTTCCCTAAGACTCTACTAACAGTCCTGGAATTGAGTCTCATGAGCCTGGCTTGACTCACTTGTCTATTCCCAAACCAATCATTTGGGTAGGGAATGGGGTGTTCTAATTGGCCAGGCCTGGGTCACATGGGAGTGACCCCCATTTTCACAAAACTGAAAATGAGGAAGAGTGGTTCCCCAAAGGAATATTGGAGTGCTGTTATCAGAACAAAGGGAACTGGATGTAGGCAGGCAGAACCAACAGATGTCCACTACACTTCCACCCCTCAACCTAGTGCAAACTGATTTCCACTCCTGGCATTCACTGACATCTTTCTCACCAAAGTGATCAGGGAACTTGAGGGCCAAGAGCATCTGCTCAGCTCTCATTCTTCACCTTTCTGCTATTCACTCCATCCTTTTGCAAACTCTCCTTGACTTCCATCACCCAGCTCTAACTGAACTCTCCAGTCTCTCTGACCCACCCCTCTACCTCCTTCATATGTCTCCATCCTCTAAGATTTAGGCCTCAGTCTTTCCCTCTCTAGTCTCTGTCTATGGTCCCATTCTCTCCTGTGTACACTTCTAGTTCCCGGACATCGTCTAAATCTTCTGTCTCCTGGCAGTGACCTAAGCTCCCCCAGAGCCCTCAAACTAATGGTTCTGGCAATTTCACAGATTCATGATTTATGACCTCATCCTTTCCCCTTGCCTTTTTCCCAGCCCTTACCTCTGGTCAGTTACCAAGTTAGGCACTTCACTATTGGCACCCGATTTCCCATCAATGCTCCCCACTCAGCTCCATACCTCTGCCCTATCCAGACCTTCTCATGTCACTCCTGACATCTCTACCCACAGCCTCTGCCCCATCCATTTTGCACTCAGGGACCCAATTAACCTCCTAAGCAGTTGATCAAAACACTGCTTTATCAGAAACCTTCCACCGTTCCTTATTGCCATTACGATTCCTTAGCGGCCAGGTGTGGTGGCTCACGCCTGTAATCCCAGCACTTTGGGAGGCCGAGGCGGGTGGATCACGAGGTCAAGAGATCGAGACCATCCTGGCCAACATGGTGAAACCCTGTCTCTACTAAAAATACAAAAAATTATCCGGATGTGGTGGCACATGCCTGTAATACCAGCTACTTGGGAGGCTGAGACAGGAGAATCACTTGAACCCAGGAGGTGGAGGTTGTGGTGAGCTGAGAATGCACCATTGCATCCAGCCTGGGCAACAAGAACGAAACTCTGTCTCAAAAAAAAAAAAAAGACTCCTTAGCATGGATTGCTTTCAGGGCTCCAGAATCTATCTCTGGATTTACCTTCAATTACTCATCTTGCTGAGTCCTTCAGACTCAAGCTAATTTACTCACTGTCCCAAAAACATGCCAAACATTTTCCCACCTCTGAACTTCTACACGACACTAACATTAGATCCTCATTATTGACTCTTCTTCACCTTACCCATATTTCAAAACTGAGCTCCAAGCCACCTCTGTGAAGTCATCCCTAAATACATCCGCTATTCCTCCAATTTTGAGTGTGTACACGTTTGTTGTTCTTACATAATATGTAATGCCTCCTCTAGCAAGGGAATCACAGAAGAACTTCTTCCAAAGTCCCGCATTTCCCCAGAAAGAATGCTGTTTGTCCTGGAGCTACTACTGTTGTGAGCAACTAAAAGTTGTCTTCTGGCTGGGTGTGGTGGCTCAAGCCTGTAATCCCAGGATTTTGGGTGCATCACCTGAGGTCTAGTTTAGACCAGCCTGACCAAAATGGAGAAACCCTGTCTCTACTAAAAATAGTAAAAATTAGCCAGGCGTGGTGGTGCATGCTTGTAATCCCAGCTACTCGGGAGGCTGAGGCAGGAGAATCGCTTGAACCTGGGAGGCAGAGGTTGCCGGGAGTGGAGATCGCGCCATTGCACTCCAGCCTGGGCAACAAGAGTCTCAAAAAAAAAAGACGCAAACAATAACCACCCCCCCCCAAAAAAAAAAACAAAAACAGAGAGGTGGAAACATAATCAATTGCAGACCCTAACATTTTAACTTTCTTAAATGTTCTTCTTCCATACTTTCCTATGGTTCATACTTTAAAAGTAAATTGTGCTTTAAATCAGGCGTCCCCAAACTACGGCCCGAGGGCCGCATGGGGCCCCCTGAGGCCATTTATCCGGACCCCCGCCGCACTTCAGGAAGGGGCACCTCTTTCATTGGTGGTCAGTGAGAGGAGCACAGTATGTGGCGGCCCTCCAACAGTCTGAGGGACAGTGAACTGGCCCCCTGTGTAAAAAGTTTGGGGACTCCTGCTTTAAATAAATAAATATCCTTTTTTTATTTGCTTCATTTTTCCTTCATAATAACTATTCTCCCCCCCCTTTTTTGTCATCAAAGATATGGGTTTTTTTCATTTGTTTTTTAAAAAACACTTTCTTGTCCCCTGCTGACTACCTCTGGAAGCTTCTTGTTGACCTCTGGTTGGTTTTCTGGTTTCCTTCTTTTTTTGGCTTTTCACTTTTTTGGGTTTTTTTTGTTTTTTTTTTTTTGTTTTGTTTTGTTTTGTTTGTTTGTTTGTTTTGAGACGGAGTTTCGCTCTTGTTACCCAGGCTGGAGTGCAATGGCACGATCTCGGCTCACCGCAGCCTCCGCCTCCTGGGTTCAGGCAATTCTCCTGCATCAGCCTCCTGAGTAGCTGGGATTACAGGCACTTGCCACCATGCCCAGCTAATTTTTTGTATTTTAGTAGAGACGGGGTTTCACCATGTTGACCTGGATGGTCTCGATCTCTTGACCTCGTGATCCACCCGCCTCGGCCTCCCAAAGTGCTGGGATTACAGGCTTGAGCCACCGCGCCCGGCTCGTTTTTTTTTTTTGTGCGTGCGTGTGTGTGCGTGTGTTTTGAGATGGGGTTTCACCATGTTGGCTAGGCTGGTCTTGAACTCCTGGCCACAGGTGATCCACCCACCTCAGCCTCCCAAACTGCTGGGATTACCGGCGTGAGCCACCGCGCCCGGCTTGGCTTTTCACTTTATTTAGGGTGTTGGCGGTGGTGAAGAAGGGTCCTTCTGGCGGCCTCTTCATAAGCTCTCCTCAACATGAGCATGATTAACTGGAATCATTGTTATTCCTATGGTGTAGACACAATTAGCCATGAAGCTATTAACATGTCCGTGATTCAAAAAAAAAACACAGAACTTTCTTTTTCTTGTCCTAGTATCTTGGAAGTCCCCAGGAGGCAGGTGCTTCCTCTTGGTCACTGACTCCCTGGGTGACTGATGCCCCTCAAACAGCAGGGCCACTGTGTTTCCCTTGGAAGCAGGTGATCCTTAAGGAATTTTCCAGGTTAGTAATTTCTGTCTAGCTCTGAAAAGACTGCAAAAGTGCTTCGTCAAAAGATAGGATTCTTGTCCCCGTTTTACAAATGAGGAAACTGAGGTTCGGAAAGCCTAAGTGGCATGCCTCTTCAGTAATCGGCCAATCGTCGTCGCCCTAACTTCACCTCTCCTCCCGGTGCAGCACTAGAGTCCCCTCAGGGGTGGCAGTGGGTCAGACCGGCTTCAGCAGGCCGGGAAGTACTGCCCTGTCAGGCTGCACTTCCGCCTCCTGGGGGTCCGCGCGGCTCACCTCGCTCACCTCTCGCGCTGCCCCAGTCACGAGTTTCCTTCGGGGGCCCGCCCCTCCACTTGCTGATTGGGTAGCTTCTCAGCCATTACAGTCCTCTGATTGGTTGTTTCCTTTTCGGCTCTCCAACACCGCTTAGGCCGACCGGATACGCGGGTAGGGCTTCCGCTTTCCCCTTCTCCCTCCTCCCGCTTGTCCTCCTCAGCCAGTCGGCACCACAGCGGCGGCTGCCGGGCGTGGTGTCGGTGGGTTGGTTGGTTTGTCTCACCGTTGGTGTCCGTGCCGTTGAATTGCCCGCCATGGCTGAGCTGGATCCGTTCGGCGCCCCTGCCGGCGCCCCTGGCGGTCCCGCGCTGGGGAACGGAGTGGCCGGCGCCGGCGAGGAAGACCCGGCCGCGGCCTTCTTGGCGCAGCAGGAGAGCGAGATTGCGGGCATCGAGAACGACGAGGCCTTCGCCATCCTGGACGGCGGCGCCCCCGGGCCCCAGCCGCACGGCGAGCCGCCGGGAGGTCCGGGTGAGAATGCGGGCGCGTTTGGGGCGAGAGGACTTGTCTGGAAACTCGGTCCAGAGTGGGTCCGAGAGCTTCTGTGTGACTCGTGTTCCTTACTGAATTAGGAGGTTACGGAGCGGTGCAAAGAGGAAACGAGACCCTGGCCCAGTCATGCAGACACCTAGGCTCGAGAAGCCTGTTCGCTTCTCAGTGTGTGAGTGCTTCTGCGCGCGGGTGGAGCGAGGAAGCAAGTATAGAGTGGCAGGCTCCGGAGCCGGAAGAAGCCCGTTCATTTCAGCAACTTTTCATTAAGCACTTGCTGTGCCTTTAGTCCGGTCTCTGAAGCAACCGCATTGGCGCAGTTTGTCCAGACCTCAGAGCAAGTCTTGAGCAGAGCACGGAACTCCAGTTATTAGAAAAGCAGGGTAGAAAAAAATAAGAATGGAAATACCGTTTTTGAGAGATACAAGCAAAAGTAGCATTGCAGTTCAACATTTAAGCTCTTCAGGTGTACAGAGTTTTGGATTACGAGGAGCGAGCATTGAGTAGGGAACTCAAGAAAGATGGTCTGGGTCTGGAGAAAGAACTCCGGCCAAGCGGGGAAGGAGTTTACTATCGTTGAGCGATTGATTTACACCCAGGACTTCCGGAGCTCTTCCGCTGGGAACTGCTTTGGCAGGTATTATTGTCCAGGCGGAACCCAAGATTAGCCTAAACCAATAAGGGAGGGATGAAGAGGTGAATAGAGAATGTTCTCAGGCAAATGCAAGTAAAAACCGGGCAGGTAGGATGATAGTTTGACCTTTGGATGCCTTACCTGTGTGTGACGCTTAGGATCATGAGTGGAAAAGTCCTATTTAATTACAGAGAAGTAGGAAATTTAGCCAGAAGAAATGAGATACGGCTTTTCATTCACTTAAAAAAATTCCCACTAAGGGAGAATAGGGCACTACTGGGGCACATAGGAGTAGAGTCTCTACTACCCCAAATTCAAACCTTAAGGGGCCAGGTGGGTAACAGACACAAGAGAAGCTGGCTTGACATGAGACAGTAGAAGTGTTGGAGACTGAGGCTTTGGTGCAGTAGAGTAGTGCTCTATGTAAAGGCATTTAGACCTAGCAGTCTCAAGTTACTGTATCAGCCAAGCAGAAACTTTTGAGGGATATGGGGGGGGCGATGCTGCTAGTTTGCAGCCTCTGAGTTTTTGACGGCACCATGTTGTTTCCTAAGTAAATCAGTCCCCCAATAAGAACTTAAAGGGAATATGTAATATGCCTGAATAGGCAACTTATAGCTAGTAGTTGAACTGAACTGGGCTGTGATTGCAAGATGAAGTTGGCCTTAAGTGATTAGGAGATATTTTTTAATTGGGTGGTCTTTAACATTTATCTGAGAATTTTAAAATTGACTTCTTAGATCCTCAGTGTACCTTCCTTATTTAGTACAAGAGAAGCTGAATCCTAGAGAAGTGACTTGCTTAAAAAAGCACGAGTTAATAGCTGAGCCCCAAGTCTACCCACTCTTAGAATGTACCACATTCTGGCCGGGCGTGGTGGCTCACGCCTGTAATCCCAGCACTTTGGGAGGCCGAGGCAGGTGGATCACGAGGTCAAGAGATCGAGACCATCCTGGTCAACATGGTGAAACCTTGTCTCTACTAAAAAAAAACACAAAAAATTAGCTGGGCATGGTGGCACGTGCCTGTAATCCCAGCTACTCAGGAGGCTGAGGCAGGAGAATTGCCTGAACCCAGGAGGCGGAGGTTGCGGTGAGCCGAGATCGCGCCATTGCACTCCAGCCTGGGTAACAAGAGCGAAACTCCGTCTCAAAAAAAAAAAAAAAAAAAAAAAAATGTACCACGTTTTGTTGCAGTGTTTAGTTGTTTCAGCAGGGGTGTGGTGTGGTAAGAGGCAGTTGTGGCTGTCCCACGTAGAACAGATTTGGAAGAAGCAGGACCTGAGAGCTATAGTTGGAAGATTGTCCTGATTCAAGGACAGTGTTACTGTTTTATCCCCACTACCTAGCAGTGTGTCTGGCATGTAGTAGATGCTCACATTTGACAAAGAAATGGGCAGAAATGTCAAATCCAATGGTCCTATGTAGAACTGACAGATCTTGGTGACGGGCAGTTAAGGAAAGTAAAAGGGAGAGAACAGCGTTGGATACTTAGGTCCTTTGTGCATTGAGGCTTCAGCAAAAGGAAGGAAAGAAATGGTTGCTGACTTAGTTCCTAGGAAGGACTTTCTCAGTGAACTAAGCATTTGTTGACTTAAAGCCAGATTCCTGACAGTGTAATTGAGGTTGGTAATATGCAGTGGTCAGCATTTCCTCTGGGGATTACAGAATTGGACACTTTTTCTCTCTTAGTTTTCGTTTTCCTTTTTTTTTTTAAGATATGCTCTAGTGGTTAAGTTTCTATGCTATCCTAAGCTGCTTGAGTGTGAGTTTAGCTTTGTAAAAGTTGTATAATATAATTTATAATGCTATGTGGCATCTTTAGGATTACATTAAAAAGTGTCTATAAAGTGCTTACCGTTATATAGTAAGTATCCAGTGAACTCCAGCTACTGTTAGTGAGAGAAAGGAGTTACAAGGCATTTAGGCTTTGAAGTGTACTGAGGAAATTGAGAGGTTTTAGGTGGGAGCTGCCTTTCTGATGTTATACAGAGATAAATAGACAGTCGCCTATAGCAGATTGATGAGAGGAAAATAAACCAGCCCTAGCCTTGTGGAAAACTCCCATGGAGGATGGGCACAGGCAAAAACCAGAGGGGTTAGGCCTGAGCTTTGGATGACTCCCTTGGTTGTTAAGAGATTCAGAGAAGAGACATAGGTTTAGAGGCAGGAAGTAACCAGCTGGACGAAGTTACCTGGGAGGGGGATATTGAGAAGAACAGGTGGTCATGAAGGAGGCAGCACAAGTGGAGCTGTTGAAAAGCTCAATCATGAGGGCTGAGTGGGGGAAGAGAAGAGGAGAGACAAGCCATACAGAGAGTATGGCAGTGAAGCACTATTATGATTTGTTTTCTTTTTTTTTTTGAGACGGAGTTTCGCTCTTGTTACCCAGGCTGGAGTGCAATGGCGCCATCTTGGCTCACCGCAACCTCCGCCTCCTGGGTTCAGGCAATTCTCCTGCCTCAGCCTCCTAAGTAGCTGGGATTACAGGCACGTGCCACCATGCCCAGCTAATTTTTTGTATTTTTAGTAGAGACAGGGTTTCACCATGTTGACCAGGATGGTCCTTGATCTCTTGATCTCGTGATCCACCCACCTCGGCCTCCCAAAGTGTTGGGATTACAGGCGTGAGCCACCTTGCCCAGCCCTCATTTTTGTTTTCGAGACAGAGTCTTGCTGTGTCGCCCAGGCTGGAGTACAGTGGCACTATCTCTGTTCACTGCAACCTCCACTTCTTGGGTTCAGGCAATCCTCCTGCCTCAGCCTGCTGAGTAGCTGGGATTTCAGGTGTGTGCCACCATGTTCAGCTAATTTTTGTATCTTTAATAGAGACAGGGTTTTACCATGTTGGCCAGGCTGGTCTTGAATTCCTGACGTCAAGTGATCTGCCTGCATTGGCCTCCCAAAATGTTAGGATTATAGGCGTGAGCCACTGCGCCCCACCTATTCATTTTGTTTTTGACAAATTATTTCTTGTAGGAGAAAAAAAGAGATGTAGGTGAATTAAAGGGAAACTTTTGGGAGAAGTAATTTTATTGGTAACAGTGGTGGAGGGACGTTTAGGGAAATCTCATGCGTGATAGTTAATTATACTGCACATTTGCTGTGTACCAGGTACACTTTCAGATCCTGGCAATAGCTCCATGGGTTAAGTGGTAGTGTAATATTTCAGATGAAAATGGATATCAGTGTGGAAGTTCAGCAGTGTCCCTAAGGTAGCAAGGTAATAAATGGCTCAACTGCAGCTTCAAACCTAGGTCTGCTTGACTTCAAATGTTTCTGGAATGTGGAAAGTTGAAGGTGGGTTTGGGACAGAGTATTTCACTTTTAAAAACTTAATGTGGCCCTTTTATTTTTTATTTTTTGGTGCCATGACTTGGATGCCTGACCCTTTTTCTGTCTGGAGTTCCTGAACGGCCCTAGAAAGGTTCCTTCTGAAGCGTCATGTGGCTTAGTTTGGTTGTCCTAGTAAGTCAAGATATCCTTTCTGCATGTTTCCACTGCAATAGAGGATCCCTTGACTTGAGCTAGTTGTTGATTCATGTAAGAATGTTAGTGCACTAATACAGTAACTAATAAAGAGGAAAGCAGATGGCAGTGTATCTGGAGGAGTCTTCAGACAGACAGCATGTGATTTCGAAGATGTGGGATGAGGATTGGTTCTTGTTTTTTGTATGGAGTAATGATCAAAGTCTTCTATTCCAGAGATATGGAGGTTGCAGTGAGCCAAGATCGCAGCACTGCATTCCAGCATGGGTGACAGAGAAAGACTCTGCATCAAAATAAATAAATAAAATACATATCCTGTGATCCAGCAATTCTTTTTTTATAATTTATTTTTTTGAGATGGAGTCACTCTGTGGCCCAGGCTGGAGTGCAGTGGCGCAATCTTCGCTCGCTACAACCTCTGCCTGCTGGGTTCAAGCTATTTTTCTGCTTCAGCCTCCTGAGTAGCTGGGATTACAGGCTCATGCCATCACCCCGGCTAATTTTTGTGTTTTTAGTAAACAGGGTTTCACCATGTTGGCCAGGCAGGTCTGGAACTCCTGACCTCAGGTGATCTGCCCACCTGAGCCTCCCAAAGAGCTGGGATTATAGGCATGAGCCACTGCGCCTGGCTGTAACCCAGCAATTCTAAACCAAGGAATTTATTACAGAGGTAATACCTACTTTAAGCTTTGTGCCACCTACCTATATAAATTTTTAAGCATTCTACAGAGTTCTGGAAATACGAAGTTTACCAAACTAATAAAAGTATGGGGGGAGCATATTCTGTTTCACCTCTGTAATAAATTCCTTGGTGTAGAGTTCCTGGGTTACGGCCAGGTGCAGTGGCTCATGCCTGTAATCCCAGCACTTTGGGAGGCCCAGGCAGGTGATTCATTTGAGTCCAGGGATTTGAGAGGAGCCTGGACCCCATGGCAAAACCCGCTCTCTAAAAAAATAAAAAAATGAGCCAGGCATGGTGGCACATGCCTGTAGTCCCAGCTCCTGGGAGGACTGAGGTGGGAGGATCGCTTGAGCCTAGGAGATTGAGACTACAGTAAGCCATGATCAGGCCGCTGTGCTCCAGCCTGGGTGACAGAGCAAGACTGTCTCAAAAATGAAGCTGCATGTTTCTGCTCACTATGGGGTGACTCCAGGCCATACTTTTTTTTTTTTTGACCCCTTCTGCAGAACTTTCATAGAGAAATACTGTTGTTCTCTGAGACCCTTCTGCCAGTCTTCCATTTGTTACCACTGTAAACTAGAAACCCGAATCTTAAAAGCTTTTGGACTTGGGAGCTTGAGGACAGATGTGTCCACGTTTGGTGAAATTTGTATATAAGCGCATCTTGGTTTTATTGTTTTGTTGTATATAGCACCTACCACAGGGACAGCATTTACTAGTTCAGGGTTCATACAGCTTATAATACTCTATTCTACTGTACAACCCTTTGGTCCAATGTTTGACCAGTCTTGATTGACAGACCAAAATCTTATGTCTTGCAGATGCTGTTGATGGAGTAATGAATGGCGAATACTACCAGGTACGGAGTACTCTGATTCTGTTCATTGATACTGATTGAGTCTTCCTTTCCCGGATTTTAATTGACTGACCTAGAAAGAAACCCCAGTCCTTTGACTTTCCTGGATGTGTTAGTGGCTGGTATGTTATCTGCCAAAGTGGAAGGGTTTAAAGAGAGGTAGCATTGATAAAAAGAGAACTGTTTTAAAATGTTATTTACCTGGCCCTTGTGTTATCACATTGTTTCTTAAGAAATCACCCTTTGCCGGGCGCAGTGGCTTACGCCTATAATCCCAGCACTTTGGGAGGCCAAGGCAGGTGAATCACAAGGTCAAGAGATCAAGACCATCCTGGCCAACATAGCGAAACCCCGTCTCCACTAAAATACAAAAATTAGCTGGGCATGGTGGCACGCACCTGTAGTCCCAGCTACTCAGGAGGCTGAGGCAGGAGAATTGCTCGAACCCGCAGGGCGGAGGTTGCAGTGAGCCTGGTGCTTGACGACAGAGTGAGACACTGTCTCAAAAAAAAAAAAAAAAAAAAAAAGAAATCACCCTTCAAATGACACTGTGTTAAGTGCAGTAAGTTAATACTAAGACTTTAAATAATCCTCCTTCCATCTTTGTTTATAGTCTGGTTAGGTAAACCTGCTGTTCAGTGAGTGGCATATGGAATAATTCTCTAAAGATTAACATTCGAGGTGTTTTTTTTTTTGAAACAGAGTCTCATTCTGTCGCCCAGGGTGTAGTGCAGTGGTGCGATCTCGTCCCACTGCAACCTCCACCTCCTGGGTTCAAGCGATTCTTCTGCCTCAGCCTCCCAAGTAGCTGGAATTACAGGTGCTGGCCAGCACACCTGGCTAATTTTTTGTATTTCTAGTAGAGACGGGGTTTCGCCATGTTGGTCAGGCTGGTCTTGAACTCCCAGACTCAAGGGATGCCCCTGCCTCCACCTCCCAAAGTGCTGGGATTATAGGCGCGAGCTACCATGCCTGGCCTATGTGGGTTTTTTTTGGTTTTTTTTTGGTTGGGGGGATGGAGTCTCATTCTGTCACCCAGACTGGAGTGCAGTGGTACAGTCTCGGCTCACTGCAACCTTTGCCTCCTGGGTTCAAGCAATTATCCTGCCTCAGCCTCCCGAGTAGCTAGGATTACAGGCATGTGCCACTCCTGCTCAGTTAATTTTTGTATTTTTAGTAGAGATGGGTTTCACTATGTTGGCCAGGCTGACCTCACATGATCCACCCACCCAGGCCTCCCAAAGTGTTGGAATTGCAGGAATGAGTCACTGTGCTCGACCTATGTTGTTGCTTGTAAGGTAGTTCTTTAACATTTTACAATAGCCACCATCGTTGTTAGAACCAAGGGTTCTAACTTGGATGAAATACATTTCAGGAAGGAATTCTTGGTACTAATAGAGCACAATTGTGTTTTGTGTTAAGGAAAGTAACGGTCCAACAGACAGTTATGCAGCTATTTCACAAGTGGATCGATTGCAGTCAGAGCCTGAAAGTATCCGTAAATGGAGAGAAGAGCAAACGGAACGCTTGGAAGCTCTTGGTAAGGAATCCCTTTCTGCCTTTGGGTGTCTATTTTTAGTGGAGTAGTTGACCTACACTCTACTTTTATCCCTTTTTAGCTTAAATTAGCCAGCATCCTTGTCTGGTCTTTGGGAAGATAACTTTCTCAGCCTGAAGGTTACAAGGCTACCTGCACAGAGATGCCCAATCACAGGCCATTCCGTGAGGAATAAGGTGGCCTGGAGAGCCCCAAGATCCTCTCACGGGAAGAGCATAGAGATGCTGTGACAAGAGCCCTGGACTTGGAGTAAAAGACTAGATTCCATCCTAAACTTACTAGCTGCGGTCGCTTGATTCTCAGACTTCTCAGTCTTGCTTGTGTCATTGTCTTTGAAGTAAAATGAGTGTTACTGACCTCAGGAGTAACCTCAGCTGGTGTTTATGGAGTGCTTTGTAAACTTGAAGGATTCAGGTTTCACACGTCCATGGACTTTTACGGTCCATTTTTCATTTGAAAGCTGAATGAATTTAAGGTAACAGGAAAATAAGGTATGTTAGGAAAAATGTACAATTTGTTTTTCCTACCTTAATAACTCTGTAAGGTAAGTTTTACAATTTTACAGGTGAAGAAAGTGGAGGAGAGGTAGAATAAGTATTTGGAATACTCAGCTAAGAAATGGTATGAGTCACAATTTTCAGCTGACATCTGCCTTGCTTCAGAGTCACTGCCCATCCCCATAAGCCACATTGCTTTGTAAACATTTAATGTGTATGGCCATCTAGTCTCACAGCCTGGCCTTTGATAAAGATTTGTGTACATGGAGTGTCACCTGTTGGTTTGTGATCAGGGGAGACTTGTGTCTATACATGGTGGATTGGAGAAATATGCAGAGTATGAAGATATAATCCACACTGTGGTCTTTTCTTTTTCTTTTTTTTTCTTTTTTTTTTTTTTTTTAAGATGGGGTTTCACCCTGTTGGTCAGGCTGGTTTTGAACTCCCGACCTCAGGTGATCCGCCCGCCTTGGCCTCCAAAGTGCTTGGATTACAGGCGTGAGCCACCACGCCCGGCCTGTTTTTTCTTTTTCTTTTTTTATCAGCTGATTTTAAGATTCATCTTTTCTCAACTTTACAGAAGAGGAAAATAAATGTATACATCCCCAGATTCAGTAAATAGTATTTCACCATATTGGGTTATCTTTACATAAATGATATATTCTGTACATACACACACTTACACAAATTGTTTTGGCTGACCTACTGTAAGATACAGACACCATATACTTCATGTCTAAATATTTCAATGTACACCTCCTAGAAGTAACGACATTCTCCTTTCTAACCACAGTGTCAGCAGTATTATCCCTCTTGAGAACTGTTGAACTAGTGAAAACATGAGTCCTTATTTTTCAGATGGGATAACTGACACCCAGAAATAGGAAGGGACATGACTCAGATGACACAGCCAATTAGTGCCAAATCGTTTATCTCTCTAGTCCTTTTATCTCTCTAGTCCAATTTAGGTGGCTTTCAGAACAAAGAGTACATTTAATATTTGAAACTTTATGGCCGGGCGCTGTGGCTCATGCCTGTAATCCCAGCACTTTGGGAGGCTGAGGCAGGCAGATCACGAGGTCAAGAGATCGAGACCATCCTGGCTAACATGGTGAAACCCCGTCTCTACTAAAAATACAAAAATTAGCTGGGCATGGTGGTGCGCGCCTGTAGTCCCAGCTACTCGGGAGGCTGAGACAGGCGAATTGCTTGAACCCGGGAGGTGGAGGTTGCAGTGAGCTGAGATTGCGCCACTGCACTCCAGCCTGGCGCCTGGCAATGGAGAGAGACTGTCTCAAAAAATATATATATTTGAACCTTTATAGCACCATTCAGTAGTAATTTTTGAGGTAGAAATATTCTGTATTTGTGTTGTCCAGTATGGTAGCCACTAACCACATGTAACTGTTAAGTACTTGAAATGTGGCTTCACATTTCAAGTGTGACTTAGGAACTGAATTTTAAATTTTCTTTAATTTTAATAAATGTACATTGAAGTAGCCACATGTAGCTAGTAGCTACCATATTGATATTGAACAGTGGAGCTGTAGGAAGATTCGACAGTGAAGCTGTAGGAAAATTCGTCCTAACAGCTTTGGTCCTTGCTCATTCTTTGTGTTTCTTGAGTAGGCTTAGAGGCAAGATTTAGCTGGTCTTTGTACCACTGGAGTATTTTTCATGTTATAGAACCCAACTTTATCTTTTCTGTTTCCCCAAGCTTTAGCAGTTTTTCTTCTCCATGGAGAGAGTATACTTTGGTGTCTGGAAAGAATTATTTTTTCAATTATGAAACTGGGTACTTGGGGAATACACTTATGAGCTGTTTTCTTAATTCAAAGTGCTTTTTTGAGGGAAGTAGAACATTTGGCCCTGCATTCCAATGGAATTGAATTTACTTGATTCATGAACAAGGTGTTCCTTCAGTTTCACCTTTTTTCCTTGCAAAAACTGTGAGAAAGCACATGATGCTAAAAATAAGAGAACGAGTGCCAGTGGTTTTCAGCCTAGCTGCTGGCTGCATTCTCAAGTCGTTTCCTTTTCTGTTACCAGTAATGAGGATGGCCAGAAAGGTGTTCTCTAACAGGACTCTTCCTCTTCATCCTATGAGGGGAAGAATTAGTATTGCAGTGGCACTAAAGCTGCAGAAGCCAGAAGGTTAATGTAAATGTACTGATTTATGCAGTAACCACAGTCTGTTCAGCAGGTCACCATTTTTATTTAATTTTTTAGAGATAAATTTTATATTTTAGTCCTAATGTATAATAAATGTTAAATGATCACTAAAATACATTGAAAGAAAATACTGTCCAATCAAAAGGTAATTATTTGGAAGTGATTTCACTACAATTGAAAAGGGGGCCTTACATTTTAAATTAGGTATTGCCACATGGCACTTCTAGCCCACAGCTTCTCATTGCAGCATAGCTTCTTCTATTCCACATACATACTTCATGCCATGGATAGACACATGTTAGAGGTTTACTGTAGAGGCTGGGCATGGTAGCTCATGTCTGTAATCCCAGTACTTTAGGAGACTGAGGTGAGAGGGTCACTTGAGCTCAGGAGTTGAGGACCAGCTGGGGCACCATAGTGAGACCCCATTTCTAAAAAATAGCTGGGGGTGGTGGTGCAAGCCTGTGGTCCCAGCTACTTAGGAGATTGAGGTGGGAGGATCACTTAGGCCTGGGAGATTGAGGCTGCAGTGAGCTGTGATAGCACCACCACACTACAGCCTGGGCTACAGAGTGAGAGCCTGTCTCAAACAAAACAAAAATATGTATATACTGTATATACTTTAGAGTCATCAGTAAAAAATCTGAGAAAATGATTCTTCTAAAGGATAGATCACCTTCTGACAAATTAGCAAGATGAGCATTCTTTCTAACCTCAAACTTGGGGGAGTTTCTAGCTGCTATTAGGCTTTTCCTTGGAGTTACACACAGTCTTTTGCTGGTTGTTACTATAAGACGTTTCTTGGAAAGGCCCTAAAAATTGTCTTCGTTTTTCATCCCTTCTAGTAGTTACTTGATGCCACTACTGCTTTCTACTCTCCTCAAAGACACTAATTACAGTTTGGGCTCTTGTGCTGTTCTTCTGAAACTGTTCAGATTGCTGGTGGCCACTTTCTAGTCACATCTTATGATTATTTCTAGGCTTGACTCCCTTTCTGTCCCTCACTTTGGAGGAAGCATAATGAGGTAAACAAAGTGCAAGCTTTAGAGCCAGATCTGGATTTGAATCTTGGATCTGTCACTTATAATAACCTTTAGGAAGTTCACTCAAACTTCCTGAGCTTTAGTTTTTTTCACTGCTGAAAATGGGATCAGAGTTTACCTTCTTGGGATTATTGTAAAGATCGAGTGAGATAGCTATAAAACCCCAGCCAGACAGACAGGATGTCTAGAAGAACTTGTTTAAAGTGAAGTATCAGGTTAACTCTAAGTGTCAGCTGCCTCAGTAGTTATGACATGTATTTCTTTTCTTTTTTTTTTTTCTTTTTTGAGGCAAGAGTCTTACTTTGTTGCCTAGGCTGAAGTGTAGTGGCACGATCTCAGCTCACTGCAACCTTTGCCTCCCAGGTTCAAGCAGTTCTCCTGTGTCAGCCTCCTGAGTAGCTAGGATTACAGGCATGTGCCACCACATCTAGCAAGTGTTTTGTATTTTTAGTAGAGACGGGGTTTCACCATGTTGACCAGGCTGGTCTTGAACTCATGACCTCAGATTATCCACCTGCCTCAGCCTCCCAAAGTGCTGGAATTATAGACATGAGCTACCATGACCAGCCAGCATGTGTTTCTTGAACTCCCACTGTGTACTGATGTATGTCTTTTTGAGACAGAGTTTCGCTCTTGTTGCCCAGGCTGGAGTGCAATGGTGTGATCTGGCCTCACCACAACCTCTGCCTCCTAGGTTCGAGTGATTCTTCTGTCCCAGCCTCTTGAGTAGCTGGGATTGCAGGTGTGTGCCACCACGCCTGGCTAATTTTTTGTATTTTTAGTAGAGATGGGGCTTCTCCATGTTGGCCAGGCTGGTCTCAAACTCCCAACCTCGGGTGATCCACCCACCTTGGCCTCCCAAAGTGCTGGGATTATAGATAGGCGTGAGCCACCGTGCCCAGCCATCTACTGATGGGTGCCTCTTCAGCTCAGTGTATTAGGGAAAACTATATTTAGTCCTCAGAAACTTCATGTTTTATGTTTGAGAATCCAATCTAGGCAAACCTGCTAGTTACGCATTTTCTTGCTGTTATTTCTAGAACCTTTTGGCTGTTAACAATTATCCCATACCTCTACCCTCTGCACTTCTCTCCAGTGGAGTTTCTTTTGTAGTTCTACCCTGCCTCTGCCACAAACGCACTCTGTAGACTAAGTAGGAGTAAATGCTTTGTGGTCCTCTCCAGTGCTAATATTCTGTGTTTTATCATTCTCTGGTTCCTCAGTCATCTCTGCTTTTGGTAATTGTCCTAAGAGCTCCCTACTTCACAAAAGTACTTCGACTATATTTAGTTACGAGAGTGCCATCTTGTGTTCCAAAAAACCATTGTCAAACTTGGAATATGGACTACTAGTTTGTGAGAAAAGTTAAAAGATTATCTAAGATGAATACCCTACTCTGAACTAATATTGGCAGCATTCATAAATAATCAGTTATGTTTTTTTCCCCATTGGTGCCCAGAGGCTTTTTTTCCTATTAATATTAAAAGTCAGTATTTCCACCTACACCCTTCTTTTTTCCTCTGCCAAAAACAAGACAAAACACAACTAATGACCCACTAAGATGTCAGTGGATGGGGTAAGACCAGGAATAGGATCCAGGAACAGGACTGTGGAAAAGATCAGGAAGGAATAGAAGCACTGAAATCAGAGTTGGTTGTGCAAATAGGAAAAATAGTTTATCTTCCCTCCCTACTCCTCTCCCCCAATGTGCACACAACTATGGACCGGCACCCGCCACAAATTCAGTAAGCCTCAGTTGTATTGTCTTTCTCTTCTCTCCCTTCAAAGATGCCAATTCTCGGAAGCAAGAAGCAGAGTGGAAAGAAAAGGCAATAAAGGAGCTAGAAGAGTGGTATGCGAGACAGGACGAGCAGCTACAGAAAACAAAAGCAAATAACAGGTCAGTGCATGGTGGTTGTAGCACACTTTATTTTCCAAATTGAATCAAATCCATTCTCAGCATGCAGCCTAGGTTTTTGGCTTCTGCCGCCTTTAGTGTGAAATGTCTGCAGTTTTTAAAGAAAGTGCTTGAAACAGGTTGCAAGTCTCTCGGGTCTTGTGAGCATAATTCGCTCTATTGTTTAGCCATCCCAATTGTAGTGACCTTAGCTGTCTGAGAGTTTGGTTAATACGCATCACCTGTAATGGTGTGATTCAGCCAACGGAAAAGTTACTTTTCATGGAACTCTGAAATGAAAGGTGGGTTTCATGAGTGCACCCAGATTTGGATACTTTAGATAAGATTATAGACTTGGTCATGTTGAGTCTCCTAAATAAAGCCCTGCTCTCTGAAAGCTACTTCATGAAGGGGTCCATTGGAAGGAAAATGTGCTTTGTAATTAGGCAGCCAAGGATGTTCCAGTGTAATTCCTTTAGAATTGAGGGTTCTGTGGGTACTTATCTGTGCCTTAAAAAGTCTTGAACTGACTTCTTAAAAACGCTCTGTTCAAAATAGATTTTACTCACTTATTGATGGTTAAGGAGTTGTGGGGAGAAAAACATTTTCTTTTATTTTTTTTTTCTGAGACGGAGTTTCGCTCTTGTTACCCAGGCTGGAGTGCATTGGCGCGATCTTGGCTCACCGCAACCTCCGCCTCTTGGGTTCAGGCAATTCTCCTGCCTCAGCCTCCTGAGTAGCTGGGATTATAGGCACGCGCCACCATGCCCAGCTAATTTTTTGTATGTTTAGTAGAGACGGGGTTTCACCATGTTGACCAGGATGGTCTCGATCTCTCGACCTTGTGATCCACCCGCCTCGGCCTCCCAAAGTGCTGGGATTACAGGCTTGAGCCACCGCGCCCGGCCGAGAAAAACATTTTCAATCTCATTTTCAATCTCATATCACTCCCTACCAGCAGCTGGGCTTTAATGCCCTGCACTTAGAGCCCTTCTTGGAAGCAACGGAGAGGGGGAGAGAGGCATATGTGGTGTTGCTTCCCTCAGGACAGGCAGGTAGATTGTTTCATTTCCTAGGTTCAGAACCCAGCTTTCACCAAATAGTCACTCCATTCACCTCAGTGTATAAACGGGCCAGACCAGGCCTGAGGATATTTTTTATTTTTAGGGTAGAGCCTTAGGTTCCTGTGCAGAGGCAGGAAGCAAGTTGGATTAAGTGTCCTTGTCTCTAGCAGCTCTGTTAGAGATCTGCCGGGAGAGAGAGTGTAAAACGGCTTTACCAGCCAGCGCCGTTGTGAGGCAACTGTGATAGAGCAGTTGGACTCTTTTGTACGCTAGCAGCCCTTCAGCTCATTGGGTTCCAGCTTGACCATGTCTTGGCCACCTTCCTCTGGGGACGGCATGCTCAAGGAGTGCGTGTCAGGTTCCATGTGGAGATCTGGGGGACTGCTCTCTGGTGTGCAGGAACTGTTCTCTGGTGTGCAGGCTGGGTTGCCAGTGGTGTTGGCTTCCATCAGCGACATGGGGCTGCTGTTGAACCTGTGGTCAGGAGGTGCTGACGGGTCCAGGCTCCTGTGTCCTCTGCTCCCTCAGGATGATTTTCTTCCTGGTGTTAAGTTCAGATTGGTAAAGCCAGGTGAGGACTGAGTGCAAGCACTGTTCGAGCCCTGGGAGCTCCCCTAGCCAGTGGCCTTGGCACTGGAGTTGACTTTGAAGTACTGTAGCCATGCTGACCCTCCCTGTATAGGGTCTCTGATGCTTTAAGAACTTGACACACACATTTTCAAACTTAGACAATGAATATGTTGGTAATAACCTTTCTGTTGCAGCTATTTTTTCGAGTCAGTTTTACTGAACTGTCAAGAAAAGGAAACTCTCTATACAGAATCTGTTGTTCTCAGAAGGAGTAATGACACCTGTTTTTAGGAGCTCGGTCTTAAAAGTTTAGTCCCTCCAGGCATTGAGTTTAGGCCTTGGTACCTTTCTTTACTTGGAACTGTAGAGTGTTGGGTAAGTTGGTTTCATAGGTGAACCTCTCAAGTTCCAGAGAGAAAAAGGAACTTCCCCAATACTCAGTGAGAATGTAGAGCTGTTTAGAAAGCATGTCACGTGCCTTTTGGGAACCTTGTAGCACAGGGCTGACCCTGAGAACATAAAGCTAGTGACATACCTGCCACTGTCACTAGGGCTCTAGGACAGAAGGGATGGTTTTTACACTTTATTCCGGTGATTCTTGACTGGTTGGTGGCGGGAGCCATATGAGAGTCACTTTGGGGGACTTCTTCCAAGAGTCTACACCCTCCCCTGGAGATATTTATGTTGCTGATTATTCTCCTTCCCCATCCATGTTTGATTCTAAACTTTAGAGTTCAAAGGAATAGGTCCCACTTAGACATAATTTGTCCTTGTTATCTGTCTGTGGGTAAAGAGTGAATATTTTTAGAAAAGAAAGTGGGGGCCTGACACAGTGGCTCACACCTGTAATCCCAGCATGTTGGGAGGCCTAGGTGGGTGGATCACTTGAGGTCAGGAGTTCGAGACCAGCCTGGCCAACGTGGTGAAACCCTATCTCTACTAAAAATACAAAAAATCACCCGGGCGTGGTGGCAGGTGCCTGTAATCCCAGCAACTTGGGAGGTTGAGGCAGGAGAATCACTAGAACCCGGGAAGTGGAGGTTGCATTGAGCCGAGATTATGCCACTGTACTCCAGGCTGGGCGACAGAGCAAGACTCAGTTTCAAAAATGAAAAGAGAAGAAAATGGGGTGTTCATTTCAAGCAAGTATCATTCTCTGTGGGTGACTCCTGCAGTAGCTGGATGTTAAGGGGACCTGAGAGATAAGGCAGAAAGATGAGAAGTTTGAAAGAGGAAACTCGGGGACAAGAAGGGCATCCAGTTATTGTGAGAGCCTCCTCAGGCCTCCTGCCTGCTAGCTGCCTCATCACTTGGTCACCAAAGCACTAGGAGTACATCGTGCCTGGCACTGCGCTGGGGGTGGGTGTGCGGCAGGCGGACGTGATTCTTGCCCCGCACAGTCTGTAGTCTATTGTCAGTCCCCAGACTGCATCTCCCTCCTTTTATTCCAAATCGGGGCCTAAATGTCACTGCACAAGAGCTGTGAATTACTCAGTGACAGCCATGGAAAAGAATTTCCTTTTCATAGGAGCCAGCCAGAGCAGTGACTGACTCCTGCAGTTGGATGAGTTTGCTCATCAAGAACAACCCCAGAACATTTCCCTGTTACAGGTAGCACTTGTGCTTGTCAGCTCTTTCAATGCTTGGGAAGGTTTGGGGAACCCACAGTTCTCAGAGATGGCAAAAATTTTTTTCTATGCCCACTTTGAGGCTGTTCATGGAATGAAGTTCTGCATTGTCTTCATGCCTTCATAGCTTGTCCTGGGTTAGGCGTTCCTCTTCCCTCCCATCTCCTGAGCCTACCTGAGCCTATTCTACCTTGGCTGAGGATTGCTACTTTCAGGTCCCCCATCTGCTGGGTGGAGAATAAACAAGCAGAGGGCCACCGGTGTTTGTGTCTGATTTTCTGTTTGTTCTGGGCCTACAACCTTGACAGGAGCTGTGCTTGTCACTGAGGAGCTCTTTGGTCTTGAGCTAGCTGCAAAGGAACAAGAGCCTGACATTCAGACTTTTGTTGTCTTAGTGGTGCTTTGACAGGAGTCATGAAACCCCTATTCTCTTCTAGTTGAGGGAAACCCAAGTTGAAATTGATCAGGTTTAGCCCTTTGTGTAAACTGAAAGGATTGTGGGTTTACAAGCCAGCCAGCCTTGCCTTTGCCTCCCAATCTGCCCACAAACAACTCGGTTTTCCTGCTGAGTCACTTTAAGTTACAATCAGCCTGCTCTTTTTACTTTCTTTGCATTCCCATAAAACACTTACCTGTGTATAAGCCAAAATGGGAAAGAAGAAAGGGCAAGTGTGAGCTTAAAAATTAATTGAAATTAAAATTACTAGAATTTACTTTCAAATAAATGGGAGCTTAGTCTAATGATCAGTCATGATTATCCTTGAAAAATGTCTTTCCCCTCGCCCACCCCAAGCCATCTTGACAAAAGACAGGGTAAGACTCCATGAGGGAGGTTCCCTACCCAGCCACAGTGGACAGGAGTGGGCTGGCTGAGTCCCGGGAGTCATTCCAGGGCAACAGAGAGTCAAAGCCAGCCTGGCCTCTGCTATGAAAATTTCTCCACCCAGTCTGCCCCTCCTTCCTGTCTGAGAGCCCTGCCACGTTGAGAGTTAAGAAGGGATGAAGTTCTGGAATCTGGGTTACACCTTGCCACAGCCAATTGAATCTGGTGTAGTAATATTCAGAAACTGTACTAGCTTCTTGAGCAGAGAGCCATATTCAGGAACAACAGAAGCCAGGGCCAGAGTCCCGTGTTCTTCCCACCAGACCTCACCTCCAGCTGCTTTTTTCTTTTAAGGTTGAGGTTTTGAAATGACCATATGTGTTTTTAGGACTCTGAAAATGTATCCCACCCAGCCAATATGGGGAAGCAGTAGTTGGATAATCCAAGATAAGACTGGCTTTGGGTCCTAGCGCATCTGGTGTCTGGCAGGATTCCTGCCTGGTGATATTTACTGAGACAGGCAGGAAGGTGGCTTTCTGGGCACACACAGGCAGGGAAGAAGCATGACTATACAGTAGAAAGAGCCCTGGACTTCGGGCCAGGCTGCCTTAGTTGTGAGTCCTGAATGCTGCCACTGTGGTGTAGCCAAGCAAGTTGTTTCATCTGTAAGCCTCAGTTACCTCATCTGTACAGCAGGGGTGAGAACAGTGTCATAGATTGTTATAGTTAAGGACTGAATCAACGTAATGTATGTGAAAGGGCTTAGTCCATGATTGGGTGCTTAATAAATGCCCATTGCTGCTGGGGTAAGCCAGAGGGATGAAATTGGCAGTTCTCATTCTATCGTGGAGAAATTCCTATGTGGGAAGGCCAGTGGAAAACCAGGCCTGCTGAAGTCTTCAGCGCTGGAAGCCTCACGGGGGTTAGGAAGGAGCCCTGAGAGCAGCTCCTCAGAGCACAGTTGCACCTCGATTGTGGATTTTAGATGTTTCTGCTTCTCAATGTTCTCTCTTTTTTCCTGCCTGCTTGCCTGCCTTTTGGACCTCTTGCTGTCTAGGGTGGCAGATGAAGCTTTCTACAAACAACCCTTCGCTGACGTGATTGGTTATGTGTATGTTGCAAAACTAATTCCTTTTTCTTGTGATTCTTTCTACTTTTTGTTTAGAGTTAATGCTCCTTTTATGTCACAAGTTGCTTTGCTTTTTAAATTATTTCAAATTGGCACTTTGGGGGCTACCTAAGAAGTGATAAGTGGGGTATGATCCATGGATGAATCTTCCAGAATTGTGACTCCCTGTATCCTCTGATGGCTATTTTTCATATTTGGGGTTTTGGAGGGAAGAAAGCTAACTCCCTTTCAAAATGTGTCATTTGTGATCTTATCTGGGAAGGATTTGATGCTGGGGGGAACTCTGCCCTCTTGCTCTTGCTGCCATCACTCTGCTAATGCCCTGTTGCCTGCCTGCCCCAGGTGGGAAGGAAGGAGGTCTCCCCACCTGGGAACAGGTGACAGTCCCAGGAGGTTAGAAGCCAGTGAGCAGCAGCACCTTGCATTGCTAAAGTCAGAGCTGTGGGGCAGCATTTTCCATACTTGGTTCATTCAAACAATGTGGGGTCTTTTGCCTCTCCCTCAGGCAGAAGAGTCCAGAGCAGAGGGAGTTGTCTCCAGTGGGTGTCTATAATTGTTCCTCTGTGGTCTTGCATGTCAGAAATTGCTATTTAGTGGTCAGCTTCTGATGCCCTGTCTCCTCGCACAGGGAAGCCCACAGCTTTGAGGTCAGGATAGTTAAAATGTCTGATACGGGCCACTTGGGCTTCTCCCCTGGCCCCATCTAAAAGAAACCTGCATCTTCTCTGGAGAAGCTGTTTTTTTTTTGTTTGTTTGTTTGGTTTTTTTAAGGATTCCTGTTATCAAAGCAATATTGCTGAAGAGTTGGAAACAGTTCTCATTGTCTCCTCCGTAAAAATTAGGGCTGGCTTTATAAGGGAAGTAAGGGTGGAATGGAAGAGGAGAGGAACCTGTTGAAAGTGGGCCATGAGCTGAGGCCTGTAGAGCCTCCCGGGGCCTATGACCTTGAGATGTTCATCCCTTTAGAAGACAGAACTGGGTTTCCTGGGCCCCCAGATGCATTTGCAGTGAGACTTGTGAAATGCTGGACTTACAGGTGGTGTTTGATTTGATTTCTGCACATTCTCTCTGGAGTAGAAATGGAGACTGGAAAGGTCGAGTCTGGTTTTGCTGGGCAGCTGGGTGGCCAGCAAAGCCAGCTGCACGTCCCCAAGCACAGATAGAGTGGCAAGGGCATGTCCAGCTTACTGACCATCTGCATTGAGCTCATTCTCATTTTCTATATCTGACCTAAAGTTTCTCTCGTTTCTTTTCTTCACCTTTAAGCACAAACATAAACCATCCTTGCTACAGCCTAGAACAGTTAAGTAAACCTTTCTCACTGCCCCTAACTGTGTGTGCCATGAAGTCGCAGTGTTGTAGTGGCTCTGGGCTTCAGCAGTGTTTGCCACAGCCATCCCTGTGATAGTGCCACCCTTCTGTCCCCCCAGACCAGTCATCTCCATTGCTTTTGCTTTGCCCGTGATGCTTGTTGGAGTAGATGAATATAGTGTGTCTTACCGCTGTCCTTTCCGGCTGTAGCTCCCACCAGTTAATCCCGAACTGGGGGTGGGCTGACCTTGATATGAAAGAATGTTGGGGCAGCATCCTGCCAAAAAGCAGCTCACGTTGGCTCTCCTGCCAGTGTGCCCTGAGTGGCCCCAAGGCACCCGGCTGGAGGGAAAATGGCAAACTTTTGGCTGAACTGGAGAATGTCCTAACAAACCCCCTTCCAGAATGGCTTTAGTCTCTAGTGCCTGCTAGCATGGGAGCTTTGTCTTGAATTCCTTTTGATCTGCCCTGTTTCTCTCCAGCCTTAGGAATAAATCTAGAGGCTATTGTGCAATGATCTATGGGCTTTTTATAAGTCTCTAAATTTCCTTGAAATTCCCGTACAGCCCAGCGTAAAGTACTTAAGTTCTTGACCAGCCTGCTGCTTTGTTCTTGTTAATAAAAGCAGTCTGTGCAGCTTGCTAAGGACTTTTTATTAATGCTCCACAGGAGCAGAAACAGCCAGACAGAGACATAGTGAGCCCTGAACGAAACACCTGTATTCCAACATTTTACAGCACCCTGTGCCTAGGAGAGCCAGCTAGCCACGTGCCTACCTGAGTCTGACCTGGGCCAGGGGCCATTATCTTGGGAAAGCCAGAATGCCATTAAGAAAGGGACAAATAGGCAGTTGCTTGTGTAGCAAGGCAGCCACCAGGTTGTTCAAAGGGAGTTCTACATAAACCAACATATTTTGTTGTTGCTTCCAGGGCAGCAGAAGAAGCCTTTGTAAATGACATTGACGAGTCGTCCCCAGGCACTGAGTGGGAACGGGTGGCCCGGCTGTGTGACTTTAACCCCAAGTCCAGCAAGCAGGCCAAAGACGTCTCCCGCATGCGCTCAGTGCTCATCTCCCTCAAGCAGGCCCCGCTGGTGCACTGAAGAGCCACCCTGTGGAAACACTACATCTGCAATATCTTAATCCTTCTCAGTGAAGCTCTTCACAGTCATTGGATTAATTATGTTGAGTTCTTTTGGACCAAACCTTTTTGTCTTTAGAATTGATCATTGTTTGTGATTGCATGTTTCCTTCAACTGTGTTCTCCCTGGCATTCAGAGAGGAGGGGGAGGAGGAAGAGAAAGGAAAGCTTCCCAGTAGTAGCCTCAACCTGTGCTTTTGTGCATTATTCTGAGAATAAATTTCTGTTTCAAACTATATTATGTGAAGCTTCTTTATTCTCAAGATGTGTTTGTTGTAGTTTGGAGTGAGGCCGGAAGGGTTGAGGAATTTCCTTTTTATCATTTCTAGTACTGAGGAAGCACAGCCACTGGGCACTCCACCCTGCTTTGAACTGAGATTGCTCCGGGATCTAGAGTGGGATCCTGTGGACATTTTCATTTGAGAATGGAGTTGCATGGCTAAAGGTTAACCCCCTCTTTATCTGGCTAAGACACAGATGTGAATCCTTTCACCAACCTAGACATTTTCTCCCAGATGGGCTCTTGCTTCCCAGTGTCCCTCAGTTTAGGGTCTTGGATAGTATATTTCATCAGGAGTCAGTCTGGAGCACATAGCCTCTAGTAAGACCTTGACTCCTTTGGATCTGGCCAGTAAGCCTGAGTCAGGACGGCATTCATGTGTGGCAAGTCTCATTACTGTTGAGTCCTGTAGGACATGTTGGGTTCTGTGTCATCCCAAGCATTCGGTTCTTATTTCTCTTGTAAAATCCTTCATCTAGACCTGTGCTGTCCAATGCAGTATTCGCCAGGCACATGTAGCTATTTAAATGAACTAAAAATACATTTCTGGTCCTACTCACAATTCATGTGCTCAGTAGTTGCATTGATAGCACAGATTCTAGAATATGTCCATGGTCACAGAAAGCTGCATTGGACCATGCTGATCTATACCACAGGTGTTTCCAGGAGCCCATGCTTTGTTCAGACACCAGTAAGTTCGTTATCTACTTTCAGAACCTGGCATAGTACCTGGCTTATTTTGGGTGATGTTCCAAGCAATTATTAAAGTCATATTTCAGTAATCTGCTTTTAACTACCTGGTATTTCCAAACTGAAGATTTAGGTAAACTGTAATGCCATGCTCAGGATGGGGGGTTAGGTGTTGTCATTGTCAAGAAGGAAAGGCCACTATCTCCTTAATGTTAAATACTTTTGGTTGGAAGGAGCTTCCATTACTTTTCTTGCTACCTCCCCCCTTTCCAAGCTTCTTAGTTGAGCCTTCCTTGACCTGGCCCACATTTCTGGTCTCTGCTTATTCCTCCTCTTCCAGTCAAATGTGATTACAATCAAGCAGTCACTGTTAGCAGGCTTTTGTTCCTACTGGGAACTGCTAATGCCATTCCAAATGTCAGAATCCAATTTTAAGAACTAGTTCAAAGGCCACTCCCCTTCCCCTGATCTCCCCTAGCCGTCTACCTGGGGCAGCTTACTCTTTGGTAGTCTTGGTGCCATCGTCTGGACTAGGCTTGCCTCCCACACCAGATGGGTTTCTTGAGGTGGGAAGTGGCAATTTTAAATGTCAGCAAAATCTGTGACATTCTTCAGATGGAGAGGTGACTGAATAATGTGACAAAAGTGATGCTGTGATGACTTCCAAGGCTAGGTCATAAAAGGCAGTGCTGCTTATGGCTGGTTTGTTGGAACAACTAGCTGGTGGCCCTGAGCCACCATGTAAAAAAACTACCACTCTGAAGCTACCCATGTGGTGAGGAAGCCCAAACTAGCTCACACAGAGGCCACCTGAGACCCTGTAACCATACACAGTGGGAGATGCCTGGCCAGCCAGCCTCCTGCTATTCCAGCTGACAACTACAAGTGCAGGACACGGAGCTACAACTGTCAAGTCTGAGCCTTTCCCAAATCCTGACCCACAGAAACTGTGACATGAAACAATTACTGTTGTTTTAAGCTCTTCAGTTTTGAGGTTGTTAAACAGCAGTAATAACTCGGGGTTGTTTCTAATGCCTGTATGAGACCACATGGGGCCTTATAAAAGGAGAGAGCGGGTCCAGGGACTCAGTGAGTGCTCAACACTTAGTTTCGAACCTCTTTCTTGGCGCTACTTTGCTCTTTAAGCCAAATTTTCAATGTTATGTATAATGTTTTGTTTTTGTTGTTTTTGAGACAGTCTCACTGTCACCCAGGCTGGAGTGCAATGGGATGATCATGGCTTAACCTCAGCCTCGACTTCCTGGGCTCAGGTGATCCTCCCACCTCAGCCTCCTGAGTAGCTGGGACTAGGGGCACTAGCCACCACACCTGGCTAATTGTTTTGTATTATTTTTTAGAGACAGGGTTTTGACACGTTGCCCAGGCTGATCTCAAACTCCAGGTCTTAAGCGATCCTTCTGCCTCAGCCTCCCAAAGTGCTAAGCTTGAAAAGCATGCCCAGCCATGCTTTCTATTAATAGACTTTTTTTTTTTGGTTAAGAAAGCAAAGATAGCCGGGCGCAGTGGCTCAAGCCTGTAATCCCAGCACTTTGGGAGGCCGAGGCGGGTGGATCACGAGGTCGAGAGATCGAGACCATCCTGGTCAACATGGTGAAACCCCGTCTCTACTAAAAATACAAAAAACTAGCTGGGTGTGGTGGCGCGTGCCTGTAATCCCAGCTACTTAGGAGGCTGAGGCAGGAGAATTGCCTGAACCCAGGAGGCGGAGGTTGCGGTGAGCCGAGATCGTGCCATTGCACTCCAGCCTGGGTAACAAGAGCAAAACTCCGTCTCAAAAAAAAAAAAAAGCAAAGATATTAGATGCCTTAAGGAAGTTATATAACCTTTAAAATGTAAGCAGTGCAACAACTTTAAATCTCTTCTGGGAAGGAAAATGCTTTTGGCTAGTGAGTTACGAACAAAACAGAACACAAGATTTCAACAAGGAAATGTATTTATTTTTTCCTTAGAATTTGGCTCAGAACAGTAACAAAAATATTTACATCAAAATAAATTAACATGCAGTTACTTAACCATATGTAATAATTTATGTTGGAATATATTAGCCTTTCCATGAATTTAATAACTAATACTTGGTTTTAGATTAAATACCATCCTTTCAAATATTTGGTAGGAAACTTGGTAGCAATGCAATTGTCTAATGTACAGAGCAGATTTCACCAAGAGATTATACCAAAGAACAGATGCTCCTTCATGGAACATCATCTCACCCCAGACTCAGAAACTGAACAGCCAAGCTTCCTTCCCAGGAATCACCATGGAATGTTTGAACAATAATCAGGCCCTGGAGATTACTGCAGGGCTGATAGAGTTCTAGGAATCAGCCAAATTCACTTTTTCACACTAACCCACTAGGAAGGATATAGTTCAAATGTGATGTTGATTCCTTCGGTTTATTTGAACACTGAAACAATATGTTATAGAAACCTTCATTTTCCCAAAATAAAAAAAATCTGAAAAATATATGCATATGCTTTATTAGATAATCTAAAATTACCCCTAAAAACCTGTCACTAGGGCCAGGCACAGTGCCTCAAGCCTGTAATCCCAGCATTTTGGGAGACCGAGGCAGGTGATCACCTGAGGTCAGGAGTTCAAGATCAGCCTGGCCAACATGGTGAAACTGTCTCTACTGAAAATGCAAAAAAAAAAAAATCAGCCAGGCATGGTGCGTGTGCCTGTAATCCCAGCTACTTGGGAGGTTGAGGCACGAGAATCACTTGAACTCGGAGGGCAGAGGATGCAGTGAGCCGAGATGCCACTGCACTGCAGCCTAGATGACAGAGCAAGACACCATTTCAAAAACAAACAAAATACCTGTCACTAGACCAAATACTGTACTGGCAAAATTTCATAGCTGAGAGGAGTACTTGATTAAATTCACAGCTGAGATATAGGGTCAAGGATACATTAAGTCATTTACAAATCAGATATTAGTATTAAAGCTTTTGGTGGCCTGGAGTGAATTAAAATATATTAGCATTTCGAAAGTGTTTTTGGAATGGGAGGTTGTGTGGCTTAGCAGAAAAAGCACAGAGGGACCTGGGATCAAACCCTCTTTCTTGCCCCATAGCTTAATAGTTGAAAATGCACTGAGTTCTATAAAATAAAAATTAAAACATCTACCCCAGATGTTGAGAGAATTCAGGATAATGTATATGAAACACCTAGTTCAAAGCCTGACACACAGTAGGCACTTAATAGGTGGTGGCAGTTAGTATTTCTTCCAAGTTACAATTCATAGCCAGAACTTTGGCTTTTGTATTTTGATACCAACGAAAGCACGAATTATGTATCCAGAATCCTGATTCATGGCTCTGGGCTCTTGGTAAAACTCACACAAACACGGCTTTAATAAACACCCTAGGGTCTTTTTCAACACAGTATGATAGGCTATTGAAGGGAGAAGTGTCTGCTGGTCAGTAGTGAAGATCCTTTTGGGATAGTAAATCTCCTTTTAAAGGCTCTAAGTCCTAGCGGCTTCTCAGCTGTCCTAAGATAAGGACAAGGTCACTGAGGCCACAGTAATTTAGATCCCTGGTCTAAAGTCTCATAAGTTCAGCTAGAGTAATAACATCTTTCCACAAATGGTATCCAGGGTTAAGGGGGGATATCTGAGATGGGGGGGTTGATAGATACGTCCGATGATGTCTTGATTGTGGTAATGCTTTCACAGGTATACATTATGTCAAGGGTTATCAAACTGTAGGCTTTGAAAAAAAAAAACACCAATAAAGTTGTTTTTAAAAAAGTGTACTTAAGCCCTTCCTGGTAAGATTTCCTTCTGTTCCCTGACTGAATCACTTTCTGTGATCTCAGTTTGGGGTTCGAGGAGGAAGAATTTTTTTTTTTTTTTTTTTTTTTTTTGGTGAAGACGGAGTCTCACTCTGTCGCCCAGGCTGGAGTGCAGTGGCATGATCTTAGCCCACTGTAACCTCTGCCTCCTGGGCTCCAGCAGTTCTCCTGCCTCAGCCTCCTGAATAGCCGGGACTACAGGTGCATGCTACCATGCCCAGCTAATTTTTGTATTTTAGTAGGGATGGGGTTTCATCATGTTGGCCAGGCTGGTCTTGAACTCCTGACCTCAGGTGATCCACCTGTCTCGGCCTCCCAAAGTGCTGGAATTACCAGCGTGAGCTACCATGCCTGGCAGGAGGGATTATTAATGCAAACTTCAGGATGAAGTGACATCCCAGGCAAGGATTGCAGGTCTCAGTGGCATTAATACATTAGTAAGCAGAGTTCTAAGGCTTCCTTGTCTATTATTATAGCTAGTTTGGCACAGAAAATTGTGACTGGAACTTACAGGGTTTGAGCTAAAATGACTCCTACTAGGAAAACATCAGAAAGAATAGCATCTACAAAAATAAGAGTTGGGAAAGGTGACTCTGGAAGAGGAGACCAAAAGCAAAAACATTTCTCTGCTAGTCACCTGCAGTTCAATACCAGATTTGCTTGTTAAGAAATGGTATTCTAAAAACAAGAATTTGATTCCACTCCAGAACTCTTGAGTCTCAGGCCATGTCCGTTCCTGGAGGTCTAGTAGATCCTGCGAGTTGTGTAGTCCAGAACCATGCTGGCAGCACCCAGCAGGGCGGGGTCAACCAAATCCGAAACCACTACGTCCACATCCTGCACGGAGGATAAGGCCTGTTGGCGAATGACGTCTTTGACAATGTGGATATAGTGACTGGCCAGGACTCCAGAGAGGATCACAAGGGAGGGATTCATAGTATGGAGGATGTTCACAACCCCAAGACCCAAAGCTGTTCCAGCTACAGGGAGACAAAAATTAAAATGGGTTTCTGAGAGAAGGCAAAATCAAAATACAAAAGAGGAAGGCAGAAAAGAACCAGCAGCCAGAAATGGTAAAGAACATCACAGCATGCAGTGGGAGGCAGTGTTTTAAAAGCAGTTCACGGTTGATTCTTAATACGAGAAAATGATCATGTGACGGCCTAAAGTGGAAAAACCAGGGTGTATCACATGATCCACTAGGCAGAAAAATGAATAGAAAGACTCCAAGGAAATGTTCATAGTTGATATCTTCTGAACAGAAAAACTCTAAGTGATACTTTTTCTTACAACTGTCCTATATTTCTCTAAATTTCCTGTAAAATGAACAAGGAGCATTTTTAGAGTTGTCAAACCAAACCAAACACCTGCTTAAAAAGGCAAGGCTGCCAAATACCTTGAATGCAAGTCCCTTTTTACCTCTGAGTAAGTAGGAAAAATACCTCTGAACAGACACTGCAAAGCACCTGTCCCTAGGGGAAGCAGGGTCTCTTCTGGGCCCAGCTGGGCCATATGATGTCTGACCCCACCCTCTGCAGCCACATGCTCACCTGTTCTTAGGATGCTCTGGGCCTTCGCATTGCCAAGTTTGGCAGCTTGGATGAGATGGAGTGCACCCACTGCCTCATCTTTTGGCACTGACATCCCTTCCACCAACAGCAGGTCCTCTGAGCAGAGAGAGAAGGAAAAGCAGTCACTAACGAGCTGTTTGGAGGCCAAACTAACCACTGGGCCTGTGGGCAGCAAGCTCCTGTGTGGGAAGACAGTGTTTTCTTTTTGAAGTTGCAAAGCTTATTATTCACAAACATCTCTATACACTGCCCCTAAAGCCTTTGCTACCCTCTTGCTAGTTGGTTGGACATAACCCAGAGCCTATCTTCCTGGAAAAACCTCAAGTCTGACAGCCTCCTACCCCTCTGGCTCCCTCACTTCTCACTTCCAGTAGCAGACAGCCTTTGAAGTGTTCTTTTCTCCAAATTATCACCCTCCTCCCACATTCACTCCTTCCTTACTCATCCCAGACGCAATGCTGCACCACCTGCCAGCGCCACACGTTCTATGGCAGTGAGGCATAGCGGCCAAGGAACAGACACAGGCCTGGGGTCAGTGCCAGCTCTACCACTCCCAGCTGCACAATCCTGTGTGTGTGTGTCACCTCACCTCTACGTGTTCCTCCTTCTTAGAAGATGAGGGCAGTAATACCTACGCTGGCAGGGTTATTTTAGGGATTAAATGAGATCATGGACATAAAGTACTTAGTTAAGTGCTGGCCGGACTAAATGCTCAATAAGCAGCAGGTCTTTCTGTGGTTATCCGTAGTTCTTACCAACTCAGATCAATCTGCCTCCTAATCTGCTAGGATACCTGGACCCTCAAAGAAGAAAATCCCCCAGCTCTGCAAACCTAGACATCAACTGGTGGTCTCCTATCTCCCTTGGGCCGTCACAGCTCTCACCCATTTTCCCGGACTGCTCTCTTCTGTACCTTCACCAGCTCCCTGGTCCTTCTACCCCCCAACTGCCAACAGATGTGCATACTTGTTACCTCTCTCAAAGGGGGGCACCACCAGGCAGTGATCCCCTTCCTTTTTGCTCCCCAACCCATCCACCCATCATCTCCACTCGCCGTGCCCTCTGTGGGCCCTCCACCTGGCTTTGCAGCTCATCTCTTCCCACCCCTTCAGAACCCTACTGTAGTGCTCTATACCCTTCTCTCCTACACTCTCGGCCTCCATTCCCCATCTCCTTTGTCAGCGTATGCTCACAGATTGGTTTTGGGGGCCAAAAATGCTATACTCTTTATGTATGAAGCACAGATATACTGCACATATAGCGCACAACCATAAACAGGTAAGCAGTACAGCTGCCGTGCTCAAGTTGCATGGGGAGGATTCATCAGGAAAAAAAAAAAAAAACATCCAAAGGGGCTCCTTAGGAGGGTGATAATGCAAACAAGGTTGAAAAATAAACACTGGTTTAAGGCTTCAAATGATATCCTGGTGGCCAGAGCCAGTGAAATTTTCTAATTTCTTCTTACTCATGTCAGCCCTTGACACTGCTGACCGCTCCTCGTCCAAACACTCTCCCTTTTTGGCTTGTGACAATTCCCTTTCCCGGTGTTCCTCCCATCTCTCTTTCTGCCCCTCACATGCTGATGTTTCTCAGGAGTCTATCCTTGATTCTGTCTTTCACCTCACTCCCTGGCTGTCGTAGGTTTAACCACCACCTCAGTGCCGACGATCCCAGATCACCCATCTAACCCAGTCATCTATCTCTCCTGAGCAACAGACCTCGTACCCGACCACCTCCTAGACATTTCCACCTGGATGTTCTACAGTCACCAACCATCATCTTCTGCCAAACCTGTCCCTCCTCTTCAATTCCTAATCCTGAGTTGTCCAACCAGAAAACTGGAAGTCGCCCTAGAACTGTCCCACTTAAAACCATCTCCATTCAACCATCCTTTTCTCCCCCAGAAATAAAAAGTTAGAGTTTAGTGAAGAATCTAAAATTCAGATCTGACCATGTCTTTTCCCTAAAATGTTTCAGTGGCTTTTCCACCACTGACTGGTCCTGCTTCCTCACACTACATGGTGACACCCTGACTTGCCCTTAAGTACCACCACAACTGTTTCCCTGCCTGCAAGCTCCCTTGGCCATCCAAAGCTGCCTGGCTGGTTCCACTTACCTTCCACCTCTCACCCTGGAGGATGGCACCCTGGCACGGCCTTTCCTGCATGCAAGGACACAAAGTGGATTCTGGTTTCCCTCTTACGTGTATCTGCATTCCTCAGCCATCATGCTCATTGCACTGGGCATTCAATAATGATAGTAAATGCTCTTGAGTTAGACTAGAAACCATCCTAACTTTCATAACATGTCCAGAAACAGCTTTCATTCAAGTAGATCTTTCAGAGTTAAAGTATAACATGTTTTGTCCATTTATTTCTTCATTAAAACATGTATTAAGTACCCACTCTGTGCTAGTGGCTGAGAAAACAAAAATGAAGGGAATCTTCCCTGCTGTCTTGGAACTCTAGACCTCTGTCTACCTCCACCCCTTGGGAGGAAGAGTGCCAATATGCATCAGGACCAAGGAGACTGTGCTGTTTTAGTGCAAGGGAGTCCTACTCTTTCTCTAAGAATTGAAAAGGGGGAAACTTCTGGCTTTAAAAGGGTTCAACTCTCTTTGGAATTTCAACTTTGAAGTACGTGTCTACCATTTGGTTACTTAATTCCTCGAGAGAGGGACACCAACCATCATGGAGCTTTTTTGCCTCCCTCTGCAAGGCCATTCCAGAGGCATATGCTTCAATGCACCCATGGCTTCCACAGGAACAATCAGGCCCGTCCAGAGACACAACAAGGTGGCCCAGTTCTGCAGCACAGAAGGAGCTTCCATGGATCAATTCGTGCTGATGGATAATTCCTCCACCGATTCCTACAGCAAGGGACAGAAAGCACTGAGGATGCTTTACCTAAAACAGAAAACTATGATATCACAATGCCTCATCTGTTTAGCAGAGTTTTGGCACGTGAGGGTCTGTATGTTGCCACCTCCTCTAGAGAGCCTAAGCTCAATAATCACCAAAGCATTCTCTGGCAGCGTTTTGGATGGAAGTGTTTTTAGCAGGTCCTCTGATGTCCTGATGCATCTGCTTGGGTCACTGTGATTTCAAGCACAGCTGGTGGGGACAGTACAGCACAAGTGCATGCCCACCTTGTGGGTAGTAGACCCCCTGCCCCAGCACACACTGCCCATCTTTCTGCACCAAGGCTTTCTCCAATACTGATGCAGAAGCCTACTCAGCCAGGCAGGCACAGCACCCAGGGGCAACCTGCAACCTAGTCGAGGCGGGAGCCAGCAGATCCACGGGACAATTCTGGATGCTGTTCTGCAGGCTTCTTAGGAGGTGCCAGTAAAGTTCAGCTCCCTTTGCCCTTAAGGCAACTTAAATAACATTAACATATCCTCTCTTCCTGCTCTGTTTCATTCTTCCCACTCTCCCTCCTGCTTTTTAGGGTCACCTCCAAAAAATCATACCTGCATCTAAATCCTTGTCTCAGGCTCTGCTCTGTGGAAAACCCAAGACAAGTCTTTTTGTATCACATATTGCCTGCTTCCTGAAGCAGAAAATATGAAATACAGTTTTGCCTCTTTTAATGCTGCCATGTCTAAAAATCTGTGATTCAATAATTACAAACATCAATGACTATCTTTTCTTATGGAGTTCAGCAGTTACTAAGGAATAAAGGGTATTGTGCCTGAGAAGGCTCTGCTTTTAAGGGTTGTCTTGCCGTCTGTAACTTCTTGGGACACTTAATTCTTCAACTCCCAGCCCTCTGACTTAGAGCTTAGTCACTGCTCTGAGCTAGGATATGGTATCCAAGTTTGCTAAAACTGTGTATGGTACTAAGGGAGTCTGAGCATGAGCTAAAGTACATGAGCTTAGGCTGGGCATGGTGGCTCACACCTGTAATCCCAGCACTTTGGGAGGCTGAGGTGGGTGGATCACCTGAGGTCCGGAGTTCAAGACCAGCCTGACCAACATGGCAAAACCCAGTCTCTACTAAAAATACAGAAATTAGCCAGGTGTAGTGGCATATGCCTGTAATCCCAGCTACTCAGGAGGCTGAGGCAGAGGAATCACTTGAATCTGGGAGGCAGTGAGCTGAGATTTTGCCACTGCACTCCAGCCTGGATGACAGAGCGAGACTCACTCTCTAAATAAATAAATAGTACATGAGCTTAAAGGGGAGGTGGTGTAATATAGAGTTTAAGCACATAAAAGTTTTGAAGTTAGGCATATCTGTACCAAACGCTGGCTCAACCGCTTATTAGCTGAGTCTGCTTCCTCATTTAAAAATTAAGTTATACATTTAAAATATATATAATAAAAATAAAATGTAAAAAAAGCAAAAGTAATAAATTAAGTTGTCATAAAAAATGACAGAGCAGGGAACTCTAAAAGTCCATTCTGCCACTAAAGCAAGGAAAAACTGTTAAAAGTATTAGAATCGGCCGGGCACAGTGGCTCATGCCTGTAATCCCAGCACTTTGGGAGGCCAAGGCAGGTGGATCATGAGGTCAGGAGATCGAGACCATCATGGCCAACATGGTGAAACCCTGTCTCTACAAAAAAAAAAAAAAAAAAAAAGTATTAGAATCAATCTTTTTGGAACTCTGGAAAAATAACTTAAGCTTGCAATAAACAGGAATGCCTAATTTAAAAAACAAAAACAAAAAGCAGGGTCCGGTGCAGTGGCTCATGTCTGAAATCTCAGTGCTTTGGGAGGCCGAGGCAGGAGGATCACTTGCACCCAGGAGTTTAAGACCAGCCTGGGCAACACGGTGAGACCCTGTCTAAAAACAAAACAAAACTGGCTGAATCTTGATAAGAGAACTTTCTGGTGTTTTAACCTACCCTTGTCCTATCACCCACTCTCCAGCTTGGTGGTGACACTGAACAGTAGCCCACACTCCCAGTACTGGTGTACAGATACAGTACTGGATGCCAGCACCTGACAGGGCAGGACGAATTTATTCTCAAAAAATTGTGGTTGTTTGTTTTGACCTGTCAGCTCCCTGGAGGACTAGCTCAAAGGGCCTGCTTTCATCTCAACTAACTAGGAACTATCCCAGTGCTGAAGGGGTTACATGAAGGGTGTTTATCAAAAACACTTCAAAGTAAAATGTATTAGTCTCTGCTGCCTAGGGCAAAGGATAACAGCTGGGGCATCCAACACACTAACCAAAAAGACTGGGAGGAAAGTTTGGAAATGAGAAGCTCTGGGAAATAAGAGCTTTGAATAGCTCTGACAAGTACCTGGAATTTAGAAAGCCACATGCATGTCTAGGGCTGGGCACATGCTCAGGAAAGATACGAGAAGGCCACGTGGCTCACCTTCAGGCTCTATTCAAGCAGGAAGTGAAGGCTAAGGCAGAGTTGTAACCACCCGACTGTGTTGAAGACATGCCCGAATATACATTCTAGCTCCTGAAGCAACCTTCCCTTACCTCTCTTACCTGTGCCTGTGATAAGTGTAACAAAGTTTTCCAGTCCCTTTCCTTGGCCAAATTTCCTTTCTGCCAGGGCAGCACAGTTGCCATCATTGTCTACCCACACAGGGAGATGCAAAGTGTCAGACAGGGGGGTCCTGAGGTCCACGGAGTTCCACTCTTGGATCAGTTTGGTTGAATGCAGCACAATTCCTTCCCGAGGATTTACACGGCCACCTGTGGAAATGCCTGTGCTCCACCACAAACACAAGGAAAATAATGCTGATGAGCAATCTCAGGAAAGTGTGCCGACTTTCTTGGCTTAGAACACAGATTCATTCACCTCAGATCTCCTAAGACAAACATTACCAAAGACTGTAAGGAAATATTAGACGGTTCTGAATTAAAGTCATAGCGCCTCGAAGATTTCTAGACCTGTCACTGCTTCTTTCCTAATGTCTGTTGGTGTCCCAGGAAGTCTCCATGCTTGGGGCCCACAGACAGCACCTAGAGTCATCTGTGCACAGGGCAGATGCTGATTTGATGCTTAGGCATGCATCACTAGTTAGTCAATTTTGTACATTAAAATGACCATTTTTGTACATTAAAATGGATTTATAATTTACAATTTACAATCTTAATAATTTACAATCTTACCTACTCCCAAAATTCTGCAGTTCAGTTTTACAGCTTCTGCTGCAGCTTCCACACACATCTGTAGGATTAAATTAATCCTCTCTTCATAGGTTTTAGGATTGAACTGAGTATACTTTTTAACTATTTCACCCTAAAAGAGAAAACAGCAAGCTCTGTCTCACTGGTCTTAGCTAAAAAGCACATTGTGAATGTTGTGATCTTTTTCATGATAAATCAGATACTGCTATAGGATGGCCCTACAGTCTTAGATGACTGCTTGGGGAGGCAGCCACTGCCTGGCCTGGGCCAGGCCTGGGATAAGCCAAGGTAGTTCCTGTAATTTGTCCTAATATGGGGCTGTCGAAGCAATGACGACTCCACAGCCAGCAAGATGGGCCCCTCTCTCTGTTTTTTTTGGAGATGGAGTCTCGCTCTGTTGTCCAGGCTGGAGTGCAATGGCACGATCTTGGCTCACTGCAACCTCTACCTCCCGGGTTCAAGCGATTCTCCTGCCTCAGCCTACTGAGTAGCTGGGATTACAGGTACCTGTCACCACGCTTGGCTAATTTTTGTATTTTTAGTAGAGACAAGGTTTCACCATGCTGGCCAGGCTGATCTTGAACTCCTGACTACAGGTGACTCAGCAACTAAGTAGCTGAGCTTTAATCATCTCCTGTAACTGAATTCAGTGATGGTCTGGATACTCTATTTCTTTAGGGTAAATTTCCATGCTGGCTGGCGGAAAGACCACATTGTTTAAATTACTGTGCTTTGTATGGCCTGGCTCACACCTGTAATCCCAGCACTTTGAGAGACCGAGGCAGGTTGATCACTTTAACCTCAGGAGTTCAAGACCAACCTGGGCAATAGGAGGAAACCCCATCTCTGTAAAAAATACAAAAATTAGCTGGGCATGGTGGCACACACGCCATTAGTCCCAGCTACTTGGGAGGGTGAGGCTTCATGAAGTTCACTTCAGCCAGGGAAGCGGAGGTTGCAGTGAGCTGAGATTGTGCCACTGCACTCCAGTCTGGGCGACAGAGTGAAACCCTGTCTCAAAAAAATGAAATAAATTATTGTGCTTTTTTATATGTTTTAATACCAAACAGGGATAGTCCCTCCTAATTACTTGTTTTTGTTTTTATATTTTTTCTTTGCACACTTACTTTTTTTTTTTTTGAGACGGAGTTTCTCTCGTTACCCAGGCTGGAGTGCAATGGCACAATCTCGGCTCACTGCAACCTCCGCCTCCTGGGTTCAGGCAATTCTCCTGCCTCAGCCTCCTGAGTAGCTGGGATTACAGGCACGCGCCACCATGCCCAGCTAATTTTTTGTATTTTTAGTAGAGACGGGGTTTCACCATGTTGACCAGGATGGTCTCGATCTCTCGACCTCGTGATCCACCCACCTCGGCCTCCCAAAGTGCTGGGATTACAGGCGTGATCCACTGCGCCCGGCACTTTTGTACTTTCAATGTTAAACTTTTTTTTTTTTTTTTTTTTAAGAGATGGGGTCTCACTATGTTGCCCAGGCTGGGTTTCAGTTGCTATTCACAGGTGCGATCCCACTACTGATCAGCACGGGAGTTTTGACCTGCTCTGTTTCTGACCTGGGCTGGTTTACCCCTCCTTAGGCAACTTGGTGGTCCACTGCTCTCAGGAGGTCACCATATTGATGCTGAACTTAGTGCAGACACCTGATCAGCATAGCGCACTACAGCCCAGAACTCCTGGGCTCAAGCAATCCTCCCACCTCAGCCTCCCGAGTAGCTGGGACTACAGGCACACGCCACTGCGCCCAGCTTAATGTTAAACTTAAAAAAATTCCACTGTGGTTTACGATAATTTTATTAAATGCAAAAAAAATACCATTGAAGTGTTTACTAGAATTATGTTGAACTTATAAATCCAATTTGGAAAACAGTGACATCTTAAAAAAATAATCAGCACTTCCATACAGGGCATTTTTTCAAGGCTTTATGTCTTACAGTAAAGTTTTAGAATTTTCTTTATATAAATCACATGGTTTTTTGGTTTCAGTTATTCTTAGAGGAGTTTTTGTTGTTGTTCTGAATAAGATCTCTTTTTCCATTTATATTATTTTGTTATTAGTGGATTTTAATATATCAGAAAAAGGGTTAGAGCTGTCACTAGGATTGTCATTAAAAATAAATCTAGGCCAGGCATGGTGGTTCACACCTGCAATCTCAGTGCTTTGGGAGGTGAAGGCTGGCGGATCCCTTGAGCCTGGGAGTTCAAGACCAGCCTGGGCAACATGAGGAACCACTGTCTCTACAAAAAATAAAAAAATTAGCCAGGCATGGTGGCATAAGGCACAAGTTCCATCTCCTCAGGAGGCTGAAGCACGAGAATCTAATAAATCTAATAAAAAACTAGCTGGGCATGGTGGTAAATGCCTGTAATCACAGCTACATAGGAGGCTAAGGCAGGAGAATCACTTGAACCTAGGAGGCAGAGGCTGCAGTGAGCTGAGATCGTGCCACTGTACTCCGGCCTGAGTGACAGAGCAAGACTCTGTCTCAAAAAAATAAAAAAATTAAAATACATCTAGAACTGGGCACAGTGGTCTATAGTCCTAGTTATTATACTTTAGAGGCTGAGGCAGAGGATCATGTAATCCCAGGACCTTGAGGCCAGCCTGGGAAACGTAGGAAGAACTTATCTCTTAAAAAAAAAATTTTTTTTTAATTAAAAGAATAAAAAACCTAGAGTAGTGCTGTCTTCACTGTGCATCAGAATCACCTGGACAGCTTTTAACAGAGAGCAATGCCTGCCCCCCTTTCCCAGAGACTCTAATTTAACCAGTCTGGGGTGGAAGCCAGGCATTTTTTAATCTATTAATAATGTTTTTTGTTTTAACCTGTCAATAATCTCAATTTTTCCTTCCTTTATTCCCTTCATAACTTCCAAATTTATGTTAGATAATGCTGCAGAAAACGTCTTTCTTGATTTCAACAAGAATGCCTCTAGAATTTACCACTGAAAAAGACGTTGGCCTATCATATGGAATACATCATCTTTCTGTTAAGAAAATATTATTCTAAGGCCGGGCGCGGTGGCTCAAGCCTGTAATCCCAGCACTTTGGGAGGCCAAGGCGGGTGGATCACGAGGTCAAGAGATCGAGACCATTCTGGTCAACATGGTGAAACCCCGTCTCTACTAAAAATACAAAAAATTAGCTGGGCATGGTGGCGCGTGCCTGTAATCCCAGCTACTCAGGAGGCTGAGGCAGGAGAATTGCCTGAACCCAGGAGGCGGAGGTTGTGGTGAGCGGAGATTGCACCACTGCACTCCAGCCTGGGTAACAAGAGTGAAACTCCATCTCAAAAAAAAAAAAAAAAAAAGAAGAAAATATTATTCTATTAGTTTTTGTTTTATTTTTTGAGACTGAGTCTCACTCTGTTGCCCAGGATGGAGTGCAGTGGCGTGATCTTGGCTCACTGCAATCTCTACCTCCTGGGTTCAAGTGATTCTCCTACCTCAACCTCCTGAGTAGCTGGGATTATAGGTGTCCACCACCATGCCCGGGTAATTTTTTTTTCTTTTTTTGTCTTTTTAGTAGAGACAGGGTTTCACCATGTTGGGCAGGTTGGTCTCAAACTCCTGACCTCAAGTGACCCGCTTGCCTGGACCTCCCAAAGTTTCGGGATTATAGGCGTGAGCCACCACACTTAACCTTCTATTAGTTTTTAAGAGTATTTATAAGGGAAACCTCTTGGCTTTTCTTGAGAAAATTATGTTTTGTTTTGCTTTCCTTATTTGACCTAATGGTATTAATACATTACCTACAAATTTACATTTAAAATCTTTGCTATTTCTTATTGTGTCTGGAAACTTGAGGCACTTAACAATATTTCAAACAAAGATTTTTCTAGTAGGCTGATTCTTCCTAAATCATTAGACATCACTTTAACATAAACAGTTTGTTATTTTTATTTTTTGAGACAGAGTCTTGCTCTATCGCCAGGCTGGAGTGCAGTGGCGTGATTTCGGCTTACTGCAACCTATGCCTCCCAGGTTCAAGTGTTTCCCCTGCCTCAGCCTCCCGAGTTACTGGGACTACAGGCATGGGCCACCACACCTGGCTAATTTTTTGTATTTTTTTTTTTTTTTAGTAGAGACGGGGTTTCACCATGTTGACCAGGATGGCCTTGATCTCCTGACCTCAGGATCCACCTGCCTCGGTCTCCCTAAGCGTTGGGATTACAGGCTTGAGTCACCGCGCTTGACTAGTTTGTTATTTTTATGAGGTTCTCGCAACCTGTTGACACTGGGTGATGGTTTGGTTGACAGACTGAAGGTCTGTATTCAATAAAGAGCAGAACTGTAAAAAGGCAAAATGGAAAATCCACACAACTGATCAGATTCTAGTGAGGAGGCAGCTCCTTTCACCATTTGCTGATAGATACCCTCACCTGGGCAGTAATAGTAAACAGCGTACTCCAGACTTCAAGTTGTTACCAAGCATAGAATTTCAGGTCTCCTGGGTGGCAAAAGCCTGATCTGATGCCTAAAAGGGTCTTCCCACTGTCAAGTCTACCATCCTGGACTCCCAGAGAATTTACTTCTTTGAAATGTTCATGATTAGTAAAATAGTGAGACAAACATTATAATGAATCCATATGTCAATACTATGAGCAAATGATTACAAGCTCTTACGTATGTTTCTAGTCTTACCTTCCAACTATACATACTTAAAAAAAAACAATCACTCGGCCGGGCGCGGTGGCTCAAGCCTGTAATCCCAGCACTTTGGGAGGCCGAGGCGGGTGGATCACGAGGTCAAGAGATCGAGACCATCCTGGTCAACATGGTGAAACCCCATCTCTCCTAAAAATACAAAACATTAGCTGGGCATGGTGGCGCGTGCCTGTAATCCCAGCTACTCAGGAGGCTGAGGCAGGAGAATTGCCTGAACCCAGGAGGCGGAGGTTGCGGTGAGCCGAGATCGCGCCATTGCACTCCAGCCTGGGTAACAAGAGCAAAACTCCGTCTCAAAAAAAAAAAAAAAACAATCACTCATATGGGATATAAAGTTAGGAGTTTAGGAGTTATTTTACCTTCATGCTGACTATTGCAACTCGGAGGTTCGTCCCACCAAGATCAACGGCCAAGGCACTTAGAGTTTCAAGAATATGGTCAATATCTTGAGAGATATTCTCCTTCACAGGAGGGAAGCAGAATTTCTTTTGTAGTGGCTCTTGAAGATCAATAGATTTGAGAAACTTCAAAATCCTTGGAACAGCATTTCCATCCCCATATATCTTTGAACTGCAATATATATACAAAAAGTCAATTAAATTAAATGCTTCTGCCATATATGTTAAATGGTAGTGAGGGCATAATATAATGGAATCTGAGACTTCAGGTAAAAATAATTTGTGCTTCTTCCTAAAATGACATCTCCCTGCCGTGTGCAGTGGTTCATGTCTATAATCCCAGCACTTTGGGAGGCCAAGGGAGGCAAATCACCTGAGGTCAGGAGTTCGAGACCAGCCTGGCCAACATGGCAAAACCCCATCTCTACCAAAAATACAAAATTAGTGTGGTATTGCACACCTGTAATTCCAGCTGTTTGATAGGCTGAGGCAGAATTGCTTGAACCCAGGAGGCGGAGGTTGCAGTGAGCTGAGATTGTGTCACTGCACTCCAGCCTGGGCAACAAAGCAAAGCAAGACTCCATCTTAAAAAAACCAAAACAAAACAAAACAAAAACCAACAAAATACACATTCTACACTGGAACCTTTGGTACGATAATAATGAGTATGATATTAGCAATCCTTGTCTCTCCAGCAACTAAGAGCCCATAGGCATAAGAAGGCAAGCTCTGTTAGGATGACTAAACAGTGACTGTAGCTCTAAAATGGTACCGAAGGTAGCTTCCCTGTTAAATCACTCAAAAAAAAAAAATGATTTCTACTCACCAAGGGTACTGTTTACCAAACTGAAGGTGCAGTGCTTGCAATATTTTGTCTTGGGTGTCAGCATCCCGGACATGAAGAACATTCTCCCCTAGGTAAAACCAGTGACACGTTACAAGGATTTGGAAGTGGGAATATCCTCGGCCGGGCTCGGTGGCTCAAGCCTGTAATCCCAGCACTTTGGGAGGCCGAGGCGGGTGGATCACGAGGTCAAGAGATCGAGACCATCCTGGTCAATATGGTGAAACCCTGTCTCTACTAAAAATACAAAAAATTAGCTGGGCATGGTGGTGCATGCCTGTAATCCCAGCTACTCAGGAGGCTGAGGCAGGAGAATTGCCTGAGCCCAGGAGGCGGAGGTTGCGGTGAGCCGAGATCCCGCCATTGCACTCCAGCCTGGGTAGCAAGAGCGAAACTCCGTCTCAAAAAAAAAAAAAAGAAAAAAAAAAAAAAGGAAGTGGGAATATCCAAAGAATAAGGAAATTATCAGTGTACTATGCTCATAATCAGTGTACTATGCTCAAACCCACCTGACTTTAGATAAATTTTTTGTTAGGGAAACATCAACTTTTCTACTGTATACCTTTTAAAGAACTCTTAGCAAGATTTCAGTATATCAAACACTTAAGGGCACTAGTGTCCTTTATTCCCAAAGAGAACAAATCAAGGTTTTGTTTATTGAAATAAATAAGGTGGATTAGCCTGGCATCCACTTACCATTTGCCTAGTCATCTCTCAGATCCACTCTCTTTCAACCTGCCCTGCCTTCCATCTACTCAGCCAGCGGTTCACTTGGCTTGTCAGGCAGTCACTTTCCCTCCAGATGTCTCCTGACCAATATGAAGGAGTGAATATAGTAAAAATGGCCACGTTCAATGAGCTTGGCTAAGAAGAGAAGAGTGGACAAGTAGCAGCTGGGTCAAGAAAGGGGTTGCTTTGTGTTGTTTTGTTTTTAAGATGTGAGAGGCTTAGGCATGTTTAAATGATGAGGAAGTTAAATAGAGAAGGATAAGAAAAGATGACTCATAGATAGGTAAGCAGGAATGGTAGGCATTGAGAACACAAGTAGAAGGATGAGCAATGGACAGGCAGGAAAGACAGTCACACCCACACTCTGCTATAAACAAGGTAAGATGGAAAGGATGGATGGGCATGTATGTTTATGTAAGTTTACTTAAGTGTGGTGGCAAGAAGTACAGAGACCATGTTGGCACATGGTTCAGTTCTCTCTTCACATCTTTTTTTCTTTTTAAAATTTATTTTTTATTTTTATTTTTTTGAGATGGAGTCTTGCTCTGTCGCCCAGGCTGGAGTGCAGGGGCATGATCTCAGCTCACTGCAATATCTGCGTCCTGGGTTCAAACAATTCTCCTGCCTCAGCCTCCCAAATAGGTGGAATTACAGGCATGTACCACCACACCCAACTAATTTTCTTATTTTATTTGAGATGAGGTTTCACCATGTTGGCCAGGCTGGCTTGAACTCCTGACTTCAAGTGATCCACCGCCTTGGCCTCCCAAAGTGTTGGGATTACAGGCGTGAGTCACCACGCCCAGCCCTCCTTTCACATCTTAAATGAACTCAGCAGTATCCACCACCCCTTCCTTAAAACACTGTATTTGGGGGGCTTTAATTATAGCACACTCCCCTTGTTTCCCTCCAACCTCACGGTGTTCCTCTGCAGTCTTCCTTGCTGGACCTTCCCTCTTCACCAGAACTCTAAAGATTGAAGGGCTCCAGAAGCTGGTCCTGGGCTCCATTCTCTGCCCTATTTACAAGTTTTAGAGACAGGATCTTGCCCTGTCACCCAGGCTGGAGTGCAGTGGCATGATCACAGCTCATTGTAGCCTCAAACTCCTGGGCTTAAGTGATCCTCCTGCCTCAGCCTCCTGAGTAGCTTGGACCACAAGCACATGCCACCAGGTCTGCCTAATTTTTAAATTTTTTTGTAGAGATAGAATCTCACTATCTCGACTCAAGCTAGGGTTGAACTCCCGGCCTCAAGCAATCCTCCTATCTTGGCCTACCAAAGCACTGTGATTATAGGTGTTGAGCCACCGCACCTGGCCTTAGTCCCTGGGTTTTAAATACTATCGATGGCAGAGTGCCATTATCCTCGATATCTTTTCTTCATACTAGAAACAATTTTTAGCCAGGTATCTGATCCCCAGCCAAAGATTATATTCTGTCTAGTCCAAGTATAGTGGTGTTTACAACTAATTGATCACAACCAGTTCCTTCTTCCCTGGCACTGCTTCACTTGACTAGCCTTAAAAAGAAAAAGAAAAAGAAAAAAAAACAGACTTGGGACAGTGGCTCACGTCCATAACCCTATAGTCTGAGGCCAAGGTAGGAAGAATCAGATGAGTCCAGGAGTTTGAGATGAACCTGGGCAACAAAGCAAGACCCTGTCTCTATAAAAAAAAAATATTGTAAAAACATTAGCCAGATATGGCTGGGGAGGCTAAAGTGAGAGGATCACTTGAGCCCAGGAATTCAAGGTTACGATGAGCTATGACTGCACCATTGCACTCTAGCCTGAGCAACAGAACAATACTATCTCAGACGAAAAAAAAAAAAAATATATATATATTCTTCAGCTTGCCTTGCAGCCAGCTGTGGCCATGTGACTAAGTTCTGATGGAAGTGAGAAGAAATATTTGCAACTTTCAGGTCTTGTCTTTAAAGGAAAAGGCATCTTCTCTTTTCCTTCTTCCAAAAGCTAAAACAGAGACTTGCAAGCAATAGCTAGAGAAACCACTGAAAAAAACAGATGGGGGCTAAGTCTGATGATTGTGGAGCTGCCATACCACTGAGAAACAAAGAACATCTAACTTATTTAACCTACTATTATTTAGGGTCTCTCTGTTACAGCAGCCAAACTGACAATACATCATTTCTATACCAATGACTCTCAAATTTCTATCTCCAACTCTAACTCTCCCTGGAACTATCTAGCTGTTTACTAGTCGTGTCTGCTTTGATATCTAACAGGCATCTCAGACTTCACATAGCCATAAGGAACTCTTAATTCAATCCCTCCCCAGATCTGTTCCCCCCTCAGTGTCCCCATATCACCACCCAATCAGAAATCTAGGCTTCCTTGGTGATTCCTTTCTTCCTCTCACCTCCATATCCAAGCATCAGCAAGTACTATGACAAAACCCAAATCTAACTTTTCTCCATCTCTAATATTTCATCAAAGCCACTATCATCTCTCATCCGAGCAACTGAATCAGCCCCATTAGTGGTCTCCCTGCTTTTATTCTTGCCCCCCCCCCCCGCTGACATTCCATTCTCGATGTTAGCAACCAGAGTGATCTTTCCAAAATGCAAGTCATGTCGTGTCATTCCCTCCCATCACACTTGGATAAAATTCCAAATGATTTACCTTGACTTACATGCATCTGCTTCCTTATCTAACGTCATCCGTATCACTCTGCCTCTTGCTCACTACTCTACAGCCACATTGGCCCTTCCATTTCTCAAATACATCAAGTTTGTTCTCACCTCGCAGCCCTCACACTGGCTGTTCCCACTGCCTCTCCCTGATCCTCACATAGTGACTCCTAATCTAATGGAGCCCATCATATACCTGGTGTTACTACAGGCACAGCATATAGAAATCCTGATATTTTTCTTATTTCTTTTGTGTATGTCTATCATCTATCTCCCCTCCCACTAGAATGGAAGTTACATGAGAGCCCAGCCCTTCTTGGTCTGGTTTATTGCCAAATCCCAATGCCTAGTACATTGTGGGTGCTTATTAAACATTTTCTAAATGAATGAATTGAGGAATTTGAAAGAATTTCCATCTCATGGCTTCCATTTTCTCTATGAAGCAGGGAGTAAAGTAATATGCTGTGAATGAGAAGGAAAGAAGATCTAAATATAGCAGAAGGGTGGCAATTATAAAGAACGAGAGAAAGAGCAGAGGTAGAGCTATCTCCTTGGTTCTAGTCCAGTTCTTTCTCCTTTAATGATACACACTTTTCCATTACAGGTTCTGTTAAATTCCACTGCATGTAAACAGGATTAGAACTTGAACTAATGTTAATAACAGGATCTAGCTCAGTTAGCAAATTCATTAATAATCCTACTTATACTTAAGGGGCACTTTACTTAGAACTACCATACTCTAAAGCACTGACTGAAGGGATTCTATATTAAGCCCAGAAAATAAAAGACTAGTGTTCATATATTCATGCAACAGTCAACCATATACTCTCTTAAACACAGCCATGAAAGATCATAATTAAGAACCACTTAGTGGTAATTGATATTACAAAGACAATAAAATATAAGTAGAGATCTAATATATTTGGTCATCACTGTGTGCTATTTATCAACTATAGATTTTAGGCTTCAATTGGTTATTAACCTCACTCACTTGTTCACAAAATAAATGCTCAGCACTGATATATGCATACCTTATAATAACTCATGTATGTATAAGCTAGTCAGTTGAAGTATAAGCAAAGGTAAATACCTGTTTCTCTTCCAATCTGACGTGTTCCCAGGTTGATCACAGGTGTTCCAAAAGCTCCCACCTCTCGTACCCCACAGCTGCTATTCCCAATCATACAACCAGCATGAGCAACCAACTGTATAAACTGGTCAAATGGGACGTGTTTAACTGCACGAAAATTGGGATGATGCTCAATGCCCTTCTTCCGCATTACTCGAACCATCTCTTTGCTCCCTATGAATATGAAAAGAAGCAATTGGTAAATGGTTTGTGAGATAAAGAAACCATTTTCATTGGCAAGTATAGCCCACGTAAAGAAAACTCCCTAAAAAACATGACATCAGTTATTAGGGAAATAGTAATTTTAACTACTGACTTTTTCAAAGACCTAGTAAAAACCTTTACCTTAAACAGTTAAGAGGCAAAAAACAGACCAACAGCCTGTATCTTAACCTGAGAGTTCACAAATGGAACACTCTCAGGCTCCACACACCCAGGCTGATCAGAGAGCCTCTGCCCAGCTACGCTCACCTTTACACTAACAAGAACTCAGTGGGATAGCACTCCCATTTATGTGGACTAAACTCCAAGAAAATACAGGTACATTCTGACACTGTGGCTTATATTTTAACTGCATGACTTAATAAAAATTTAAAGATACATGAAGGGGAGGCAATATTTAATGTCCCTCTGCTTGCCTCTCAACTGACCCTGTCCTAACTACCCCATACCAAGGGAGGAAAACTGCTAACCTAATTGGGTAGAAGGCAGAAGTATGACCACATCATGCTCATCAGTGGGCAGGTGCCACTCATTTAACCAAAGCTGTGCATGCATGCTTCTCAATCTTTTTAACTTTCACTGCGTGGTGAGGTAGGTAAATGGATTTGGGGTCTCTCTGGAGAAGGCTTGGCCACTTCTCCCTATATACAGTCTTGCCAGAGCATCATCTGTAATTATTGTACAGGTTGAGCATCGCTTATTCGACATGGTTGGGACCAGAAATATTTTGAGTTTCAAGTTTTTTTTTAAATTTTGAAATATTTCTTATTCTGTTATACTTACCAGATGAGCATTCCTAATCTGAAAATCCAAAATCCAAATGTTCCAATAAGCATTTCCTTTGAGTGTCATATTGGCACTCAAAAAGTTTGAGATTTTGGAGCATTTCAGATTTCAGATTTTTAGATTAGGGATACTCAAACTGTAGTACATGGCACACCAATGCCGCTACTATTCCAAGATTCAGGTTTAGATTCAGTTGAAAGCTCTTCTTTGGCTTTAGGCCTCAATAATCCATTTTCCAGAGAGAGTCCTATACTGGGGCACTGGGCACTGAGTCAGATAATGATAAAGTGATGCCTTGATTCTTATTTTCCTATTGTTCCCTGGGTCTATCTTATCGAAAGCCCTGTGGAGGGTAGAGGCAAGTGGCAGCCATGACTTAGATATGCCTGGGACCCTTTACTTTCATAGGGAAAAAATACCTCCAATTCTAAAGTACAAATAGTCAGGAAAGTGTATTTCTTTTTTTTTTTTTTAAGGGAAAGTGTATTTCAAACAGAATATATCATTGACAATGAATATTGAACAAGAGAGATACCTAGTTATATTACAAACATTTATACAAAATTTAAAGTATCAGAGAAGAATAAATATTAAAGTTTCTGAAATACTGATGCATTACCTGGAAAAAATCTGGGGTGGGTATTAAATGTTTTTGAACTAATATCCTACTTTGTTCTCCCTCACAGAAAAGATTATTCAAAAGAACACTTGACGGGTTCTTTCAGGGTAAGGTGGTGATATCTTGACATTGCAGAGAAAGGGTTCTGCCTCCTTTACCAAAAAAAAAAGCCTAAGATTTCAGCAACGAGTGGTAACAGCTAACAATAACCAGTACTTGGAAATTCTTCAGTGTTAGGCTCTGTTCTGGCATTTCTCATTAACATCTCATACCCTCATTAACTCGCCTAAGGTCTTAGCAGTATCAAAATCGATAGTACCATCCACCAGTAAGCAAGTGATCAGCCAGGGCAGGCTTGAGGATCACTGGTCGGGACTGGCTGGGGACTCCAGATTTAAACTGCTTCAGCTCAAGATTACTTTAAGGTATAGTTAATATAAGTAAGAAAGCAAGCAAGAAATAATATTAGTGGCTGATTTACTTTTCTAGAGCTACTCTTTCACTTCAACTTCTACTTTTTTTTTTTTAGTGGAGTCTCACTCTGTGTCACCGAGACTAGAGTGCAGTGGCGAGATCTTGGCTCACTGCAGCCTCCACCTTCTGGGTTCAAGTGATTCTCCTGCCTCAGCCTCCTGAGTAGTTGGGACTACAGGTGCCCAACACCATGCCTGGCTACTTATTGTATTCTTAGTAGAGACAGGGTTTCCCCATCTTGGCCAGGTGGGTCTCGAACTCCTGACCTCAAGTGATCTGCCCCCCCCCCACCTCAGCTTCCCAAAGTGCTGGGATTACAGGCTATAGCCACCACACCTTGCCATCTTTCACTTCAACTTCTAAGGTTTATGTCTTTTGATTACTGTAGTTTCTAACTGGTGGAAACTGGAGGTAAAATATTAGTACTAAACATGAGGAAGTGGAGAGTAGATGGGCTATTTTTATTGTTAAGTTTCTACTGGACTTGGCAAAAACATTACAAACTTTTTCAGCTATAGCAAAATTGGTAATCCTTTGAAAATTGGAATGCATTTTAGGATAGAGGGCCCTTCAGTGATAAGATGAACAAGACAGGAAGGCAGTTAAAAGAAAAATAGAAACATAAAATTTGAAAAAGTAGGTGGCATAATTTCATTTTCAAGTTCAATTACCTGCATCAATATTTGGAAACAGAACTAGGGTCCGCTTGTTAAATGAGATAAGTGCATCCAATGTTAATTCAAACATTTTTATGGAATGCTTAATGTCAGTGGTCACAGGGTGCTGTAGTGCAACAATGTAATCTTTAGATTTTACGTCATCACCTGTTTAAAGAAAATCAAACCACATTGCTTCATTAGTTAAGAATCTTAAAAGAGAAAGAAGCAAATTCTGGAAGCAAGACCCTAAGTTTGTGCTTTTAAAAATTCTAAGATAGAAACAGTTTGTCAAATTCTGAGCAGGGCATCCAAATTAGAGTCAAACGATAAGAACTTAACAGCAACAAATCCATGGATTCAGCAAACCTAACATTTTACAAAGATATGCTGCCACAAACATAAAATATAATTTTAAATAGTAGGCACTTAGAAATTCACTGTTTTAAAATACAAACTATTCCAAAGCACTCGAAAAATGTGACTCTTCCGAATTTCTTTTTTTTTTTTTTTTTTTTTTTTTTTTGAGACGGAGTTTCGCTCTTGTTACCCAGGCTGGTGTGCAATGGCGCGATCTCGGCTCACCGCAACCTCCGCCTCCTGGGTTCAGGCAATTCTCCTGCCTCAGCCTCCTGAGTAGCTGGGATTACAGGCACACGCCACCATGCCCAGCTGATTTTTTGTATTTTTAGTAGAGACGGGGTTTCACCATGTCGACCAGGATGGTCTCGAACTCTCGACCTCGTGATCCACCCGCCTCGGCCTCCCAAAGTGCTGGGATTACAGGTTTGAGCCACCGTGCCCGGCGACTCTTCCGAATTTCTAACGAATGTTTTGAATGAATATTCAGCAATATCAATGAATAAATAATATGTTGTAGATCAGGGCATTTTGAGACTGAACAAGCATTAAACGTATTTCCTAGAATGCACAGGAGCTTCCCCGTACCATCACCTACCAGATTGAACAAGTGGCAAGTGTTTCTAACGCTGTTAAAGGACTAAAGAGTTTTGCTTAACCCTAAGCTGGGATCCCAAGGACAGTTCTTCAGCAAAAATTTAAAATGTAAAAAGTTTAGACTAACAGTGCTATGCCAAACAACACAAGATATTTATCAATAGGGCCTATATTATCCCATAAAAAGTGAGCTCCACTCTCTTTTTTTTTGAATAATTAAAGTCATTTATTTATTTTTCCATAAGTTATTGGGGTACAGGTGGTATGCAGTTACATGAGTAAGTTCTTTGTTGGTGATTGGTGAGATTTTGGTGCACCCATCACCCAAGCAGTATACACTGCACCATATTTGTAGTCTTCCATCCCTTGCCCCGCTCCCCTCCCTCCCACTCTTCCCTTCAAGTCCCCAAAGTCCACCGCGTCATTCTTATGCCTTTGTATCCTCAGCTTAGCTCTCACATATCAGTGAGAACAGACAATGTTTAGTTTTCCATTCCTGAGTTACTTCACTCAGAATAATAGTCTCCAATCTCATCCAGGTCACTGAAAATGCTGTTATTTCATTCCTTTTTATGGCTGCATAGCAATCCATCATATATATACCACAGTTTCTTTATCCACTCGTTGATTGATGGGCATTAGGGTTGGTTTCATGACTTTGCAACTATGAATTGTGCTGCTATAAACATGCATGTGCAAGTATCTTTTTCAAATAATGACTTATTTTCCTCTGGGTAAATACCCAGTAGTGGATTGCTTGATCAAATGGTAGTTCTACTTTTAGTTCTTTAAGGAGTTTCCACACTGTTTTCCATAGTGATCGTACTAGTTTACACTCCCACAGCAGTGTAAAAGTGTTCCCTGGTCACCACATCCCTACCAGCATCTACTGTTTTTTGATTTTTTGATTGTGGCCATTCTTGCAGGAGTGAGGTGGTATCACATTATGGTTTTGATTTGCATTTCCCTGATTATTAGTGATGTTCGTCATTTTTTCATATGTTTGTTAGCCATTTGTATATCTTCTTTTGGGAATTGTCTGTTCATGTCCTTAGCCCACTATTTGATGGGATTTTTTTTTTCTTCACAGTGTATAGATTGTGAAGATTTTCCCCAACTCTGTGGTTGTCTGTTTACTCTGCTGTTCCTTTTGCTCTGCAAAAGCTCTTTAGTTTAATTAGGTCCCAGCTATTTATCTTGGTTTTTATTGCATTTGCTTTTGGGTTCTTGGTCATGAAATCCTTACATAAGCCAATGTCTAGAAGGGTTTTTCCAATGTTATCTTCTCTAATTTTTATAGTTTCAGGTCATAGGTTTAAGTCTTTAATCCATCTTGAGTTGATTTTTGTATAAGGTAAGAGATGATTCAGTTTCATTCTCCTACATGTGACTAGGCAGCTATCCCAGCACCATTTGTTGAAAAAAGGGTGTCCTTTCTCCGCTTTATGTTTTTGTTTGCCTTGTCAAAGATCAGTTGGCTGTAAGCATTTGGGTTTATTTCTGGGTTCTCTATTCTGCTCCATTGGTCTATATGCCTATTTTTGTACCAATACGATGCTGTTTTGTTGACTATGGCCTTATAGTATAGTTTGAAATCAGGTAGTGTGAGGCCTCCAGATTTGTTCTTTGTGCTTAGTCTTGCTTTGGCTATGTAAGCTCTTTTTTGGTTTCATAATAATTTTAGAATTGTTTTTGCTAATTCTGTGAAGAATAATGGTAGTATTTTGATGGAGACTGCATTGAATCTGTAGCTTGCTTTTGGCATTATGGTCATTCTTGCAATATTGATTCTATCCACCCATGAACATGGGATATGTTTCCACTTGTTCATGCCATCTATGATTTCTTTATTTTTTCTTTTCTTTTCTTTTTTCTTTTTTTTTTTTTTTTTTTGAGGTGGGGTCTCACTCTGTTGCCCAGGATGGAATGCAATGGCACAATCTTAGCTCACTGCAACCTCTGCCTCCCAGGATCAAGCAATTCTCCTGCCTCAGCCTCCCAAGTAGCTGGGACTACAGGCATGTGCCACCATGCCTAATTTTTGTATTTTTAGTAGAGTCAGGGTTTCACCATGTTGGATAGGCTGTCTCTAACTCCTGACCTCAAGTGATTCGCCCATCTGGGCCTCCCAAAGTGCTGGGATTACAGGCATTAGCCACCACACCCAGCAAAAACTGGTGTTTTGTTTTTTTGAGACAGGGTCTTACTCTTGTCACGAAGGCTAGAGTGCAATGGCACAATCATGGCTCACTGCAGCCTTGACCTCATAGACTCACAAGCAGTCTTCCTACCTCAGCCTCTGGAGTAGCTGGGACTACAGGCACACACCATCACACCCAGCTGTTTGTAGAAACAAAAGTTTCGCCACATTGCCCAGACTCTTCTCAAACTCCTAGGCTTAAGTGATCTGCCCACTTTGGTCTCCCCAAGTGCCAGGATTACAGGCATGAGCCACCATACCTGGCATATGATTATTTTCTATTCATTACAAGTTTTCCAGAATACATATAGAGCTGACAGTATAATTAGAACAGAATCCAAGAGCGTTTCATTGGAAGCATACAAAAAGGAGAGACTGAAGAGACAGAAGATTGTTCCACCAGCATTATCTTGATGACCCCTTGATGACTACAAATCTGTCCAAAGATAAGAAGTATTTAGAATGAGCCAGGTGTGGTGGTTCACACCTATAAATCCAGCAGTTTGGGAGGCTGAGGCAGGAGGATTGCTTGAGCCTCAGCCTCCCATGAATTGCTTGAAGAATTCATGAACAGCCTGGGAAACATAGTGAGACCCCATCTCTACAAAAAGTTTTAAAAATTAGCTGAGCATGGTGGCACATGCCTGTAGTTCCAGCTACTCAGGAGACTGAGGTGTTAGGATCACTTGAGCCCAGGAGGTCAAGACTGTACCACTACACTCCAGACTGAACAACAGAAATAGGTAGAATGGATTACGTTATGTAGTAGGAAAGCCCAATTCCTTTCCTATTGTAATGTAATTTTTATTAAAAATATACAAAATCTCTTTGCTTATTCAATTTTCTTTTTTCTTTTCTTTTCTTTTTTTTTTTTGGTTGTTCGTTTTTTTGTTTGTTTGTTTTGTTTGAGATAGGGTCTTAATCTGTCACCCAAGCTAGAATACAGCAGTGTAATCACAGGTCAAAATGTAGCCTCAACTTCTTGGGCTCAAGTGATCCTCCCATCTCAGCCTCCCAAGTATCTGGGACTACATGCATGCACTATCACACCAGCTAATTTTTTTATTTTTTGTAGAGACAGGTTCTTTCTATATTGCCCAGGCTGGCCTTTAACTCCTGGGCTCAAACAATCCTCCCACCTAAACCTCCCAAAGTGCTGGGATTACAACGTGAGCCACCACACCTGGCCCAACCAAATCAATTTTCTATTCATTAATTTTATAATTCAATAAATCTGCCTCTTAGAAATGAAAGGTTCTAAATGGAGAATTAGTCCTGATTTGTCCCCTAGGTATACTCTTACTGTAAATTAACCAACTGACATTGTTTGTAAATTTTTTTTTAATCTCTGATTAGCAAACAATAATTTCTAGGAAGCTAGAGCACTGATCATTGAAAATTTTGAAACTTAAAGCTTATTTACAAAAATAATGCTACAACTATGACTTTTGCTTTTTAATAATTATCATCATAATCCCTTATATTAATAAGTACTTATGGCTTACTGTTTCCAACATTCATAATCTGAGTATTCCAACAATTCTATAAGAAAAGCATTAAAGGCCGGGCGCGGTGGCTCAAGCCTGTAATCCCAGCACTTTGGGAGGCCGAGGCGGGTGGATCACGAGGTCAAGAGATCAAGACCATCCTGGTCAACATGGTGAAACCCCGTCTCTACTAAATATACAAAAAATTAGCTAGGCATGGTGGCACGTGCCTGTAATCCCAGCTACTCGGGAGGCTGAGGCAGGAGAATTGCCTGAACCTGGGAGGCGGAGGTTGCGGTGAGCCGAGATCGTGCCATTGCACTCCAGCCTGGGTAACAAGAGCGAAACTCCGTCTCAAAAAAAAAAAAAAAGAAAAGCATTAAAAATAAAAATGACCATTTTGCCATTGTAGTAAAAATGTTTAGAAAATTAGGCCTGGCACAGTGGCTCATGCTTGTAATCCCAGCACTTTGGGAGGCTGAGGCAGGCAGATGACCTGAGGTCAGGAGTTTCAGAACAGCCTGGCCAACATGGTGAAACCCTCTCTCTACTAAAAATACAAAATCAGCCAGGCATGGTGGCACACACCAGTAATCCCAGCCACTTGGGAGGCTGAGGCTAGAGAATCGCTTGAACCTGGGAGGTAGAGTTTGCAGTGAGCTGAGATCTCGCCATTGCACTTCAGCCTGGGTGACAGAACAAGACTGTCTTTAAAAAAAGTACAGCCGGGCGCGGTGGCTCACGCCTGTAATCCCAGCACTTTGGGAGGCTGAGGCGGGTGGATCACGAGGTCAAAAGATCGAGACCATCCTGGTCAACATGGTGAAACCCCGTCTCTACTAAAAATACAAAAAAGTAGCTGGGCATGGTGGCACATGCCTGTGATCCGAGCAACTCAGGAGGCTGAGGCAGGAGAATTGCCTGAACCCAGGAGGCGGAGGTTGCGGTGAGCCGAGATCGCGCCATTGCACTCCAGACTGGGTAACAAGAGCGAAACTCCGTCTCAGAAACAAACAAACAAAAAAATACATTCAGAAAATCAAATATAAAAACACCCATAATCCCACACCAGAAATAAATATAATACATGACTTGGTGTACATACTTCCTAACCATTCCATTGTTACAGTTTTTATTAAAATGGCATATTACGGCTGTGCGTGATGGCTCACACCCGTAATCCTAGCACTTTGGGAGCCCAAGGTGGGTGCATCACTTGAGGTCAGGAATTTGAGACCAGCCTGACCAACATGGTGAAACCCCATCTCTACTAAAAATACAAAAATTAGCTGAATGTGGTGGCGCATGCCTGTAATCCCAGCTACTCAGGAGGCTGAGGCAGGAGCATCAACTGAACCTGGAAGGCAGAGGATGCAGTAAGCCAAGATCATGCCACTGCACTCCAGCCTGGGCAACAGAGCAAGACTCCATCTCAAAAAATTAAATGAACAAAATAAAATGGCACATTATACATATAATTTTATAGCTCCCCCCTTTGACATATTAGGATCGTTCTTATAATTATTTCCCCATGATGTTATATTTAATGGATTAAAAGCAGTCCATTGAATAAATATAGCAGAGATTTTTAAGAATCAATCCATTAAGCCTATTTTACAGAAAAGGTGAACCTCAGAGAGGTAAAGTCATACCATAGGGCAAGGTTTATGAATTAAAACCTTGGCCTTCTCATTGCTAACAGAGATTCTAGCCATAATAGTTTCGAAAAGGATTGAAATATACACAACATTTTCTGACAAAAACAGTCGTTAGACTGACTAAAGTCTGAGATACATACCTAGCCACATTCGAATGATGCTCATGTAGTCTTTGTTCTTGGCTGAGAGGAGTTTGTCATAGGAAGGGCAGCCTGCCAAAAGGATGCGATCATGGTCCTCACACATGGATATCAGGTGCTGCTCTGCACTTCGGGTGCAGCACACATGATAATGAGCCAGTTTCGTTATGGCATGTCTGATAGAGTCATCAATGGTCCCACTGACTTCCCCACCTTCAATGTGAAGGATTCGGATGTTCATCAAGGCAGCAGATGTAGCCAGAGCCAGGGCATCAAACCTGTCTCCGTGAACAATCATGATATCAGGCTTTAGGCGATTAAGGACATCTGGCAGCTTCACTAGGGCCAGGCCTACTGACTCCACCATAGCTGCCTCATCTTCTCCCCTCACAATTGTGTGAAGCCTGGTGTTAATGTCAAAGTCATCTTGTTCAATCATTCGATATGTATTTCTAAAGCAGGAGAGAAATAGATATTAAAACATGTTCTTAAACACAGAGCCATAACATACAAGGAAAGCAATCTAACACCAACCTTGAAGCGAGAAACATTAAAATAAATTGAAGTATAACTTACAAACATAAAAATCATATACCATAAGTGTATAAAGCCTGATTAAGATTGTTTGAGATGGAGTCTCACTCTGTTGCCCAGGCTGGAGTGCAGTGGCATGGTCTTGGCTCACTGTAACCTCTACCCCCTGGGTTCAAGCAATTCTTCTGCCTCAGCTTCCCGAGTAGCCGGGGTTACGGGTGCCTCTCACCACACCCGGCTAATTTTTTGCATTTTAGTAGAGACAGGATTTCGCCGTGTTGACCAGGCTCTTTTCGAACTCCTGACCTCAGGTGATCTGCCTGCCTCGGCCTCCCAAAGTGCTGGGATTACAGGTGTGAGCCACCACGCCCGGCCAAGATTTTTACATGAGTACTCTTGTAGCTACCATGCAGATCAAGATATAACACATCTAGCACCTTGGAAGAATCACTTGTGCCCCTTCCAATCAGGACCTGGAGGGAGAAACACCTGATGGAGATTTTTATTTAATTAATTTATTTTTTGAGATGGAGTCTCACTCTGTTACCCAGGCTGGGGTGCAGTGGCACAATCTCAGTTCACTGCAGCCTTTGTCTCCCAGGTTCAAGCAATGCTCCTGTCTCAGCCTCCTGAGTAGCTGGGTTTACAGGTGCACACCACCACACCTGGCTAAGTTTTGTATTTTTAGTAGAGACAGGGTTTCACCATGTTGTCCAGGCTGGTCTTGAACTCCTGACATCAGGTGATCCACCCACCTCGGCCTCCCAAAGTGCTGGGATTACAGGCATGAGCCACAGTGCCCAGCCCACTACAGTTTTATTTGTAAAATCTGGAAAGCAATATAGTAGTGGAAAGAGTGCTACCAGAAAGTGGTCCCCATCCAGATCCCAAGAGAGGGTTCTCAGACTTCATACAAGAAAGAATTCAGGGTGAGTTTATACAGTAATGTTTAAATAAGCAGTTAAATGAAACGCCTTTTGGAAGGTTGGTTTAACACTTTATTCAGGTGAATCTGTTTCAGTTTTGCTTTTAAAGTGCAAATAAGATATTGTTTTTGCTTCTAAGATGTGTGGCCCTTCTGGATTTTCAATGAAAAGCCTGAGGTGTTTATGAAGCCCCTCTAACTTGGTAGGACTCAAACTGGAAACTATCTCCCCTGCAGTGGACAGCACATGAAATATTTACTCAGTTTCTTCAGCCTCTGGCTGTTTCTTCTACCAGAATTTTTGGAGTCTCATCCATGCGCACTTTAGTGGTCAATCAAGAATCTGAGAGGAGTTTACATAAAAGTTTTTGGGTTTTTTTGTTTTGTTTTGTTTTGTTTTTGAGACAGGGTCTCACTCTGTTGCCCAGGCTGGAGTCCAGGGGCAAACTCTCAGCTCACTGTAATCTCTGCCTCATCAGTTCGATTCTTATGCCTCAGCCTTCCAAGTAGCTGGGATTACAGGCACTCACCACCATGCCCAGCTCATTTTGTAATTTTAGTAGAGACAAGGTTTCACCATGTTGGCCAGGCTGGTCTCAAACTCCTGATCTCAGGAGGAGTGGCTTGGGCTATAGGCATGTAGTCCTCCTGGCCTCATGTGATCCACCCACCTTGGCCTTCCAAAGTGTTGGTATTACAGCCATGAGCCACCGTGCCCGATCTACATTATGTACAGATTTTAGGGCTTCTCCTTGGTGGTTCCCTTAGTTCCAGAATCTTTCCCATCAATTTCCAGACACTACGGGCAGTCCAAGTTCCATTTTTTGGCATCTCACCCTAAACAACTGTAGCTTTTTACCTGAGTTCTACCCACCTTTCCCATGTGGACTGGGGGATACTCTCAGGGGAAAAGTTATTTAAACATGGATCTCACCAACTATAGTTCCTTCTTTTACAGATTGAATTTCTTTCCATTTCTGCCTGCTGTTGGTTGCTCTCGAGTACCTTCAACTATTTTTAAAAATATTTTTCCAGAGTTGATGAAGGGTAGTCAGGTATAAGCTGCCCTGTCATTACTGGAACCTGAACTTCTTTTTCCTAAATATTTCATAATTTAAGTTGTATGTTCAGTTCAATTTCTCCTAATTTTTCTTCCAGTAATGAAAACACTTAAGATCACAAATTTATTTTTTATTATGGGTTTTCCTTTATTTTATTATCTCTTATTTTTATTATTTATCTGTGTATCATCTATCTCCTCCACCAGAATGTAAGTTCTGTGAAAGCAGAGACTTTGTTTTTGTCTTATTTGCCACTTGGCACAACAATGCTTGTTAAATAAACAAATGAACAAATGAAAACATTTCACAGTTAAAAGTCTCTCACTTTTGTCTCCCAGTCTTCCAATTCTTCTCCCCAGAAGCAACCAATTTCTTGTGTTAGAATGTACTTTAAACATGCATTTTTGAGCTGGGTGCAGTGGCGCACGCCTGTAATCCTAGCACTTTGGGAGGCCGAGGTGGGTGGATCACCTGAGGTCAGGAGTTCAAGACCAGCCTGGCCAACATGGTGAAACCCCATCTTTAAAAAAAAAAAAAAAAAGAAAAAGAAAAAAGAAAAACCCCCATGCATTTTCATTAAGTACTAGTCAAATTTCCTATTTAACAATCTCATCAGATAAATACTATTTTTCCACTCTTGATAACTGGTAGGCAGGTAAGAAACCTACTACAATTTCCCTGAGCGCCTCTCTTCTACTAATCTTCCTGTAAAGGCTTCCTCACTGCAATAAAAGAACTCACTCAGACTTTCATCTCAGGCTCTAGCTAAAATTTCTCTTCTATCAAGAGGATGTTCCTAAATAGTCAGAATTCATGTCATATTTAAAACAAAATCTATGGATCCCTGAGCTATCCATTAAGTTTCTTCTCTGCTCTTTAAGTATTTCCTAATAGCAAATACCTAACTTGTTTTTAAAGAATAGTCTGAAAAGGACAATTTTATTTTAACACAAGGTTCTTTCAGATACTTGTATTTGTGACTCTCTTTGGAGACTGCATTAATGTATTCATGCCACAAGGGTGCACTAGATGCCTTTTTATCACACATAGCAAGATGTATGTAATACCTCTTGTTTTCTCAAAGAGTATCCAGCATTCACTTTTTTTTTTTTTTTTTTTGAGACAGAGTCTCACTCTTGTTGTCTAGGCTGGAATGCAATGGTGTGATATTGGCTGATTATAACCTCCACCTCCAGGGTTCAAGTGATTCTCCTGCCTCAGCCTCCTGAGTAGCTAGGGCTATAGGCATGCACCACCCCACCTGGCTAATTTTTTTGTATTTATAGTAGAGACATGGTTTCACCATGTTGGCCAAGCTGGTATTGAATTTCTGACCTCAGGTGATCTGTCTGCCTTGGCCTCCCAGAGTGCTGGGATTACAGGTGTGTACCACCGTGCCTGACCCAACCTTTACTTTTTTTTTTTTTTTTGAGACGGAGTTTCACTTTTGTTACCCAGGCTGGAGTGCAATGGCGCGATCTCGGCTCACCGCAACCTCCGCCTCCTGGGTTCAAGCAATTCTCCTGCCTCAGCCTCCTGAGTAGCTGGGATTACAGGCACGTGCCACCATGCCCAGCTAATTTTTTGTATTTTTAGTAGAGACGGGGTTTCACCATGTTGATCAGGATGGTCTCGATCTCTTGACCTCATGATCCACCCGCCTCAGCCTCCCAAAGTGCTGGGATTACAGGCGTGAGCCACTGCACCCGGCTCCAACCTTTACTTTTTAAATGTAGCCTGTGATTAATAACAAACGTAATGTCACCAAAATAAATGCCAGTGGTCACAGTAGTGTAATTCTCTCCTTTATCTTGTAGATTATTTAGATTTTTAAAATCTTGTTCCATATCTACTACTTTGTATGCTGTTGGCCTATAAACCAGTTTTAAAGAATTGCCATTATAGCTCACAAAACAGATACATGGAATCAACATTATTATACTCATACAATATGTATTTATAAGCGACATTTCTCCAAATGTAACAACTGATAACAAATATTAATACTATTTATAGCTACCATTTATGAATAATCTGCTAAGCAGCATCACTGTGATGGATGCTCTATACCACAATCTCCATTCCTCACAATAATTTACAATATGTTTTCATGACGTTTTATAATGAAGAAACTGAGGCTTAGAGATGCTACATGACTTCTCTAAGTCCACATAAAAACTAAGCAGCAGAACTGGAATTTGAAGCTGGGCGCATACAGCTACAAAACTCAAGCTCCCTCTAGCACACCAGTGTAGTGAAGAATAAGAAAATGCTTTCATCTTACCCATAGTCATCTATCAGGTGAGAGCCAAGTACCACGACATCAAGTTCAAAGAACTCAGGTTCAGTTTTAATGCCAAACATGATTGGGGCAAGTTTAGAATAATCTGCACGGTTACAAGTAGCAACACAAACCCGCAGCTTTCGGTTATTTCCATTCTTCTCCATGATTTGTTTGTTTCGTTTTGAGAGGTTCTTAAAATAGAGTTCCTGAAATTGACAAAATAAAAACTTTATAATCAGAATAATAACTCCCAGATGTAACTAAACTTTAAACTTCTCTAAATCAAAAATAGAAATTTTCAGTTTTAAGTCTTTACTAGTTAGTATAGTGATTCTTAATCTTTTTACAAAATACTGTGATTAGTGCTGGGAAGGGGAAAGATGAGTAAGTTAAAAACCTGACCTTCAAGCCTTCATCAGTACCTACACACCAGTGCCCACAAAACTGACAACTCCCAATGCCTATATCTCCTGCTGTATGTCCTAGAACCACCTTCAAGTCAGTGTCCCAAACTGAACTCATTTTCTTTTCCAAACCCGTTCATCCTCAATTATTCTCTGAGTTACACAATTTCATTCATCCAAATGCCTTGAAATCCTTGTCTCTTCTGCTTCTCACCCTGTATCTCCAATACGCTGTCAATTCTACCTGATAAATACCTTTCAAATCTATCTCCTCCTCTTCATCCTTACAAGGACTTCCCCTAGTCCAGTCCCTCATTTTAGGTCTAGACGACAGTAACAGCTGTCAATATAGTTTGCCTGCCTCCTACAAACTTTCTTTTCTATTTGTTTATTTAGAGACAGAGTCTCACTCGATAGCCCAGGTTCGAGTGCAGTGTCACGATCTTGGCTCACTGCTACCCTCGCCTCCAGATTCAGTTTTCCTGCCTCATCCTCCCAAGTAGCTGGGATTATAGTCACCCACCACCATGCCCAGCTAATTTTTGTATTTTTAGTAGAGATGGGGTTCTGCCATGTTGGCCAGGCTGGTCTTGAACTCCTGGCCTTACTTGATCCGCCAGCCTTGGCCTCCCAAAGTGCCGGGATAACAGGCATAAGCCACTGCACCCAGCCTCCTACAAACTTTCAAAGTGATCCTCCTTTCCCACTATCTCTTCCCTAAAATTACCCTTACTCTGTGCCAAAGCCTCCAAACTGCCTTCAGTTCAACTAGTGATTCTCCGTTATCTGTACCTTTATAGATGCCAAGTACTTTTTCCTAAAACTTCCTTTCCCCCTTGCCTGGTCTTCTACTCATCCTTCAAAATTCAAAGTGTTATCCTTTCTGGAAAAGCTTCACACAAACCTCAGATCCTCCTCCCCCACGTTTCTCAGTTGCTGCTTGCTCTGAGCATTATGGCCTTCCCATTCACAGATGTACTATTGCTAAGCTTCTCTGCTCGCTCATCTCTCCCTGCCATGCTATACCCTCCATTCAAAAAGTAAAAATCAGGGGCAAGGAATAAGAGATTTGTTTTATGGAATTTTTTTTTTTTTTTTTTTTTGAGACAGAGTCTTGCTCTGTCACCAGGTGTCAGGCTGGAGTGCAGTGGCGCAATCTCGGCTCACTGCAACCTTTGCCTCCCGGGTTCAAGCAATTCTCCTGCCTCAGCCTCCTGAGTAGCTGGAACTATAGACTCACGCCACCATGCCCAGCTAATTTTTATATTTTAGTAGAGACGGGGTTTCACTATGTTGGCCAGGATGGTTTTGATCTCTTGAGCTCGTGATCCACCCACCTTGGCCTCCCAAAGTGCTGAGATTACAGGCTTGAGCCACTGCACCTGGCACTGGAATATTTTTAAAATTTTTTTTACATTTTTGGAGATGGGGTCTTGCTGTGTCACACAAGCTAGAGTGCAGTAGCTATTCACAAGCACAATCGTAGCTCACTGCAGCCTGGAACTCCTGGGCTCAAGCAATCCTCCCACCTCAGCCTCGTAAGTAGCTGGAACTACAGGCATACACCACTGTACCAGGCTTGGAACATGTGAAACTCCACTAAATCAACATAAAATTTCACCTCATGGACTCTGATCTCAATGTTCATGTTTCAGTAAGTGTATCAATATTTAGAATTTGTAATCAGGAATCTGGAGATGCTTCAGTAAGGATTCCAATACAAGGGGTGCCATCCTTTAGATGAGAGTAAACGCTGAAATTCACTGGAAATTCCATCAGCAGCCTTCCGCTGTTGGTACCTCATCTCTCTTAGCTAAAATTCTGTGACCACGCAAACTCATTCATCATTACGCCCACTCTGAATTTATAATCCCCAGTAAAAACTATTTTCATTGAATGGCAGATTGCTTACAATATAATGAAACAGGCATTCCACGAAGAGAGTTGTATTCAGAACACCTAAGCACTATGTAATCTTTTTTTTTGAGACAGAGTCTTGCTCTGTCACCCAAGCTGGAGTGCCTCCCGGGTTCAAGCAATTATCCTGCCTCGACCTCCCAAGTGGCTGAGACTACAGGCACACGCCACCATGCCTGGCTAATTTTTTGTATTTTTAGTAGAGTTGGGGTTTTACCATGTTGGCCAGGCTGGTCTCAAACTCCTGACCTCATGATCCGCCTGCCTTGGCCTCCTAAAGTGCTAGGATTACAGGTATGAGCCACCGCGCCCAGCCGCAGTGTCTAATCTTTAGAGACAAAAATATTCTTCCAGAAATGGTTGTCCTAAGTGTTCTTCTATATAATCTTTCTTCCAGTGATCAAATTTGAGCTGAATAAATTGTTTTGTTTTTTTGTTTTTTGTTTTTTTTGAGACGGAGTTTCGCTCTTGTTACCCAGGCTGGAGTGCAATGGCGTGATCTCGGCTCACCGCAACCTCCACCTCCTGGGTTCAGGCAATTCTCCTGCCTCAGCCTCCTGAGTAGCTGGGATTACAGGCACGCGCCACCATGCCCAGCTAATTTTTTGTATTTTTAGTAGAGACGGGGTTTCACCATGTTGACCAGGATGGTCTCGATCTCTTGACCTTGTGATCCACCCGCCTCGGCCTCCCAAAGTGTTGGGATTACAGGCGTGAGCCACCGCACCCGGCCTGAATAAATTGTTGGTAATATTTAATTTGCTGGGTGAGGCAAAACAAATCATTCATGGTTTGTCAATTTGTATTTATTGTACAAAGAACAGTAAATGTTCCATCTGGCAGTATTAAAATGCTTAATATTTACTAGGTTACTCAAAGGTTATCCTATCTAAACTGAGAGCAAGCTGACCAAGCGGTGAAAATACAACAATGTTACCTAAAGTCAAAGGTTTTGTTTTGTTTTGTTTTGTTTTGTTTTTGAGACAGTCTCACTCTGTGGCCCAGGCTGGAGTGCAGTGGCGCAATCTCGGCTCACCGCAACCTCCGCCTCCTGGTTCCAGTAATTCTCCTGCCTCAGCCTCATGAGTAGCTGGGATTATAGGCCACCACACCTGGCTTATTTTTATATTTTTAGTAGAGACAGGGTTTCACCATGTTGATCAGGCTGGTCTTGAACTCCTGACCTCATGTTCCACCTGCCTCGGCTTGCCAAAGTACTGGGATTATAGGCATGAGCCACCGCACCTGGCCCAAGTCAAAGCCTCTTTAAGGAAAGAAGTTAAATCTTAAGAAGAAAAATTATGATAAAATGCCTTTTTTTTTTTTTTTTTTTTTTTTTTGGAGACGGAGTTTCGCTCTTGTTACCCAGGCTGGAGTGCAATGGCGCGATCTCGGCTCACTGCAACCTCCGCCTCCTGGGGGCTCAGGCAATTCTCCTGTCTCAGCCTCCTGAGTAGCTGGATTACAGGCACACGCCACCACGCCCAGCTAGTTTTTTTGTATTTTTAGTAGAGACGGGGTTTCACCATGTTGACCAGGATGGTCTCTATCTCTCAACCTCGTGATCCACCCGCCTTGGCCTCCCAAAGTGCTGGGATTACAGGCTTGAGCCACCGCGCCCGGCGATAAAATGCCTTTTTAAGGGGAGGTTTTAAAAAATAATTTTAATTAACTCAATTTTTATTAGGTAGTATATTCACACGGTTTAAAATTGAAAAGTCACAAGGAGTTAAATAGCAAAAAGTCTTTTCATCTGTGTTCCCCAGCTAGCTAGTTCTTTTTCCTGGAAGCAAACACTTACTGGTTTCTTATCTGTCCTTCCATAGATAAACTGTGATAATATAAATAAATATGTGGTGCATGCCTGTAATCCCAACACTTTGGGAGGCAGAGGCTAGTGGATCACGTGAGCTCAGGAATTTGAGAACAGCTTGGCCAACATGGTGAAACTCCATCTCAACTAAACATACAAAAAAATTAGCCAGGTGTTGTGGCACATATAGTCCCAGCTACTTGGGAGGCTGAGGCCGGACAATCACTTGAACATATGAGGTGAAGCTTGCATTGAGCCAAGATCTTGCCACTGCACTCCAGCCTGGGCGACAGAATTAGTCTCTGTCTGAACATACACACACACACACACACACACACACACACACACACACATATATATGTATGATGTGTATATACATATATATATATGTATATATTGTGTATATATACACACCTATACACACACATACACAATGTATATTATACAATTGGTAATATATTCTACAAACTGTTGTTGCAAATCTTGCTTTTTTTATTTTAGACAGAGTCTTGCTCTGTCACCCAGGCTGGCATATAGTGGCATGACCTTGGCTCACTGCAACTTCCACCTCCTGGGTTCAAGAGATTCTTGTGCCTCAGCCTCCCGAGTTGCTGGGATTACAGGTACCTGCCACCAAGCCCAGCTAATTTGTTTGTATCTTTAGTAGAGATGGGGTTTTACCATGTTGGCCAGGCCAGTCTCAAACTCTTGACCTCACGTGATCCACCCACCTTGGCCTCCCAAAGTGCTGGAATTACAGGCATGAGCCACCACACCCAGCCGCAAATCTTACTTTTTAAAATGCTTTTAATTACGACTCAATTAAAGGGTAGAACAGGAACGTTTAAAGATATTAGAAATACCAAATCTAAAAATGCAAAGTTTTGGAAATTGCTGGCTGTAAACTTGTCAAATATACAAATTGTTATAAGAGCCCTAAAATTTAGCAAAAACACTCAACTTTGGCCAGGCACAGTGGTTCTTGCCTGTAATCCCAGAACTTTGGGAGGCTGAGGCGGGCAGATCACCTGAGCAGCCTGGCCAACATAGTGAAACTCCGTCTCTGCTAAAAATACAAAATTAGCCAGGTGTGGTGGTATGCGCCTGTAATCCCAGCTACTCAGGAGGCTGTGTCAGGAGAAATGCTTGAACCTGGGAGGTGGAGGTTGCAGTGAGCCAAGATCAAGCCATTGCACTCCAGCGTGGGAGACAGAACAAGACTCCATCTCAAAAGAAAAAGGAAAAAATTAGCCGGCATGGTGGTGTGTGCCTGGAATCCCAGCTACTCAGGAGGCTGAGACACCAAAATCACATGAACCCAGGAGGCAGATGTTGCAGTGAGCCAAGATCACCCCACTGCACTCCAGCCTGGGCAAATGAGTGAGACTCTGTCTCAAAAAAAAAAAAATTAAAAATAAAACCAAGAAACCTGGCTGGACATGGTGATTCATGCCTATAATCCCAGCATTTTGGGAGGCTGAGGCAAGAAGGACTGCTTGAAGTCAGTAGTTCAGGACCAGCCTGGGCAACATAGTAAGACCCCTGTCTCTACAAAATTTTTTTGTAATTAGCTGAGTGTGGTTGTACACACCTGTAGTCCTAGCTACTTGGGAGGCTGAGGCAGGAGGATCACTTGAGCCCCGGAGTTTGAGGTTGCAATGAGTTATGATCACTTCATGCCACCACACTTCAGTCTGAGTGATGGAGCAAGACCCTATCTTATAAAAAATTAAAATTTAAATCCAGCCCATGACAAGTAAATTTCGTTTTGTAAGGAGGCAATCACTTTTCATCAATACTTTGATGGACAGTCTTGAGTTGAGAGATGGAAAAAGCAGTCAAGAATTGGGTTTTGCGCCGGGCGCGGTGGCTCAAGCCTGTAATCCCAGCACTTTGGGAGGCCGAGGCGGGTGGATCACGAGGTCGAGAGATCGAGACCATCCTGGTCAACATGGTGAAACCCCGTCTCTACTAAAAATACAAAAAATCAGCTGGGCATGGTGGCGTGTGCCTGTAATCCCAGCTACTCAGGAGGCTGAGGCAGGAGAATTGCCTGAACCCAGGAGGCGGAGGTTGCGGTGAGCCGAGATCGCGCCATTGCACTTCAGCCTGGGTAACAAGAGCAAAACTCCATCTCAAAAAAAAAAAAAAAAAAAGAATTGGGTTTCTCAGATTGCCAGTGAGTTCAAGATGAGGGAAAACTTGTCTATATAAACATGGTCTTAGGTAACTTTGTTCTATTTTTCAGTTTACTCATATGGCCAGCTTGCTCTCAGTTTAGGTAGAATAACCTTTGAGTAACCTGGTAAGTACTAAGCATTTTAGTACTGCCAGATGGAACATTTACTGTTCTTTGTAAAATAAATATAAATTAACAAACCATGAATGATTTGTTTTGCTTCACAATATTTTTTTTTTCTTAAGATGAAGTCTCACTCTGTCACTTAGGGCAGTGGGCAGGATCTCAGCTCACTGTAACCTTCACCTCCCAGAGTCAAGCAATTCTCCTGCCTCAGCCTCCCAAATAGCTGGGATTATAGACACACGCCACCACGCCCGGCTAATTTTCTATTTTTTTAGTAGAGACGGGGTTTCACTATGTTGGCCAGGCTGTTCTCAAACTCCTGACCTCAAGTGATCCGCCTTGGCCTTGCCTTACAAAAATTAAAAATTGAAATTAAAAGTCACAAGAGGCTAAATACCAAAAAGTCTTCTCATATGCGTTCCCCAGATATATTAATTATTTTCCCTGGAAGGAACTATAGTACAAATTGGAAAAGAATCACTGCACTTCAGCCTGGGTGACAGAGTGAGACCCTATCTTAAAAAATTAAAATTTAAATAAAAAAAAATAACAGAAATCTTTCAAATGAACATTATGAAGTAGGTGCACTGTCAATAATACCCTGAAGCCCAGAGCTCAGAAAGTCAGAAGGTGGGATTGGATATGTGCATCAATTTCACTCTTCAATTCTATAATTGTAACCTGAGCCACCAAAAGAAAGACAGAAAAACAGATAATAGGTGACAGATGGATGGATGATAGATGATAGACAGACAGATGGATCATAGTTTTCAGACAAGTTTGCTTTCATCTTGAACTCACTGGCAATCTCTGAGAAACCCAATTCTTGTTTCTTTTTTGTTTTTTGTTTTTGAGACAGGCTCTCACTCTGTAGCCCAAGCTGGAATGCAGTGACACAATCTCGGCTCACTGCAACCTCCACCTGCTGAGTTCAAGCGATTCTCCTACCTCAGCCTCCCAAGTAGCTGGGATTACAGGCATGTGCCACCATGCCCAGCTAATTTTTTTGTATTTTTAATAGAGGCAGGATTTCACCACATTGGCTGGGCTGGTCTCGATCTCCTGACCTCAGGTGATCAGCCGCCTGGCCTCCCAAAGTGCTGGGATTGCAGGTGTGAACCACCATGCCTGGTCAGAGAAACTCAATTCTTTGTGTTGTTGTTGAGATGGAGTCTCCCTCTGCTGCCCAGGCTGGAGCGCAATGACGAGATCTTGGCTCACTACAACCTCCACCTCCTGGATTCAAGTGATTCTCCTGCCTCAGCCTACTAAGTAGCTGGGATCACAGGTGCCTACCACCATGCCTGGCTAATTTTTGTCTTTTTAGTAGAGACAGGGTTTCACTGTGTTGGCCAGGCTGGTCTCGAACTCCTGACCTCAGGTGATCCACCTGCCTCAGCCTCCCAGTGCTGGAATTATAGGCGTGAGCCACCGCGCCCAGCAGAAACAATTCTTAAAGGCTACTTTCTGCATTCTCTCAACTCAAGACTGTCCATTATAAATGCTAACAAAAGGTGACTAACCCTTTCCAGAAAAATAATGTCCCACTCAACTGTGGAAAGAGTTCTTTGTGAAGGTAATTTTTTTAAGGCAATCAGCTGAAAATGATGAATACTTGTTTCAAGCAGTCACTGAACAGAGGAAACAGTAAACATTTGCTGAGCCCTTCTGAAGTGCCAAACATTGTGCTAGTAGCTTTACACGTATTAACGCATTTCATCCTCACAGCCCTCATATTAGCCCCACTTTACAGACAGGAGGCACAGAGAAAATAATTTACTTGCCCCAAATCAATGTATAATAGCTCATCACTGGCCAGCCTCGGTGGCTGACGCCTATAACCCCAGTACTTTGGGAAGCCGAGGCAGGTGGATCACTTGAGGTCACTTCAAGACCAGCCTGACCACAACCCCGTCCTACTAAAAATACAAAAATTAGCTCAGCGTGGTGGCGGGCGCCTGTGATCCCAGCTACTTGGGAGGATGAGGCAGGAAGAATCGCTTGAACCTGAGAGGTAGACGTTGCAGTGGGCCCACGTCGCGCCACTGCACTCCATCCTGGGGGACACAGCAGACTACATCTAAAAAAAAAAAAAGTTCATCATTGAGAGAACCGAAAATTAAACCCTTGTCTGAATGACTTCAGTGCTCACAATACTATCCCACATCCAGTGTTTGCCTTGTGTCTGTTCATTCCATAAACATCCATTAAGTACAAATCTTCATTGAAAACATGATAAATCGCCCTTCCTTCAGTGCAATGAGGATGAGACCAACAGGAAGAAGAAGAAAAGAGCTCTATAAAGAAGTCTGAAAGTCAGGGCCCCATTCCGAAGCCATAATTCGGTTTGGCTTCTCCTGCGGTGCTCCTACAGTTGAGTTAACCAGTTACCTATACTGCGAAATTGCACCCCACCCCTCCTACCAGAGGGGTAAAAAATATATATATATACGTTCTTGCGTTCTAAAGATTTTACAAGCATGCTTGTAAAACTGGGGACAGGGGAAGGTGGGGGCGGCATTAACGCTTCTCAAATGTACAAGGAAGCCCAGACTCAGAATGTAGACTCAGAGCAAGGCGGAGACCTTTTAGCCCAGCCCTTTCCGCGCTAGGACAGCTGGCCTTCTAGGCAGCTCTCCACCCTCTCTCGTCCGGCTCCTAACGGGACACTCAGCATCCCCCCTGGCTGGACAGCACTGTCCCAGGGACAAGTCACGCTGGGCCTCCCTCTACATCCCCTCCTCTGCTCATCGGGGCCCACCCTGAGTCACACGGCGGAGCCCTGAATTGGGCCAAAGAGCGGCCCTATGGTGCAGGCCTGCAGGACACTGGGCGAGGCCCGGATCCAGTGGGGGCTTGGGGGTGCGGTGGTGGAAAGCGGCCTGGGGCAGGAGGCCGGGGGAGGCAGCCTGGGGTTGAGCAGGATGCTCTCCCGCCGCCGCGCGGCTCTCACCAGACGCAGAGGCTCCCTCCCGCGCCGCCACCGCGCTCCTCCAGCGAGAGCCGAACCAAATGCCACGAAGCCGGCAGAGAGGGAACCCGCCCCTCGGTTTCCGCGCTCTGGAGCGCGGGTTGATGACTCGTCGCTTGACCCTGACCCCCGCTTCTCCGTCGCCCTGCTACGCCCAGCCGGAGCGCCGAATCCGGGAGCGCGCCCTGACGCCATCCTAGAGGGCTCCCGTGATTGGCTGCCTCCGTCCCCGCCCCGCCCCCTTCCCGGAGGCTGTTGGAAGCGCAGACTGGTTGCAGACCGGCAAAGCACCTTCCGCGGATTTTGCCGGACGGTCCTACCAGTCTGTCCTCCCATCCCCTAGCATCCTTCTCCGTTGGCGACACACGCACTGAATCTCGAGTCTTCCTACAGGGTAGTTGTTTTGGTCTTGCACCCGAGGAGGGATTTCTTGCGCCTCTCGTTCCCTTAGTTATTTCATAGATCAGGACCGAAACAATATTGTCTTGTAGCGCGGCCAACCCACACGTTGTCCCTGACGTTAAGCCTTGCCGTGACCGCTGGAAGACACTGGTGGAGTGTGAATTGATGACAAAGGCATGGCAGAGCCTGGTCAACATAGGGAGACCCTTGTCTCAAAAACAACCCAAAGTCTTACTCTTCTTCAGGAGCTGCGCAAGCCCTTTACCACTACGTTTACCCTTTACTGCCATGTTTCTCCCTGGACGTCCCTAGGCCTTGGGACTAGCTGGGGTTCCCTGTAGTCGAGGCCGCCCCTGAACTCATTATAAACATCATCTGCTGCCTCCCTCTCTCACTTAAAAAGACTCCCGTGATTACACTGGGTCCACTCATTAGTCCAGGATAATTTTCCCTTCTCAAAGTCCTTGTCACATCTGCAGTGTCCCTCTTGCCAAGTGAGGAAACGTATTCACAGGTTCCAGAGATTAAGCTGTGGATATCAATTAGCCAGGCGTGGTGGTGCCTGCCTGCAGGCCCAGCTACTCAGGAGGCCGAGGTAGGAGAATCACTGAAACCTGGGACACAGAGGTTGCAGTGAGCTGAGGTCATGCCACTGCACTCCAGCCTGGTGAAAGAGTAAGATTCTGTCTCAAAAAAAAAAAAAAAAAAAAAAGGAAGAAGAAAAAAAGATGTGGATATCTAGGCCGGGCATAGTGGGCGGATCAAAAGGTTAGGAGTTCGAGACCAGCCTAGCCAACATGGTGACACTCTGTCCCTACTAAAAGTACAAAATTAGCCAGGTACGGTGACACACGCCTGTAGTCCCAGCTACTTGGGAGGCTGAGGCAGGAGAATTGCTGCAACCCAGAAGGCAGTTTGCAGTGAGCCTAGATCATACCACTGCACTCCAACCTGGGCGATAGAATGAGACTCTGTCTCAGAAAAAAAAAGATTGGGGAGCTATCTATTCTGCCTACCACAAGAGGTATTGAAAGTCACTTTAAGTCAAGATGGGTATGTTGCTTTTAAAGTTGTATACAGTACCTCCAAATATGCAGAATAGACGTTAATTATTTCTTCTTGAAAGGTAAAAAAAAATTAACTTCAAAAACAATGCTTAATGTTCAGTCTTTAAAATCTGGGTATTGATTACATAGGTGTGTTTAGTTTGTGAAAACTCAAGTTATAAACATAATATATATGTACTTTTTACGTATGTTGTACTGTAATATGTTTTTAAATGTTTAATATAGCTAGAAAAATTAACTATAAATATAAATACTTTTAACAGTAGGTAATACATTTTGAGAATTGTATGCACTTTCTAAGCCATTTGTAAGTTTTGTGTTTGACCAATATTGAGAATTTTATATTTCCATATGTGGTCAGGTAGTTCTGTGTTCACGGAATCATTTAATGTTAAATGAAGTAATCTTTTTATAATTTTCTTGTATACTTTCTTGAGATCAAACTGCAGCAAGTACCCTTAAGAGGCATTTTCTCTTGGCTTTTTGAGATCACTTTCTGTGGGTAAATAATATTACATTTCTGGATTTCTGTTACTTTACTGTTTAACGTTGTGAATTGACATACCAAAAATCTTCACTAGTTGCGTTTGGTTTATATGATTTGGTTTCATTTGCTGTTAGTTTGAGAACTCTACAAGTTGCAAAAAAATTGCTTACGGCTTTGTAGTATAATAAAATCAGATTTTTCTAGAGGTTACTCCATAAGCATAAATATAACTTCAAGCATTCAGAGCATAATTAGGCTATGACTCTTAAGGACCTTAAGAGAGCCTCTAATCTAACCCTCTCATCAGAGAGGGGAGACCTTCCTACAGCATCCCTGACCGACACTCATCTGGCCACTTTGGGAACATTTCTCGTAACAGACTTGTCTTATTTTATTTGGTGATTTAATTATTATAAAGTACTTTGCCTCTCTCTAAATTCTACCCATGTATTAGTAGCCTAAACATTTCTAAACTAAAATAGCCTAAATTATTCTAAACATCGTATCTATATTCACTCAGTACTCACAACAGCGTTAAGATGTAAATTCTATATAAACCCCCTACTTTACAGATAAAAAGACCAAAACACAGAAGTCAAAGTTGCCTAAGGTTCCACAGCTGTTAAACAGAAGAGCCCAGCCCTTGATCCCACTTGATTAGCTACTACTACTCGGTATTTCCTCTTTATACTAACTAGGGCCTTGCACTTTATTACAGAAACCTATCTCAAGGTTCATCTCAGCCATCACTTTTTTCTTTTCTTTCTTTCTTTTTTTTTTTTTTTTTTGAGACAAGATCTCACTCTGTTGCCCAGGCTACAGTGCAGTGGCATGATCTCGGCTTACTGCAACCTCTGCCTCCCAGGTTCAAGCAATTCTCCTGCCTCAGCCTCCTGAGTAGCTGGGATTACAGGCACTTGCCACCACGCCTGGCTAATTTTTGTATTTTTAATAGAGACTGGCTTTTACTATGTTGGCCAGGCTGGTCTCGAACTCCTGACTTCAAGTGATCTGCCTGCCTTGGCCTCCCAAAGTGCTGGATTACAGGCATGAGCCACTACACCTGGCCTATAGTATCACTTTTTGGCTAAGTGGTTCCATTAGTTAAGAGTTCACATAACTTTTCTGTTATCCAGCCTACATCTCTCTGAATGACTCACATCAAGGTCTTAAGAGATTTTAAAAGGTATCTTCTTTAAAATCGAGGTATAATCTCTATGGCATTCTCCTGATGTATTAGTTTAGTAAGACTTTCAAAAAAGAAAAGGACATCATTTGGCACAAATTTTTCTTAAGGTTTTTATTGAGGTGTCAATAAATACCTAAGCAGTGTAGTTGAATTTTGAATTTTCATAAAGTAAAACCTGCCACTAAATTAAAGAGAGAAAACATCACCTATGCCCATGGGCTGCCTCCTCAAAAGCTGCCTGTTCATTACCCACGAAAAAACCTGGCAACAAGCCTGTGGCCAGCTAATAGTGACAATGGTAATTAGCTAATGTGCGTAGTAAAGTCGCTCTCTGAAGCATTTGGACTGGAGAACAGAGAGAAGATTGGCCAGTTGGAAGTGAGAGGAAAATGGGGCAGCTGAAAAACAGTCACAGATATGCTGCAGGAGGTAGTGCAGGCAGGCCATAGGGAGAGAGTCCAGGCCTCGACATGACTTGAATCCTGAACACCCTTCTGATTTTAATCTACATGTATTCTCAAGTCTTTTTTGTTTATTATTTATTTAGTTTTATTATTAGTAGTATTTTTTTGGGAGACAGAGTCTCACTCTGTCACCCAGGCTGGTGTGCAGTGGCGCCGTCTTGGCTCATTGCAACCTTCAACTCCCAGGTTCGAGTAATTCTTGTGTCTCAACCTCCCAAGTAATTGGGACTACAGGTATGCACCATCATGTCTGACTAGTTTTTGTCGTTGTTGTTTTTTTTTTGTATTTTTCATAGAGGTGAGGTTTCGCCATGTTGCCCAGGCTGGTCTCACACTCCTGAGCTCAGGCAATCTGCTTGCCTCAGCCTCGCGAAGTGCTAGGATTACAGGCATGAGCCACTGTGTCTGGCCTAAATCCTCTTTTTTAAAAAGATGCCCTGTTCCTTGCATTGGAAGATACTAACAGTAAAACTGTGAGCCAGGGAGAATTTCCAACCTTATTTTGATCCCCACTTCCAACCGATTGATGGTGGCTGCCTGGAGAACTGTGTCAAAAATGACTCTGAGGCTAGGTTTACTGGAAAAGAGTATGTACTATGATGTCTCCCGTGTTGTTTTCTAGGGAGATGGAAGGGAGTAAGGATGTTGTCATGTATTTGCCATCTCTGCCCTAAGCCAGTATCATGAAGAAATCAACAAGCGGTGGAATAAACTGAGGAATCTACCACCATATTAAGCTGGATATTTCTGTTTAATAAATATCTTGGCCAGGTGCGATGGCTCACACCTGTAATCCCAGCACTTTGGGAGGCCAAGGTGGGCAGATCATTTGAGGTCAGGAGTTCAAGACCAGCCTGGCCAACGTGGTGAAACCTCATCTAGTAAAAATACAAAAAAAAATAAAATAAAATTAGCCAGGCATGGTGGCGTGTACCTGTAGTTGCAGCTACTTAGGAGGCTAAGGCAAGAGAATCGCTAGGGCATGGGAGGTGGAGGTTGCAGTGAGCCGAGGTTGCACCACTGTACTTAGTGAAGCAGATTTGGAGATGGGCTGGAGTAGGAGAGAAGATAATGAGCTTTAATTTTGGATACATTGAATTTGTAGCACCTACAGGACATTTCCATGAGATTGAGGATCTGGAGGAAGGTATGCATTAGAGACACAGATTTGTGCTAGACATAATTCACTTTGCAAGCTTCTTTTTTTGGGTTTTGTGTGTGTGTGTGTGTGTGTGTGTGTGTGTGTGTGTGTGTGTTTTGAGACAGAGTCTTGCTCTGTTGTTCAGGTTGGTGGACTGCAGTGGTGCGATCTCAGCTCACTGCAACCTCTGCCTCCCAGGTTCAAGTGATTCTTCTGCTTTAGCCTCCTTAGTGGCTGGGACTACAGGCACATACCACCATGCCCATTTTTGTATTTTTAGTAGAGATGGGCTTTTGACTAGGCTGTTGGCCAGGCTGGTCTCGAACTCCTGACCTCAGGTGTTCCAGCCACCTCAGCCTCCCAAAGTACTAGGATTAGAGGCATGAGCCACCGTGCCTGGCCACACTCCATAAACTTTACGTTCCTTTAAAGTCCAGAAGAACATACTTCCCACATAACTTTTATATTTTATTTCTTATCTGGCTTCTTGGGAAATGAGGTGAGTCAGAGAGTACTCACTCATTCCTGACTAGTAGAAAGTCAGAAAGTTTAATTGGCACAGCTATTCTGGAAGAACTGGAAATGTGTCAAAAACTAGTTTGCCTTTAACTTTGACTTTCTTATAAAAAGTTGGATCAACACAATTATGCTCTAAAACAACCTCTCATTAAAAGTCACATGGGAAGCTGGGCATGGTGGTTCACACCTATAATTTATAGGTTTAGGAGGCTGAATTGAGTGAAACCCTTAAGCCCAAGTTCCAGACTAGCATGGGCAATATGGTGAAAACCCATCTCTACAAAAAATTAGCTGGGCATGTAGCATGCATCTGTAGTCCCAGCTACTTGGGAGGCTGAGGTGGGAGGATCACCTGAGCCTGGGAGGCTAAGGCTGCAGTGAGCCATGATTGTGCCACTGCATCCCAGCCTGGGGAACAGAGTGAGACCCTATCTCAAAAACAAACAAACGAAGTTATGTGGGAAGTATGTTATTCTGGACTTCAAAGGAATCAGCTAAACTTTACATGTTTTGAAATATACTGCTGACTCTTAGCCCAAAGCACCCAACTGCATTTCTCACCCAACCTGTTTCACCAGATTTTTCTGCCCCTGACTTTGTTCTACTTTACTCTCGGCCAACTTGGAACTCTTGAATAGTATTTTTCATACAGTAGTTGTGTAAATCTTAGAAAACAGAGCGACTGTTAGACATCATTAAATTTAGTGGGGTGTAAAATTCTGTGGAAATCCAGGAACTTCATTCTGTTTTACTTTTTTTTCAGTCGATTGTATTTTTATTTATTTATTTATTTATTTATTTGTGACAGGGTCTCGCTTTGTCACCCAGGCTGGAGTGTAGTGGCAGGATCATGGCTCACTGCAGCCTCAACTTCCCAAGCCAAGCAATCCTCTCACCTCAGCCTCCTGAGTAGCTACAGGCTTGTGCCACCATGTCCGGCTAATTTTTGTAATTTTTTTAGAGCTAGGGTCTCACTATGTTGTCCAGGCTGATCTTGAACTCCTGGCCTCAAGCAATCCACTTGCCTCAACCTACTGAAGAGTGCTGGGATTACAGGTGTGAGCCATTGTGCCGGGCTCTTACACTTTATGTTAAATATTTAGTGGTGCTTTCCTGGCCACATTCCCTCTTTTTCCAACTGCCCATGTACCTAGCCTTCTCTGACCTCTGCTGTCTCTTCTCTTACCCCCTTCTTGTTTACACTGTTGGTCACTGCCTTATTCTAGACATTTTACATCCTGGGTTTCCAAGATACCTGATTCCCTGCCTACTTCCAACTTCTCTGGCTTTTTTTTTTTTTTTTTTTTTTTTTTTTTTTTTTTTGGAGACAGAGTCTTGCTCTGTCACCCAGGTTGGAGTGCAGTGGCGTGATCTTGGCTCACTGCAACTTCTGCCTCCTGGGTTCAAGCTATTCTCCTGCCTCAGCCTCTCGAGTGGCTGGGATTACAGGTGCCTGCCACCATGCCTGGCTAATTTTTTGTTTTTTGTTTTTTGTTTTTTTAAATAGAGACAGGGTTTCACTATGTTGGCCAGGATGGTCTCGATCTCTTGACCTCTTGATTCTCCCGCCTTGGCCCCCCAAAGTGCTCGGATTACAGGCATGAGCCACCACGCCCAGCCAATTTTTTTGTATTTTTATGAGTGACGGGGTTTTACTGTGTTGGCCAGGTCTTGAACTCCTGACCTTATGATCAGCCACCTCGGCCTCTCAGAGTGCTGGGATTACAGGCGTGAGCCACTGCTCCTGACCTTCTCTGGCTCTTATACTTCCTCAAACTCCTAAATAAAAGTATTTTCTAGAATTCTGTAGTTAGTCTTCCTTATATCTCATTTTAGTATATTTCCAGCATGACTTCAGCCGCTTGCGTGGCTTCACCGTCATTTAAAATTATTCCTAGATGTGAATTTCTAGCCCAATCTTCTCAGTCCAAACCCAAATATTCAGCTGCTTACAGGACATCTTTATTTGGATGTGTTCTACAGGCACTTCAAATCCACTTGTCCAAAATTGAGCTTTCTTCTTCCTCATAAACCTGGGCTTTCTCTTCTGTTCTAATTTTCAGTGAATGTTATTATCACCTGCCTAGGAACTTAGGCAGCATTCTTTACCTCTCCACCTTTTTTCTCTCTCACATTCAGTGTGCCATGAAACCTGATCAGTTTTACATTTTAAAAGAGTATTTTCCTGGAAGAGAACATGATATGATTGAAGACAATAAAATGGGCATGACAATAGCATACAGGGGAGACCAGCCTCACAAGAGAAAGGTTTTATTGAGGAATATTGGAAAATATAATTGAATTATTAAGTGAGAGAGAACCTCGGATGACGACTTAAAGGCCATATAGAGTATTTCAGAGTTTGCGTGGCCATAGAAACCACCAAAAACTAGGCGAATGAATGAAATGATAATTCCAGGCCACATTTTTGAAGTCAGTCATACAAAAAACTGGATGGAGACATGAGTAGACCAACTATTACTTTTGTAACTAGAAACAACCACTTGTAAGCAGATTTCATTGATAACACAAGGAAAAAACTTAGTTTCCAGCTAGAAACTCAAAAAGTCTGACCTTGAATTTCAAGGTGTGCTAATAAAAAATAAAAATAATAAATTCTCATAGAAGACAAATAGTATGCATTAGTGATACAGCTAGGAGTAAACTGTGTTGACAGTACTTGCAGAAATAATATCTGATTGAAAAGTTTTTATAAGGCCAGATACAGTGGCTCACACTTGTAATCTCAGCACTTTGAAAGGCTAAACCAGGAGCATCACTTGAACCCAGGAGTTTGAGATTAGCCTAGGCAGCATAGCAAGACCCTGTCTCTACAAAACATTTAAAAATTTGCCGGGTGTAGCTGTGTCTGTTGTCCTAGCTACTTGAGAGGCTGAGGCAGGAGGATCCCTTGAATCCAGGAGTTCAAAGCTGCAGTGAGCTATGATTATGCCACTACAATCCAGTCTGGGTGACAGAGCAAGACTCTGTCTCTAAGCACACACACACACACACACACACACAGACACACACACGCACACACGCATGTGTGTGTTTGTATAAGCCATTCCTCGACTATAGATGATCTTTAAATTGAATATATATTTTGATCACCTAATTGAACTGTGATAATGATTTCCTAAAACATTTGGATTTCCATATGCCTCAATGAAAAATTAGGTATAATAAACTACATTATAGTATAGCACATTATAAGTCACATTTATATATATATATATATATATATATATATATATATTTTTTTTTTTTTTTTTTTTTTTTTTTTTTTTTTTTTTGAGACGGAGTTTTGCTCTTGTTACCCAGGCTGGAGTGCAATGGCGCGATCTCGGCTCACCGCAACCTCCGCCTCCTGGGTTCAAGCAATTCTCCTGCCTCAGCCTCCTGAGTAGCTGGGATTACAGGCACGCGCCACCATGCCCAGCTAATTTTTTTTTTTTTTTTTTTTTTTTTTTTTGTATTTTTAGTGGAGACGGGGTTTCACCATGTTGACCAGTATGGTCTCGATCTCTCGCCCTCGTGATCCACCCGCCTTGGCCTCCCAAAGTGCTGGGATTACAGGCTTGAGCCACCGTGCCCGGCCCACATTTATATATTGATAAACATGGTAATTGCCTTTTTATTTGTCTTAGATACTAATTAACTTGGAGTAAATGCACCCACCCCTATCAGTCAATAGTTAAATAACTGAGGAAAAAGAAGTACAAATTAGGCAGCTCACATGTCATGTTTCAAAGGGAAGGAAACAAAAGAGTTAAAACAAACATTGCATGTTTTGGAAGTAAACTGTTATTTATGAAACAAAGATCTCAAAAAGTAAGAGGAACCCCACTTTATCTGATGAAAGTGCCAGGAATCTGGAAAAAAAGGTTCAATTTCAGCTTTCAGTTTGGAAATGCAAGAAGGTTGAATTTTAGCACAGTAACTGAGAAGCCAGTAGCAGCCACAAAATGAGTAACGTGAGTTAGCAGTAAAAAAGTCTTTAAAAATGAGGGATTTGATAGATTTAAAGCCAAAGCTTTCCTCTTCCTCCTAATTTTTCTTTTCTCCTCCTTTTTTTTCTGATTGCAATTTCAATAATAAAGCTCTATTGAATTCCGAATTACTTACATGAGGTCCTTGAAAGCATGACTCCCTGTGCAGATAACCATCGGTTTCCATCCTGAAGCACAAGCTCTGTACCCTGGTGTGGTTTGAAATAATGAGCAGAGCAGCTGTTCTCTTGGTTTAGCTGCCACAGAGCAGTCATCAATAGGCATCTGAATTCCAGACTTAATCTTAAGCCCCACCTCTCTGAAAAGGAAGAGAAAAAAATGTGTCTCTGAATTCTTCTCGTATTCCTGGACAGTAGATTGAAAGTAGGTAGGCAGTCATCATCTGAGTGTTACTTCTCTGTTTTGGATTTCCCATTCCACCCAGTGATTTTACTTTCCACTAGAAAAAGTTTTCTTCTGAGTTTCTGAAGGTAGAAACAAATCTACAAGCAAAATCTCAAGTCTTTTTTCACATGTTTTAACACATACATATACTTAAAACTTATTTTTTTTTTTTTATTTTTTTTTTTGAGACAAGAGTCCGGCTGTGTCGCCCAGGCTGGAGTCAGTGGTGTGATCTTGGCTCACTGCAACCTCTGCCTCCCAGGTTCAAGTGATTCTCCTGCCTCAGCCTCCCAAGTAGCTGGGGCTGCAGGCGCCTGCCACCACACCGGCTAATTTTTGTATTTTTAGTAGAGATAGTGTTTCACTATATTGGCCAGGCTGGTCTCCCAACTCCTGACCTCGTGATCTACCTGCCTCAGCCTCTGAAAGTGCTGGGATTACAGGCATTGAGCCACTGCGCCCAGCCCTCAAAACATTTATTAACGTACAGCTTTGATCATAGAAGTAAAATAAAGGGATTAAATTAAAGGATTTTTAAAGGTTTCTTAATAGCATAGACCTTGAGATATTTAAAACTCTTAGTTTCATGAAATGGAAGGAAAATCAACTTGTTGCATTTTATCTAAGCTACATTGGAATAGAAAACAGGCTGCATCTTAAAAATGAGGCACCTTGCTATTTTTGGTGCTTAGGGACCTTTATAAACAGATTGGTAGCAAGGGATACTGACCGATGATCTACTTACCAAACAACTCTCCATTTCACTGCAAATGCTCCTTTGACCACAGGAGCAGCCTAGCCTTATCTACCACACAACTTTACATTCCACTTAAGGAAATTCTTAGTTAACCATTATATGTTTATAGATTTTTAGGCAAACCATGATCTGAACTCTATTTTTTTTTTTTTTTTTGAGATGGAGTTTCGCTCTTGTTACCCAGGCTGGAGTGCAATGGTGTGATCTCAGCTCACCGCAACCTCCGCCTCCTGGGTTCAGGCAATTCTCCTCCCTCAGCCTCCTGAGTAGCTGGGACTACAGGCACACGCCACCTTGCCCAGCTAGTTTTTTGTATTTTTAGTAGAGACGGGGTTTCACCATGTTAACCAGGATGGTCTCGATCTCTTGACCTTGTGATCCACCCGCCTCGGCCTCCCAAAGTGCTGGGATTACAGGCTTGAGCCACCACGCCCAGCCTGAACTCTATTTTATTGCATTTGACAGAGACTGGGTCTCACTATGTTGCTCAGGCTATTCTCGAATTCCTGGATTCAAGCTATCCTCTCACCTCAGCCTCCCACAGTGCTGGGAGTACAGGCGTGAACCACCGTGCCTGGCTTACAGGGTCTGAACTTAAAGCAGTGTTGCAGTAAAAGAAACCTAGTGGGCCACCAAAGAATAATTTTAAAACAACTCATTTTTTTCTTAGATTTTTCTTTTTTTTCTTTTTTCTTTTTTTTTGAGACAGAGTCTCACTCTTGTCGCTCTGACTGGAGTGCAGTGGCACGATCTCAGCTCACGTACAACCTTTGCCTCCCAGGTTCAAGTAATTTTCCAGTCTCAGCCTCCTGAGCAGCTGGGGTTACAGGCATCCACCACCATGACCAGCTAGTTTTTGTATTTTTTTTGGAGAGATGGGGTTTCGCCATGTTGGGCAGGCTGCTCTTGACCTCCTAACCTCAGGTTATCTGCCCGCCTCCCAGAGTTCTGGGATTACAGGCATGAGCCATCATACCTGGCCCTTATATTTTTCAAATATGTCAAAGGTATACATAACCCTCAACATTTTTTGTTAAATCTCTACTCTGTTTCCGTCTATTTCCTCACATCTAGTCTGCTCTTTTTTCTCTTAACTAAAAGCTCTATTAAAAAAAAAAAAAACAGGCCGGGCGCGGTGGCTCAAGCCTGTAATCCCAGCACTTTGGGAGGCCGAGGCGGGTGGATCACAAGGTCGAGAGATCGAGACCAACCTGGTCAACATGGTGAAACCCCGTCTCTACTAAAAATACAAAAAATTAGCTGGGCATGGTGGCGCGTGCCTATAATCCCAGCTACTCAGGAGGCTGAGGCAGGAGAATTGCCTGAACCCAGGAGGCGGAGGTTGCGGTGAGCCGAGATCGCGCCATTGCACTCCAGCCTGGGTAACAAGAGCGAAACTCCGTCTCAGAAAAAAAAAAAAAAAAAAAAAAAAACAGTAATCTTCTCCCCGTCCTCCTTTTTTAGCTCAGCTAGACCATCTTTATAGAGAGTCAGGAGATGAGGCGAGGCTGGGTGAGGTGGCTCACGCCTGTAATCCTAGCACTTTGGGAGGCTGAGGTGAGTGGATCACCTGAGGTCAGGAGTTCAAGACCAGCCTGGCCATCATGGTGAAACCCCATCTTTTTTTAAAAAAAATAAAAATAAAAAGAGAGAGAGAGGCAGGAGACAACACTTCTAAGAGTGCCAGGGGCAGGATCCTCTTTTGTCAGGCAGACAAAGGCATGAATCCATGTATAATTTTTTTTTTTTGAGATGGAGTCTTTGCTCTGTTGCCCAGGCTGGAGTGCAGTGTCACGATCTTGGTTCACTGCAACCTCCGCCTCCCAGGTTTAAGCAGTTCTCTGCCTCAGTCTCCCAAGTAGCTGGGATTATAGGTGCGTGCCACCTATAATCTAATTTTTTGTATTTTTAGTAGAGACGGGGTTTCACCATCTTGGCCAGGCTGGTCTTGAACTCCTGACCTCATGATCCACCCGCTTCGGCCTCCCAAAGTGCTGGGATTACAGGCGTGAGCCACTGCTCCTGGGCCCATGGGGTCTGGCTGTGTTGTCCAGGCTAGACCTGGGCTCCAGCGATCCTCCCGCATCAGCCTCCCAAGCAGCTAGAACTGAAAGTGGGCACCACTTTGCCAGCTTTCATAGATAATTTTTATGCTCTTTCACTTCCTCTCGGTTAATCTTGACAGACATCCCCTCCTCCCAATAAAAATATCCAGGCCAGCCATGGTGGCTCACACCTATATTCCCAGCACTTTGGGAGGCCAAGGCAGGAGGATCACTTTAGGCCAGGAATTCAAGACCAGCCCGGGCAACACCGTTAGACACCCATCTCTACAAAAAAAATTTTTTTTTTTTTTTTTTTTTTTGAGACAGAGTTTCGCTCTTGTTACTCAGGCTGGAGTGCAATGGCGCGATCTCGGCTCACCGCAACCTCTGCCTCCTGGGTTCAGGCAATTCTCCTGCCTCAGCCTCCTGAGTAGCTGGGATTACAGGCACGCACCACCATGCCCAGCTAATTTTTTTTTTTTGTATTTTTAGTAAAGACAGGGTTTCACCATGTTGACCAGGATGGTCTCGATCTCTTGACCTCATGATCCACCCACCTCAGCCTCCCAAAGTGCTGGGATTACAGGCGTGAGCCACTGCGTCCGGCCTAATTAGCTTATTTTTAAATATAAAGATGAGGTCTCACTGTGTTGACCAGGCTGGTCTCCAACTCCTGAGCTCAAATGGTCCTCCTGCCCTGACCTCCCAAAGAGCTGGGATTATAGGCGTCAACTGACATGCCCAACCTGAGTTGTTATTTTTATTCTGTCCATTCGATAATCTATTTGAAAGCTATACTCCTTGTGATCCAATCCCTACATTGAGTTGAAGTTAAATAAATACTAGTCTTACTCTGAAAGTCTTAGAGAACCATGTTGATCTTTACTGTAGATTACTTTAATTGGGCTGCATAGGAGTTTTATTCAGAGCATCATCCAGAAAGCTTCTAAACATCCTCACACAGTTCTCCTTTTCCCTACAGTTTCCCAAGTGTTAAAAATCTTCTTTTCGGCCGGGCGCGGTGGCTCAAGCCTGTAATCCCAGCACTTTGGGAGGCCGAGGCGGGTGGATCACAAGGTCAAGAGATCGAGACCATCCTGGTCAACATGGTGAAACCCCATCTCTACTAAAAATACAAAAAATTAGCTGGGCATGGTGGTGCGTGCCTGTAATCCCAGCTACTCAGGAGGCTGAGGCAGGAGAATTGCCTGAACCCAGGAGGCGGAGGTTGCGGTGAGCCGAGATCGCACCATTGCACTCCAGCCTGGGTAACAAGAGGGAAACTCCGTCTCAAAAAAAAAAAAAAAAAATTATTTTCTGTCTCTCTGCACAGGGTTCTTAACCTCATCCTGATGCTCTTCTGAATCACCTCCTCCTTCATGCTTCTCCCTATCAGAGACTCATTCTGCAGGGATTCTGTTGAATAAAATTCTTCATCTACTTACACATCCTTAGAACAAATGTTTAATGAGCACCTACTGTGGGCTCTGCCATGGATAATCCTTCACATTTGGTTAGGTTTTTTCTATCTACAGAGTTACTTTCATGTCCGTTATTTAGAATAGGGGTCATCAAATCTTTCCTATAAAGGACCAGCTATTTTTGCAGTTCATGTCTCTGTCACAACTTCTCTTCTCACCCTTGTGGTACAAAAGCAGCCATACATGATGTATAAATGAATGGAGACGACTGTGTACCTTTGAGACTTTTTTTTTTTTTTTTACAAAAGCAGATAGTAGTCTGGAATTAAAGGCATGAGCTGACATGCCCAGCCTGAGTTGTTATTTTAATTCTCTGAACTGTAGTCTGTCAACTCCTGATTTAGAACTACTTCCTGATTCAGTGAAGTAGAAGTTACTGGTCCTGTTTTATAGATGGGGAAAGGAATTGAGGCTCAGAAAAATTAAGTGGTTTGCCTAAAGTCACACAAACAAGTTACAAGTGGCTGACCCAGATCTCAAACCTGGGTCAAAAACTGTGACTGCAAAGTCACTGCTATTTCAGCCATACCATCCCGTCTGTCACTCATTCTGATAGCTTGTGTCAAGAGTGATAAGCTTCTGAACCTAATATGCCACATGTTTGAGGAAGAACTAGGTAAATTTTGATGTGTCTACAAATTGCTATGCAGTTAGTCAACATAATATTTACAATGTGAAATCGTGGAGAAATATGAAATGATGTGAATGAAAAGGCGAGGCACAAGATTGTATATAGAGTTGTGCTTGTGTGAAGGAAAAAATACATAAAAGATTTTAGGGAAGTAACAGGATATTAACAATTGTTGCCTTCTTGTAGAGGTGAACTGATTTTTTTGTGTGCTCATTTCTACTTTTTGTATTTTATACTTTTTTTTTTTTTTTTTTGAGACAGAGTCTTTCTCTGTCACAAGGCTGGAATACAGTGGTGCGATCTCGGCTCACTGCAACCTCCACCTGCCAGATTCAAGTGATTCTCCTGCCTCAGCCTCCTGAGTACCTGGGACTACAGGTGCATGCCACCATGCCCAGTTAATTTTTGTATTTTTAGTAGAGATGGGGTTTTACCATGTTGGCCAGGATGATCTCAGTCTCCTGACCTCATGATCTGCCCACCTCGGCCTCCCAAAGTGCTAGGATTACAGGTGTGAGCCACCACACCTGGCCTTGCACGTGTTTTTACAATGTGCATTATTACTTTGTGAGCCAGTAAATAATAAAACTTTAAAAGTGAATGCATTTTGAGGATGCTTACAATTTATTTATTTATTTTTTTTCTAGAATAAGGTAGTTGGATTGGTCACTGGCCTGAACAGGAGAAATACATTTCACTTCAGATAAAGCAGAGAATATAGTTTTTAGCCAGGAAAAAACCCTGGTCGGTTTAAGGCTAAGTTTCACAGAATGACAGAGGAAGTTGTGACAAGCCTTGGCCTCTGGGCAGACCTCATTTTTAGCCATGTTGCATGTTCCACTATAAGCGAACTAGTTTAGAGTCCCCTCTTTTCTGAGAGAGCAAAAGAGGAGAGAAGTTTCTTTTGGAGAAGCAGACTCCTCATTCCAACTGGCAGCTTTTTTACCCCTGGGTGCTGCAATGATGGCAATATGAACAAACATTAAATGTGTAGATACTGCAAATATTATCCACAAATCTAAAAATCATTTGTAATCCATCTTCTTGTAGGAGAGGTAAATGCCATTAATGAGAGTTGTAACATGGAGAATTTTCTAATCACTGGGTTTCAGGCTGCAGATGTAGGGGTCAGATGGGCTAGTAATGAGCAGTGCCTGGGCAGTACACTGATTCAGCATCTGCCTCTTGGTCTTTCCTATTTGTCGAGCATACACAAGGCCAAGGACAAGGCCTGCCTGGTTGAACGAGAAAGGTACAACAGGCTACTTTTAGATCAGACTGACGCTTCCATAAACAGCAAAAGGAAGAGTGGCTCAAGGTGCCAGCTCCTATGGTCTTTGTCCCACACACCAAAGGACAACCCCAAAACTAAAGGGCCAGTTGACTATAAGGCAAGCGATGAGACGCCCTTTCAAGGAGCTCATTCTTAGCTTCAGCTAAGGGATTTAGTATTCTGTGGCTCAATTCTAAGGGGGCCAGGGCAGAAATCCCTAATCTTATCAGAACCTGGAAGGCATAAGAAATCATCTCATGATAGCCTTCCAGGGAAGATAGGAATGTGAATAGGAGATGGCATACATGTCACCGTCCTCTCATGTTAAGGTATCTTTAAATAGAAATACATAGAAAACAAGGTTACATATTTGTTGGTTGACAAAAATGACCAGACGCTCATAGGAACCTAACCCTGTATTTCCCTTAAGAGCAATAATTCAGTGTTTCACTTATTCAGCATTCACAGCAACTTTATAGAACATAACTACCATGAAGAATGAGAACTGGCTACATTATTATGAATACAGGAATGTAGTTTGGGCTTCACACACAGCCCCAAAAGGGCCCCAAGGACTCCCCCTCCCTCTTTCGAGGTCCCCAGACCACACTTCGGTAACTACGTCTAATAGACTGTAAACTAAGGCTGACCAAGGATCAGCCATAGCTGTTTTGCTCCTCTTCACATTTCCAGAGTCTTGCATAGTGCCAGGCATATATTGTGATCAAGTTAAAATGAGCTGGGGATAAGATTTTTATAAGGAAGTTAAATTTGAGCGAGGAGAGACAAATTGGTCCATTTGGTGCTAAACTAGAGTTCAGCCTTGATTTTTTTTTTTTTTTCTTTTAACAACAGGGCTCACTCTGTTGCCCAGGCTGGGGTGCAGTGGCACAATCTTGGCTCGCTGTAACCTCTCCCTTCAGGCCTCAAGCAAACCTCACACCTCAGCCTCCTGAGTAGCCAGGACTATAAGCATGAGTCACCACACCTAGCTAAGCTTTCGTATTTTTTGTAGAGATGGGGTCTCACTATGTTGCTCAGACTGGTCTTGAACTCCTGGGCTCAGGTAATCCACCTGCTTTGACCTCCCAAAGGGCTAGGATTATGAGCATCCACCACCACACCCAGCACAACATATACACCTTGATTTATTATTTATTTATTTATTGAGACAGAGTTTGTGTCACCCAGGCTGGAGTACCGTGGCACTATCTTGGCTCACTGCAACCTCCATCTTCTGAGTACAAGCAATTCTTCTGCCCCAGCCTCCCAAGTAGCTAGGATTACAGGTACCCACCACCACACCTGGCTAATTTTTGTATTTTCAGTAGAGACAGTGTTTCTCCATGTTGGCCAGGCTGGTCTCAAACTCCTGACCTCAGGTGATCCATCCCCCTCGGACTCCCAAAGTGCTGGGATAATAGGCATGAGCCACTTCGCCTGGCCAGCTTTAGCATAACTCTTAAAGGTCCTAGAATTTTCAGAATGGCAAATGAGCACTGACTTCATGAGCTGCAACCACCATCTGCATTAACTCCTAATGAGAGAGCCAGCCTGTTCTTTAAAGCCTTGAAGCCAGGCATTGACTTCTCCTCTCCAGCTATGAGGGTCCTACCTGGTCTCATGAAGAGCGAAAGCTGTTTTATCTACATTGAAAATCCGTTGTTTAGTGCAGCCACCTTCATCAGTGATCTTAGCCAGATCTTCTGGATAACTTGCTGCAGCTTCTACATCAGCACTTGCTGCTTCACCTTGGACTTTTATGTTATAGAGCTGGAACCAGCCTCTGCTAGCTCCCAAGTTTTCTTCTGTTGATACCTCACCTCTCTTGGCCTCCAGAGAACTGAAGAGAGTTAGGGCCTTGCTCTGGATTAGGCTTTGGCTAAAGGGAATGTTGTGGCTGGTTTGATTGTCTATCCAGACTATTTGAATTTTCTCCATTATCAGCAATAAGGCTGTTTTGCTTTCTTATCATTCGTATGTTCACAGGAGTGACCCTTTTAACATCCTTCAACAACTGTTCCCTTGCATTCACAACTTGGCTAACTGGCACAAGAGGCATAGCTTTTGACTGATCTTAGCTTTCGACATGCCTTCCTCACTAGGCTTAATCATTTGTAGCTTTTTTTTTTTTTTTTTGAGACGGAATCTCGCTGTGTCGCCCAGGCAATGCAGTGGAGCAATCTCGGCTCACTGCAGCCTCCACCTCCCAGGTTCAAGTGATTCTCCTGCATCAGTCTCACAAGTAGGTAGGACTACAGGCGCCTGCCACCATGCCTGGCTAATCTTTGCATTTTTAGTAGAGACAGGGTTTTACCATATTGGCCACCTGGTCTTGAACTCCTGACCTCGAGATCCACCCACCTCAGCCTCCCAAAGTGCTGGGATTATAGGCATGAGCCACTGTGCTTGGCCTGTAGCTTTTGATTTAAAGTGAGAGACGTGTGACTCTTCCTTTCACTTGAACACTTAGAAGCTATTGTAGGATTATTAATTGGCTTAACTTCAATGTTGTTGTGTCTCAGGGAATAGGGAAGCCCAAGGAGAAGGAGGGAGATGGTGAAACAGCTGGTCACTCAGTGGAGTAATCAGAACACACACATTTATTGATTTAAGTTTGCTGTCTTTTATGGATACAGTTTGTGGCATCTATAATAATAAAAATGTTTGGGCCAGACACGATGGCTCATGCCTATAATCCCAGCATTTTGGGAGGCTAAGGCTGGAGGATCACTTGAGTTCAAGAGCTCAAGACCAGCCTAGGCAACATCATGGAACCCTGTCTCTACAAAAAAATTTTTAAAAATTTGGTGACATGGTCCTGTAGTCCCAACTACGCAAGGAGCTGAGGTGGGAGGATTGTTTGAGCCCAGGAGGTCAACGTTACAGTAATTGTGCCACTACACACTAGCCTGGGGAACAGAGTGAGACCATGTCTCAAGATAATAATCACAGTCATAATTAAAATAATGAGAAAGTTTGAAATGCTGTCAGAATGATCAAAATGTGACGCAGAGGTGGGTGCCGTGGCTCACGCCTGTAATCACAACACTTTGGGAGGCTGAGGCAGGCAGATCACAAAGTTAGGAGATGGAGACCATCCTGACTAACATGGTGAAACTAAAAATACTCTACTAAAAATACAAAAAATTAGCCAGGTGTGGTGGTGGGCACCTGTAATCCTAGCTACTTGGGAGGCTGAGGCAGGAGAATCACTTGAACCCTGGAGGCAAAGGTTGCAGTGAGTCAAGATCGCACCACTGCACTCCAGCCTGGGCGATGGAGTGAGATTCTGTCTCCAAAAAAAAAAAAAAAAAATGTGACACAGAGACATGAAGTGAGCACATGTTGTTGGAATTGGCACCGATAGACTCGCTCCAGGCAGGGTTGCCACAAACTTTCCATTTGTAAAACATGCAGTATCTGCAAGGTGCGATAAAGCAAAGCACGATAGAATGAGTCATGTCTGGACTCACGGAATATGACAGGGGGATAAATAAGCACAAATCTTTACTGATTAAATATCTTGCTTTTTGCCGGGCGCAGTGGCTCACGCCTGTAATCCCAGCACTTTGGGAGGCCGAGGCGGGTGGATCACGAGGTCAAGAGATCGAGACCATCCTGGTCAACATGGTGAAACCCCGTCTCTACTAAAAATACAAAAAATTAGCTGGGCGTGGTGGCACATGCCTGTAATCCCAGCTACTCAGGAGGCTGAGGCAGAAGAATTGCCTGAACCCAGGAGGCGGAGGTTGCGGTGAGCCGAGATCGCGCCATTGCACTCCAGCCTGGGTAACAAGAGTGAAACTCTGTCTCAAAATAAATAAATAAATAAATAAATAAATAAATAAATATCTTGCTTTTTGAGGTGGATTTGTTGGTATGATTTGCTTTGTAAGATACAGGATTTGGAATCAGACCTATCCTCACATTTTCTAGTAACTGAGTTAACATTTATGTATACTTTTAGCTATTCTAGATTAGAAAACATGACATCATTGTTCCTTATCTTTTTTTATACAAACAAGATTAGGCCTTAGGTCTATGGCTTTGATGAAATAATAATTTGTAATTCTTTATATAAAATTTGTAATTCTTTATATAAAATTCAGCCTCTGCTTTACTTTCTTCTCTCTCTCTTTTTTTTTTTTTTTTTTTTAAGACAGAATCTCACTCTGTTGCCCAGGCTGGAGTGCAGTAGTGCAATGTTGGCTCACTGCAACTTCCGCACCCTGGGTTCAAGCGATTCTCCTGCTTCAGGCTCCTAAACAACTGGGATTACAGGCATGCACCACCACGCCTGGCTAATTTTTGTATTTTTAGTAGAGACAGGGTTTCACCATGTTGGCCAGGCTGGTCGTGAACTCCTGACCTCAAGTGATCCACCTGCCTCAGCCTCCCAAAGTGCTGGGATTACAGGTGTGAGCCACCATGCCCAGCCCCCTGCTTTACTTTCATTTGGCATATGGTTTTTTTCCACAGTGACAACCAACAAATGAAACTGTGCACCTCTGAAAGAGACTCTGCAGTCAGATTTCAGCTCTAATATCCCACACAGCAGTATCCTTGCATCCTGTGAAGGGGTAGCAGGTGCAGGCACTAAGCAGATTCCTGGAAATCAGTGGCCACACACCATGTTTTCGGAGAGGTGAGACGATGGGAAATTACTCAGCAGACAGTGAACTTCTGGAAGTCAGGTACTTCCAGGGGCACTTCAAGTGCCTGACTCATAGTAGATGCACAATAAATGCTTGTGATTTGAGAGACGGTGGCAGCAGGTGGGCCCAGGCCTGAGCCGAGGGATGAAGGCCTCCTAGACCTGAGAGAAAGAATCAGGATGACATGTTTGAAGCCTGGGGTCTGCAGAGTGAAACGCACAGGACTGGAGTGTGGAGCAGGGAGGAGGTGCCAGCTAGTGGCGGGGATGCAGAGCTGAGCTACTGTGGCAGAGAAGAACCAATGCAGGAGGTGGGAGGAGACGAGCAGGAAGGGGTCCCTGAGGAAGAGAGGACTGCCCCTCACCTCCCTTCTAGTGTATGTGCAAGTGGGTGGTATGGACCTGCCACCCTGCAGAGAAGTCAGGTAGATGAGCTGCTTGCCATTTCCCAGTTTTATTAGCTTCCTTTGGCTCCCATAGCCAGTCGCCACAAACTGGTGTCTTAAAACAGTAGACATTCATTCTCTCACAGTTCTGGAGGCCAGAAGTCCAAATCAACGTGATGGCAGGGTCACGCTCCCTTTGGAGGCTCTTGGAGAGGATCCTTCTTTGCCTCTTTCAGTTTCTGGTGACTGGAGGCATTCCTTGGCTTCCTTGGTTTGTGGCCACATTACCCCAGTCTCTTCTCTGCCTTCACACAGCCTTCATCTCTTTGATATGTCTTTCTTTTCTTTCTCTCTCTCTCTCTTTTTGTAAAATAGAGACGGGGGTCTTGCTGTGTTGCCCAGGCTGGTCTTGAACTCCTGGCCTCTAGCGATCCAGCATGAGCCACCATGGTAGCCTGTGTGTCTTGTCTTTTTTAAGACGGAATTTTGCTCTTGTCACCCAGGCTGGAGTGCAATGACCTGATCTCAGCTCACTGCAACCTCTGCCTCCTGGGCTCAAGTGATTCTTCTGCTTCAATTTCCCAAGTAGCTGGGATTACAGTATCCCATCACCATGCATAGCTAATTTTTGTATTTTTAAATTTTTTTTTTTTTTTTTTTTGAGATGGAGTTTCGCTCTTGTTACCCAGGCTGGAGTGCAATGGCGCGATCTCGGCTCACCGCAACCTCCGCCTCCCGGGTTCAGGCAATTCTCCTGCCTCAGCCTCCTGAGTAGCTGGGATTACAGGCACACACCACCATGCCCAGCTAATTTTTTTGTATTTTTAGTAGAGACGGGGTTTCACCATGTTGACCAGGATGGTCTCGATCTCTTGACCTCGTGATCCACCCGCCTCAGCCTCCCAAAGTGCTGAGATTTCAGGCTTGAGCCACCACGCCCGGCTAATTTTTGTATTTTTTTAGTAAAGATGGGGTTTCACCATGTTGGCCAGGCTGGGCTCAAACTCCTGACCTAAGGTGATCCACCCACCTCAGCCTCCCAAAGTGCTGGGAGTTCAGGCGTGAGCCACCACCCTTGGTCCTGTGTGTCTTTTATAAGGACACTTGTCATTAAGTTGAGGGCTTTCCTGGAGAATCCAGGATAATCTCCTCATTTCAAGATTATTTCTGACATCTTCAAAGCCTCTTTTTTCAGATAACACAGGTTCCAAGGATTGCTGTGATGGCTAATTTTTTATGTCAAATTAACTGGGCCATGGTACCCAGATATTTTGTCATACATTTTTCTGGAAGTTTCCCGTAGGGTGTTTTAGGGTGAGATTTGCCTTTAAATTGATGGATTTGGAGTAAACTGAATTGCCTTTCATAATGTGGGTGGGCTTTATCTAATCAGTTGAAGGCCTGGATCAAAAAAAAGGCTGACCTCCCCCAAGCAAAAGGGAGTTCTGCCAGCAGACCACCTTTGGACCTCATCTGCAGTATTGGCTTTTCCTGGGTATCCAACCTAACTGTCTTTGGACTTAAATTGCAACTTCTTCCTGGGTCTCTCCCATCAGATTTTGAATTCATCGAGCTCCCACAATTGTGTGACCCAATTCCTTAAACTAAGTTTATAGATTCGGTTTCTACAGAAAACCCTGACTAATATAGGGGGTTGGTCTACTGAGGCCTTCAACTGATTAGATAAAGCCCACCCACCATTCAGTCCACTCTACCAGTATTACCCAGAGAAATGCTTTTCAGACCTGAATGTGTATATGATCTTGTTCAAGTGCAGATTCTGATTCAGTATGCCCATTCATAATTCTCCATTTCTAACAAGCTCCCAGGGGATGCTGGTGCTGCTGGTTAGAGTGACCAGCTCATCCTGGGACTGCCTCAGTTTTAGCACTGAAAGTCCCTTAACCCAGGAAATCTCTGATCTCCAGGCAAATCGGGCTGGTTGATCACCCTACTGCTGGTTCACAAACCATACTTTGAGTAACAAGGAGTTTGAGATCTCTGTAGTAAGGGAAAATCATAAAAATTTGGCCTTTCCTCAAGTATGGGGATAAGTGTAAAAGTGTATACCCCGATGGATAAATCCATCAGTCCCAACATAGTGTCATGGATAGTGGTACATTTACTCTCCAAGGGCCTCTCCTTTCCAGTGCTTTTATTTCTTTGAATTTTCTATCAGAACAGGATGAAAGCTTCAATCGGATGATTTCTTATCAAATCCTCCCACAGTAGCTCAGCAGAAGGTTTTGCCACTGACTTCATGGAGACAGGGAAACTCCTAGGCCGACTCCCTTGCCCTTCCTCTCTCAAGCTGAACATCGCTGTATACACTGACCGCTCACTTCTCTACAAAAAAAATAGAAAAATCAGCCAGGTTTGGTGGCATATGCCTGTAGTTCCAGCTACTTGGGAGGCTGAGTTGGGAGGATTGCTCAAGCCTGGAAGGTCAAGACTGCAGTGAGCTGTGATTGTACCACTGCACTCCAGGCTGGGTGACAAAACAAGACCCTGTCTCAAAAATCAAAACAAACAAAAAATAAACGAGCAGGTTCTGACTGCAGCCATAGAAAACTCCCTGCTTTCCCATTCAGCAAGCAGGCACCACGCAGAGTGAAGGATGCTTTCCCAGAGCCACCCCCAAGTGCTGCTGGAAGCCCAGATTCCTTCAGATGACCTGGGCAGGCCTGCCAGAATGCAGTGTGGTAAAAGAAACACATGGTTTGCCTGGGGAAAACCATGTGGGCGTCCCCAGGCTCTGACTCAGTAACTGCAGATATTCCTTGATAAACTATAGAACCAGTAAGCACTGGTCTGGGCTCTGTGTGTGTGAATGGGGAATCTGTTTATTAGAATATAAAATAAAACGTGCCAACACTGGAGAAGTAGAAGGTATGGGTGACGGGTAGAGTGAGAGCTGAAGTCAGGACTGGGGAGCTGGAGAAGGAAATGAGGCCTGAAGAAACTTTAGTGGCTGAAGCCAGCAAATCTTGTGTATGTAGGATTTCCATGAACTGTCCTGAAATTTCCAAGAGAAGGAGACATCTATCAAGTAGAAGGCAAAAAGGAATGTTGACCAGGGAGGCCTGGCAGCGGTAGGTAGAGCCTATGACTGGAGAAGCAAGAGCAGCACAAGGTCCCCAAGAGATGGTTAAGAGCAGCTGGTGGCAGGGCGTGGTGGCTCATGCGTGTAATCCCAGCACTTTGGGAGGCCAAGGCGGGTGGATCACCTAAGGTCAGGAGTTCAAGACCAGCTTGGCCAACATGATGAAACCCTGTCTCTACTAAAAATACAAAAATTAGCCAGGCATGATGCAGGCTCCTGTAATCCCAGCTACTTGGGAGGCTGAAGCATAAGAATCGTTTGAACCTGGAAGGAGATTGCAGTGAGCTGAGATAGCACCACTGCCCTCCAGCCTAGATGACAAGAGCAAAACTCCATTTCCAAAAAAAAAAAAAAAAAAAAAGGCCGGGTGTGGTGGTGGTTCACGCCTGTAATCCCAGCACTTTGGGAGACTGAGGCGGGCAAATCACGAGGGCAGGGAATCAAGACCATCCTGGCTAACATGGTGAAACCCTGTCTCTACTAAAAATACACAAAATTAGCTGGGCATGGTGGTGTGCACCTGTAGTTCCAGCTATTCCGGAAGCTGAGGCAGGAGAATCACTTGAACCCGGGAGGCGGAGGTTGCAGTGAGCTGAGATCATGCCACTGCACTCCAGCCTGGGTGACAGAGAGAGACTCTGTCTCAAAAAAAAAAAAAAAGAAAGAAAGAAACAAAAAAAAAGCAGCTGGAGGCCAGGTGTGGTGGCTCACACCTGTAATCCCAGAACTTTGGGAGGCCAAAGTGACAAAGTGAGACCCTGTCTAAAAAAAAAAAGAGGAGCCGATACCTTGCTACCTTCCCATCTCTCTTCTGTTATGGGGTGGGGGTTCAAAATCAAGACAGATGTAAACATTTTTCTCTCCAGATTTTCTTTCTTTTCCTTGACAATAAACTTATTTTTCATGAAATTGATCAAGTATACAGGCAAAAGTAGAAAAAAATATAACCATCAAGCTTTTAAATACTAGCATTATGCTGGCTGAGCATGGCAGCTCACATCTTTAATCCCAGCACTTTGGGAGGCCAAGACAGGAGGATCATTTGAGGCCAGGAATTCAATACCAGCCTAAGCAACATAGTGAGACCTCCCATCTCTACAAAAAATAAAAAATTAGCCAGATGTGGTTGTGTATACCTGTAGTCCCAGCTACTCAAGAGGCTGGGCGGGAGAATTCCTTTAACCCAGGAAGTTGAGGCTGCAGTGAGCTACAATCACACTACCGCACTCCAGCCTGAACAACAGAGCCAGATCTGTCTCAAAAATAAAAAAGTTAGCATTATGCTGTTTTGCATCAGATCTTATTTAATTAATTTATTTATTTAATAAGATGAAGTCTTACTCTCTCACCCAGGGTGGATGCAGTGGCAGCTCACTGCAACCTCTACCTCCCAGCTTCAAGTGATGCTCTGGTCTCAGCCTCCCGAGTAGCTGGGATTTCAGGCACGCACTACCAGGCTTGGCTGATTTTTGTATTTTTAGTAGAGATGGGGCTTAACCATGTTGTCCAGGGCAGTCTCGAACTCGATCTCAAGTGATCTGCCTGCCTCAGCCTCCCAGAGTGCTGAGATTACAAGTGTGAGCCACCAGGCCCAGGCAGATCTTGTGTTTTAGATAGTCAACATCGCAGATACAGGGAGGGACCTACTCTCTTTCTTTTTCTAAGAGGTTACTTTAGTTTTATCAGCTTCTGGTCATTCTGGCTGCCTTCTGGCCATGGAGTACAAATCCTTTTGAGAATCACCGTATATAGGTCTTTTTTCTTCTTAAAGAGTTTTTTTTGTTTGTTTGTTTGTTTGTTTGTTTTTTGAGATGGAGTCTCACTCTGTTGCCCAGACTGGAGTGCAGTGGCACAATCTCAGCTCACTGCAACCTCTGCCTCCTGGGTTCAAGTGATTCTTCTGCTTCAGCCTCCTAAGTAGCTGGGACTACAGGCACACGCCACCACTCCCGGCTAATTTTTTGTATTTTTAGTAGAGACAGAGTTTCACCATGTTAGCCGGGATGGTCTCAATCTCCTGACCTCATGATCTGCCTGCCTTGGCCTCTCAAAGTGCTGGGATTACAGGCGTGAGCCACCACGCCTGGCTGAAGAGTTCATTTTGCCTGGTATATACATAGGTCTTGATGCAGGAAAGCATCAAGTGAACGCGAAATTCCCTCCCTTGCTCAGGAAGGGAGGCAGAGGCTGCAGTGAGCCGTGATCCCGCTACCGTACTCCAGCCCGAACTGCAGAGCCAGGTGGGTGTGTGTGGGAAGATCTGTTGTTAACTGAGGTCTGAAGAAACAAAGAGGCCTCAAGGTTTCCTGTGTAATTAAGAGCACCCACCCAAGCACTGGCACAGTTTTTCTTGTTTATGACTTTAATCTTGCTGGTTGTCCTTTCATTCACATGTTTACTGAATTGTCCGCCCTTTTTCTGGTATGCCCTTTTAACCACTGGGGTTCATGAACCATTATTGTAGTTTTCCGTGTATGTGACTTGATCTGTAGATGGGTGTTACCATACTTACTCAAATATTTCCTGCTCATTCTTGCAAAATTAGGACAAGTATCTTAAAGATTTTCTGAGGAGTAAGTGAGGTAACGTATGTGTACCTAGCACAGTAATTGTCAATATGCATTACCTAGTAAATGCTTGTCCCTCTCTTTTCTAATTTCTCATAAAGTGTCTGTTTAAAATTCCATTAGAATTATCAGAGTTGCCAGCAAGCACTGCAGATAGAGTTTCTGAAAACTACTTTTGGTCCATTTGTGAAAATTGCAGCATTTACTTTCTTCTGATTAGCCTAGATTAGAGTAGCTGGGATTACAGGTGCCCGCCACCACACCCAGCTAATTTTTGCATTTTTAGTAGAGACGCTGTTTCACCATGTTGGCCAGGCTGGTCTCAAACTCCTGACCTCAGGTGATCCAGCCACCTCGGCCTCCCAAAGTGCTGGGATTACAGATGTGAGCCATTGCGCCCGACCTTAAAGTATAATTTTTTAAGACATACATACACAGTGGCTCACACCTTTAATCCCAGCACTTTGGGAGGCTGAGGTGGCTGATCTCATAAGGTCAGGAGTTTAAGGCCAGCTTGGGCAACATAGTGAAATCTCATCTCTACAAAACATACAAAAAATGTGTGGTGGTGTGGTGGCATGAGCCTGTGGTCCCAGCTACCAGGGAGGCTGAGGTGGGAGGATTGCTGAAGCCTGGGACGTTGAGGCTGCAAATATAGCATGATCACAGGTCAAGGATTTTATTCAATTCAATTAATGAGAGCACTGGTAAGATGTAAAGATTATTTCAAAGAGAATTTGAGGAACAGAGGGCAAAGAGCAAAAGATAAAACGGTTTTGCAAATAGATGTAAAACTGGTTAATATTCTACAGTGCAACAAAATGTAATGTTTGGTGTTCTCTCTTCTGCAGAGGGGAAATCAATTGTATCTTTATCAGACAAAATTTATTTCCATTGCTATGGATAAGAATTTGCCTTACTGGCCAGGCGCGGTAGCTCACACCTGTAATCCCAGCACTTTGGGAGGCCCAGGCGGGTGGATCACGAGGTCAAGCGATCGAGACCATCCCGGTCAACATGGTGAAACCCCGTCTCTGCTAAAAATACAAAAAATTAGCTGGGCATGGTGGCGCGTGCCTGTAATCCCAGCTACTCAGGAGGCTGAGGCAGGAGAATTGCCTGAACCCCGGAGATGGAGGTTGCAGTGAGCCGAGATTGCGCCATTGCACTCCAGCCTGGATAACAAGAGCGAAACTCCGTCTCAAAAAAAAAAAAAAAAAAAAAAAGGCCAGGCGCGGTGGCTCAAGCCTGTAATCCTAGCACTTTGGGAGGCTGAGGCGGGTGGATCACGAGGTCGAGAGACCGAGACCATCCTGGTCAACATGGTGAAACCCCGTCTCTACTAAAAATACAAAAAATTAGCTGGGCATGGTGGCACGTGCCTGTAATCCCAGCTACTCAGGAGGCTGAGGCAGGAGAATTGCCTGAACCCGGGAGGCAGAGGTTGCGGTGAGCCGAGATCGCGCCATTGCACTCCAGCCTGGGTAACAAGAGCGAAACTCCGTCTCAAACAAAAAAACAAACAAAAAAACAAAAAGAATTTGCCTTACCATCAGATTTTTTTTTACAATTTTACTTTAACTCCTACAAAATTATAAAATAGCCTAGTCAATAAGGAATCAGTTAAATTGCACAACCCTATAAAATCTAAAAATCTCAGAAATTCCAATAGGTGGTGATAACAGTTCCATTGAAAGGAAAGCTAGTAATCTCCTTTGCCCATTTCCATATCTTGGATAATTTTATCTGGCAATTCTTATGCATTTAGGATGTGATCTAGGAGGAAGCTTGGAATTTTCTTACTCTGGATTGTGGAACCACAAAGTCAGCCTGGAGCTGCCTAGATCTGGACACTTAGGCTCCTGTCAAAGCTACTTTATTAGTCCCAGTCACTCATTAGTAGGATTCTCCTCTCCCTGGAGCATTATGAGGATAAGGAGAGGGTTCTTGGGCAGTCAGTTTCAGCATTAATCATTTTATTCCCACATTTGGCAATATGACTCACTGTCCATTATTTATGGCTTCTGTATAAGTCTGTTTTTTGTTGCCATAACACAATACAGCAGACTGGGTAATTTATGGAGAAAATAAATTTATTTCTCACAGTTCTGGAGGCTGGGAAGTCCAATATCAAAGTGCCAGCATCTGACAAGGACCTTCTTGCTGAGTTATCCCATGGTGGAAGGCAAAAGAGCAAGAGAGAATGAGGGCAAGTGAGCAAAAGGAGAGGCTGAGCTCACTTTTGTAACAGCCCACTCTCAAGATAACTAACCCACTCCCTCAAAAATGACATTAATCCATTCACGAGGGCAGAGTGCTCATGACCTAATCACCTTTTTAGGCACCCCCCTCCTAACACTGTTGCATTGAAGATTAAGTTTCTAACACATGAGTTTTGGGGGAAACATTCAAACCATAGCAGCTTCCTTCTAAAACCTGTCTCAACTGCCCAAAGCCTTTTCCAAACTCTTCTACTTGGCAAACCTTCCATTCAAACCAAAGAAACAATTCATATAATCTGCCTTGAAACATCTCTTGATCACATTCTTAAACTTTTCTACCATTTTTTGAGTGTTCTTATGTCTTGTGTTTCAATGAAGTTGCACTTCTAGAATAGATACCAGAAATTTTTCTCCTCTCCCACCACCCTATATTAGGTGTTAGATTTTTTTTTTTTTTTTTTTTTTTACATATACAGACGGGGGTCTCACTATGTTGGCAAGGATAGTCTTGAACTCCTGGCCTCAAGCAGTCCTCCTGCCTTGGCTTCTCAAAGTGCTGGAATTACAGGCTTAAGTTACCATGCCTGGCATAGGTGTTAGATATTTTAGATTAAAGGGCTAGATAGAAAGTTAGAATAGAGTCCTTTCCTTCTCATAAAAATTATTTGACTTCTCAGTACCTTCACAATAGTGTCAAACCACTTACCAGAGACTCCAAGTTCCCCCTCAGTATTTTCCACCTTCTTGTGCCAGGCCAAATGCTTACCCACAAACATCTCTGTATCTACAATCCCAACTTGGAATGCTCCTTTACTTTACTTTAAGGCTTAATTCAAATGTCACCTCTTCTATGAAGTCTTCCTTGATCCCTCTAATTAGAAGTTACTACGTGACTTCCTTGTCCTCTAAAGATATCCAGGGAGATGACGCAGGACACAGGTGTGAGGCCAGACTGCCTGAATTCGCTCATTAGTTTTGTGATCTTTGGCGAGTTATTGTAGGAAACCAGAACATGCCAGCACAAAATAGACCTCTTTAGCGTAAGGACAACTTTGAGCTGATGATTTTGAGAATCTGCAGATACATAAGAAGCTCTGAAAACAGTAGAAATTACCCTTTTATAAGGGAAATGTAATGTATAAAGGTCTTTTTTTTTTTTTTTTTTGAAACAGAGTCTCACTCTGTTGCCCAGGCTGGCGTGCCGTGGCACAATCTCAGCTCACTGCAACCTCCATCTCCCAGGTTCAAGCAATTCTCCTGCCTTGGCCTCTCAAGTAACTGGGACTACAGGTGCATGCCACCACACCTAGCTAATTTTTGTATTTTTAGTAGAGAAGGGGTTTCATCATGTTGACCAGGCTGGTCTCGAACTCCTGACCTCAGGCAGGACACCAGCCTTGGCCTCCAAAAGTGCTGGGATTATAGGCGTGAGCTATTGCACCCAGCTGGAAGCCTCCATTTGAAAGGGTGTCTTCCTTTCTATACCAGGAAAAGGAGGATGATTCTAAATCACTAGGAACTCATCAGTAGAGATGGCTCTGTCTTAAATCTGCACAGCAAACCTCACTCTTGTTTACCATGCTTTTTCTGCCTGCTCCACTATTATCAGCCTTCCCCACATCCTTCTTTCTCTGTCAGCAAATGATGGTATTGAAGCTCAGCTTGGCCAACATAGTGAAACCTTGTCTCTACTAAAAATACAAAAAAAAAAAAAAAAAAAATTAGGCAGGCATGGTGGCACACGCCTGTAGTGCCAGCTACTGGGGAGGCTGAGGCAGGAGAATTGTGTGAACCCAGGAGGCAGAGGTTGCGGTGAGCCGAGATCGCGCCATTGCACTCCAGCCTGGGTAACAAGAGGGAAACTCCGTCTCAAAAAAAAAAAAACAACAAAAAACTGCAAACTCATAAGCAGCAGTCTCTCCCCATTCCACCCCAACTTTGCCCATCCTCTGCTCTCCCCATCTAGCCCTAAGCAGCCACCAATCCACTTTCTGTCCCTGTGGATTTGTCTGTTCCAAACATTTCATATAAATGAAAATAAGACTGGGTGTGGTGGCTCACCCTGTAATCCCAGCACTTTGACGTGAGGGGCAGGGAGACATTTCTGGGTTTTTTTTTTTTCATTTCTTTTCTTTTTTTTGAGACAGAGTTTCCCTCTGTTGCCCAGGCTGGAGTGCAGTGGCGCCATCGTGGCTCACTGCAACCTCTGCCTCCTGGGTTCAAGTGATTCTCCTGCCTCAGCCTCCGAAGTAGCTGGGATTACAGGCGCTCACCATCACAGCCGGCTAATTTTTTGTATTTTTAGTAGAGATGGGGTTTTGCCATGTTGGCCAGGCTGGTCTCAAACTTCTGACCTCAAGTGATCCGCACACCTTGACCTCCCAGAGTGCTAGGATTACAGGTGTAGCCTGGGCGACACAGAGAGAGACTGTATCAAAGAAGAAGAAAAAAAAGAAATCAATATAACTTAAAATGGATCAAATACATAAATGTAAGAGCTAAAACTATAAAACTCTTGTATATCCCACACTCCCCTTCCCCAAGACAGTCTTCCTCTGTCGCCCAGGCTGGAGTGCATTGGCGAGACTTGGCTCACTGCAACCTCCGCCTCCTGGGTTCAAGCAATTCTCTTGCCTCAGCTTCGCGAGTAGCTGGGATCACAGGAGCTCACCACCACACCCAGCTAATTTTCATATTTTTAGTAGAGACGGGGTTTCACCATGTTAGCCAGGCTGGTATCAAAGTCCTGACCTCGTGATCCACCCACTTTGACCTCCCAAAGTGCCAGGATTACAGGCGTGAGCCACATTGCCTAGTCTATAAAACTCTTAGAAAAAAAAAAAGAGGCATAAATCTTTGTGACTTCAGATTAGGCAATGGTTTCTTAGTTATGACGTCAAAAGCACATGCAACAACAACAACAAAATAGACAAATTATACATTATCAAAAGTTAAAACTTATTTATTTATTTATTTTTTCAGACAGTCTTGCTCTGGAGTTTAGTATCGTGATCTCCACTCACTGCAACCTTCACCTCCTGGGCTCAAGTAATTCTTGTGCCTCAGCCTCCTGAGTAGCTAGGACTACAGGCACATGCCACCACATCCGGCTAATTTTTTGTCTTTTTAGCAAAGACAGGGTTGCACCATGTTCGTCAGGTTGGTCTGGAACTCCTGACCTCAGGTGATCCACCTACCTTGGCCTCCCAAAGTGCTGGGATTACAGGGTGAGCCACCACACCCAGGCGTGAGCCACCGCACCCGGCCCAAAAAAGATTTTTTTAAACATTAAATGCGCCGGGCGCGGTGGCTCAAGCCTGTAATCCCAGCACTTTGGGAGGCCGAGGCGGGTGGATCACGAGGTCGAGAGTTCGAGACCATCCTGGTCGACATGGTGAAACCTCGTCTCTACTAAAAATACAAAAAATCAGCTGGGCATGGTGGCGTGTGCCTGTAATCCCAGCTACTCAGGAGGCTGAGGCAGGAGAATTGCCTGAACCCAGGAGGCGGAGGTTGCGGCGAGCCGAGATCGCGCCATTGCACTCCAGCCTGGGTAACGAGAGCGAAACTCCGCCTCAAAAAAAAAAAAAATTAAATGCATACAAGGCAAGAATGCAAAAGCTGTCATAAAACTTCCGTGGTCATCATCAGATAAAAAGCATAGACAATGGCATAGCCAAGTAGAGGTGAAAGAATTTGCTGTGAGCAAGCAAGGCCTCCCAGAAGGCATCTGGCATTCAGTGGGCCTCAAAGAATAGCAAAGATTTTCAAGGGTGAAGCAGGGAGATGTTTCCTGTTACCAGAACTCCTGGAACCAAGGGTTTATGCAGGACAGTATCAAGAAAATAGACTGGGAGTTTCCAAACTGTGGCTGTGCAGTGGTCCCTGGCTACCAGGGGAGGGAAGAAAGAGTTCTATCTTTTAGTCCTCCAGATCAGAACTAAAACTTTGTCTCTTCTGTATTTATAACAACGAGCCATAATCCATAGGCTTTTTTTTTTTTTTTTTTTTTTTTAAGGCAGGGTCTGGCTCTATCAGCCAGGCTGGAGTACACTGGCGAAATCACAGCTCACTGCAGCCTTGACCTGTTGGGCTCAAGCAGTCTTCCACCTCGGTCTCCTGCATAGCTGTGACCACAGCACATGCCACCATGACTGGCTAATAATTGATTTTTTTATAGAGATGGGCTATTGCTATGTTGCATAGGCTGGCCTCAAACTCCTGATCTCACATGATCCTCCTGCCTCAGCTTTCAGAAGTGCTGGGATTACAAGCGTGAGCCACTGTACCTAGCCTATTAAATTGATTTCTGATATAAGCTACTTTCTTTTTAAAAGTGTTTTCAGAAAAAGTAAAAAGCATATAAAAACACAGCTTTGGCTGGGCATGGTGGCTCACACCTGTAATCCAAGCAGTTTGGAGGCCAAGGCAGGCAGCCTGAGGTCGGGAGTTCAAGACCAGCTTGACCAACATGGTGAAACCCCGTCTTTGGGGAAAAACAAAAAACAAAAAACAAAAAAAAACACACAGCTTTAAGACCTTTTTTTTTTTTTTGAGATGAAGTCTTGTTCTTGTCACCCAGGCTGGAGTGCAGTGGCACGATCTTAGCTCACTGCAACCTTTGCCTCCCAGGTTCAAGTGACTCTTCTGCCTCAGCCTCCCGAGTAGCTGGGATTACAGATGCCTGCCACCATGACCAGCTCATTTTTTTGTATTTTTAGTAGAGACAGGATTTCACCATGCTGGCCAGGCTGGTTTCGAACTCCTGACTTCAGGTGATCTGCCCGCCTCGGCGTCCCAAAGTGCTGAGATTACAGGCGTGAGATACCACACCCAGCCTAAAACCATTTTAAAAGAGAATTTAATCCAATGATTGTGAGCTGAAGTTAGTCTTACCCACACAGTGCTGGGTCCTGCACATACCTAGATATTCAACAAGCCTTTGATGAATAGGTGAATCAATGAATGAATGAAATGCCTGAGACCATCCTGATTTGCTCAACAAACTAAAGCAGGGTGACGAGGGTGTGGGGCAGAGGGGGGGGTCGAGAAGTGTGAGGGGAGAGGAGATGTGGATGAGCCACTCAGAAGGAAATGTGTCTGATTAATAGGTTTCTAAATCTGTTGCTAAGAAAGCAGAAGCAGCCGGGCTTGGTGGCTCAAGCCTGTAATCCCAGCACTTTGGGAGGCCGAGGCGGGTGGATCACGAGGTCAAGAGATCGAGACCATCCTGGTCAACATGGTGAAACCCCGTCTCTACTAAAAATACAAAAAATTAGCTGGGCATGGTGGCGTGTGCCTGTAATCCCAGCTACTCAGGAGGCTGAGGAAGGAGAATTGCCTGAACCCAGGAGGCGGAGGTTGCGGTGAGCCAAGATCGCGCCATTGCACTCCAGCCTGGGTAACAAGAGCGAAACTCCGTATCAAAAAAAAAAAAAAAAAAAAAAATGCAGAAGCAGACAACTCACTTTTGTGGGTGAGCCTTTGCTTGGCCTCAGAGCTCTGTTTGCAGGAGAGAGCATGATCTAGTTTCCCCTGTGTGTGGTCAAAGAGGCTTTCTGGTTAATGTTTGTAGGACACGGAGATAATACATATAAACACCTGCCGGCCTGGGCAAGAAGTTTCAGTTTGGGTCTTTTTTTTCCAGTTTTAGCAGGGTCTGTGATGGGGGCAGGCACTATTCAAACTTTGCCCAAATGATGTTCTGAAAGCCCTTCCTGCTGGGGGACACAAGGGCAGAGCACAGTGAAGGACAGACAGGCACAGCCAAGGCACCTGTGTACCTGGCAGCATTTGCAAGTCCCCCTTCCCTGGGCCGAAGGCTGTCTTTTGTTTAGATGAGCCCTCTCTAGAGCTAGATGGAGGCAAGGACAGTCCCTGGCTTTCTGGGGGAAATATGCATTGATGAGCGGGAAGGTCCCAGACCTGCTGGGAAGACAGGATTTTGGAAACAGACCTACATTTGAAGTCTGCCTACCTGCCTGTCTACCGGCTGGGAGAGTCAGCCAATTCCTGCTTCTTCCCAAGTTACTCTAAATCTAAAAATGTTTAATTCTCAGCCCTAAGTGAGTAGCCCCCAGGAGAAGCCAAAGGAGGGGAAGGAGGGAAGGAGGAGAAGGAGGGGGAAGAGGGGAAGGGAAGAGGGAGAAAGTTAGAGAGGTGAGGGAATAAAAGCAGGAGCCTCGCTGCAAGGCCCAGACCAGCCCTACCAGCCATAGATCATGTCCTCCAGGCAAAGAGAACATTGTACTGCAGGCAGGAGCCAAGCTTGACCTGGACACTCGAAGTCAGGGGCCCACAGACAGGGCTGTACATTCAGTAAAGAAAAAAATTACACACTTATTTTCAACCCCTAACTACGCTTCAGCTTTTTTTCCAGTTAATGTATGCAACAAAGCAGGGTGTATCAGAGGCACCTGTGACTGGCGCGATTTGAAATTCTTTCACTTCCCACTAAGTTTGTTGCAGATGCCTTGACATTTCTTACATTCATCACTTCTTCAAAATCCTAGTTGTTATTAGAATGGCTGCCAGATCTTATCATGCAATGCATTAATAGTCGTGTTTATCTTGCCTGAGTTTGTTTACGTTTTGATAGCTGTATTTCAATACAGCAGGTTCCATCTGTAGTCCTTTGTGCTTGTTTTAGGCATGAAGAACATGACTGTGAAAACCCGTGCATCCGCCTCCCTGGGCTGCCGAAGACGTGAGCACCACACACACAGGTGAGAACTGGGAGGGCATCGGGCGGGACGGGGGAGGCTCTGAGAGCACAGCTGTGTGAAGATCCGGCTCAGCATCCGCTTCAGAAGACACACGGCCCTTTGTTGCGCACGTCTGTGGCTGTTTAAAGTTGATCAAGGGCCAACTTAGAGAACAGGATGGAGCCGTGGAGCGGAATGGGTAGAACATCACGGAGATATTGAGAAAAAAAGGCCACGGCTAATACTCCCACTCCGGCCCCAGCGCCCAGGCTCAGGGAATCTGAGTCCCCTCCACCCGCATCTGCAAGTCCCTTACAGACTCAGCAGATGTCAGCTTTTTTGAAGAGACAGGGCCTCACTCTGTTGCCCAGGCTGGAGTGCAGTGGTGCAGCCATAGTTCACTGCAGCCTGGAACCCAGCTTTGCAAGTGATCCTCCCACCTCAGCCTCCTGAGTAGCTGAGACTACACGTATACACCACCACACAGAACTAATTGTTTTTTGTTTTTTTGAGACAGAATTTCACTCTTGGTGCCCAGGCTGGAGTGCAATGGTGCAATATTGGCTCACTGCAACCTCCGCCACCCAGGTTCCAGCAATTCTCCTGGCTCAGCCTCCTGAGTAGCTGGGATTACAGACATGCGCCACCATGCCCAGCTAATTTTGTATTTTTAGTAGAGACGGGGTTTCTCCATGTTGGTCAGGCTGGTCTCGAACTCCGGACCTCAGATGATCCGCCTGCCTCGGCCTCCCAAAGTGCTGGGTTTATAGCTTGACCCACCACACCTGGCTACACATAGCTAATTTTTTACAGAGGCGGAGATCTTACTGTGCTGCCTAGGCTGGTCTCAAATTCCTGCTGCAAGAGATCCTCCAGCCTGAAATCCCAAACTGTGAGGGTGACAGGCCTGAACCACTGTGTCTAGCCGCTGTCTGCTTTCCAACTCCCAGCCTGCTGCTGTTACATGCTGGAGAGCTGCCCTGCCTGTTGAAGAAAGCTGAGACCCCAAACCACTTCAGGAAGGTAAAGGTGAACTTGGTGGCCTTTACCTGATGACTCTGCTGATATTTGATCCCTGAGGGAATGAGGCACGGCTCAGCACCCAACACTCACTTGAACTTTGCAGTTTCCCTGTTTCATTAAGAAGCCCATTGTTGAGTCTGGCCCCTAATTAAGGACACATGGACTCTTAGGGCAATCTCATTTCTCCAGCATCTTCCAGGCGATGTGTTGGTGTGGCCAGGAGCCAACAGGAAGGGCATGGGCCAGAGGGGAGAGGCTTCTTAGCAGCTGGCTGCCCTGGACTCTGGGAGGATTTGACCATCAGGTTTACTGCACCAGGAGTATTTCCTTCAGTCTCCCCAGCCAATCTGCAGATTAAGGAGAAATGGAGAATGTAGGAAGATAGTTGCAGTGTGGACACAGCCTCAGGGTTCTTCTTCGGTAAGGCTGATGTTTATTACACAGGGGCATCGTAAGTAAAGCATGCACTCTTCATTTTTCCGGTGCTGTTGAAAAAAAAAGACAACTGTTTACTCATGAAGAGGAAATGTATACATTGCTGGATGTGGAAAAAAACGTTCTGTTGGGTATGGGAATGGTGGTTCACGCCTGTGATCCCAGCACTTTGGGAGGCTGAGACAGGAGGATTGCTTGAGGCCAGAAGTTCGAGACCAGCTGGGCAACGTGGCAAAACCCCATCTCTACAAAAAATACAAGAATCAGCTGTGTGTGGTGATGCTCCCCTAGTAGCAGTTACGTGCAGGCTGGGGTGGGAGGATGCTTCGAGCCTGGGAGGCAGAGGTTACAGGAAGTGGGAGGTTATAATGAGATGAGATTGTGCCATTGCACTCCAGCCTGGGTGACAACAGGACCCTGTTTCAGAAAAAAGTTCCAGTGCTCCCCACACCCAGATGAATGCCACCCAAAATAGCTCCTGAATGGCTAGGGCCAGAGTGGCTGACTTTGCGAGAACAAACCACAGCTGCCCGTTACAGGCGCCAGCTGCACCACATTGCTTCATCGGCTCCCCCAACAATGCCACGAGGCAGAGCAACGCCCTTCCACGGGAGGAAAGGCAGGCTTAGGGAAGTTAGGAACGTAGTTTCTGCCACACACATCCCACCTTGGGACCTGACTTTGTGAGAAAAGCCTGGTTTTTGGTTTTGTTTTTGTTTTTTTTTCTGAGTGTGGTGCACATTTCCATCTCAAATTAAGGAAGATAGTGAGGGGAAGCGCGGCACGCCCCCGCTGTTCAGTTGTGTGGCGTCCTCTAGAGCAGCTCCTACTGGGAAGCCTGGGTCCCAGCCCTGGCCCTGTCGCTAAGCCGAGGCTTCACCTGGAGTCGCTCCCTTCTCCCAGCGTGCCTCAGTTTCCTCATGGGAAAGCTCACTACCAGCTGAAGGTGAGTGGTCTGGGGAAGGAGAAGAGGGGACAGAGCTGGGGTGCAGGCAGGCAGATGGGTGAAGTGTGGGGGAGGCTGAGGCAGGGGGAGACCGGGGAGCAATGGGGTTCCAAGAAGGGGGCTGAGTCCTGGCCTGGGGAAGTCAGGTTCAAGGCGCTAGTGTCCCACCCCAGGGACCTGTTCCCTGTCCTGCTTGGAAGTCCCGTCCTGGATGTGGACAGCCAGAGAAAAGAAGCGTTCTCCCAGGGCTGCTGTGGGCTGCAGCTCCCCCAGCTGGGCTGAGTTCTATGTTTAATGGAGGGAGGAGGAGGAGTGAAAAGCTGGGCCCTCTGGTAGCTTTTTTTTTTTTTTTTTTTTTTTTGAGACGGAGTTTCGCTCTTGTTACCCAGGCTGGAGTGCAATGGCGCGATCTCGGCTCACCGCAACCTCCGCCTCCTGGGTTCAGGCAATTCTCCTGCCTCAGCCTCCTGAGTAGCTGGGATTACAGGCACGTGCCACCATGCCCAGCTAATTTTTTGTATCTTTAGTAGAGACGGGGTTTCACCATGTTGACCAGGATGGTCTCGATCTCTTGACCTCGTGATCCACCCGCCTCAGCCTCCCAAAGAGCTGGGATTACAGGCTTGAGCCACCGCGCCCGGCTGGTAGCTTTTTGTAATTAATTTATTTCTAATTAAGATGCTATCTTTGGATATTATTTCCTGCTCCTACAAATAAAATGTGCTTATTGTAAAAAAAAAAAATTCAAACATAACAAAAATCTGAAATTGCTGGAAATAGAACAAACCATAATTATTTGAATCAAAATATCAGAGTTCCTCTTCCACTCCTTTCCAGCCCCTGGTGTTGCAGGCCAGGTCTCAAGAGCGCAGGCCTCCATGACAACTGTTTCAGCACTGACTGAGGGGTTAAGGATTCAAAGCTGAAAGAGCCAGTGCCTTCACACAAAGGCTGGAATGCAAAAGCCCACCCAGTTTTGCCTAGGCCTTTCTTGGGCCTTAAAGTATGACAAGATAATGAAGGAATTCTTTTAGGATTAAACAAGTTTTATTGGGGGTCTGAAGGAACTCCCTAAACTTCCGTGATTGAGCAGGAGACAAGGGTAATCACCCCAGCACCTGGACCTGTTAGATTAAGTCAATTTACTGGGGCTCCAGAGGAAGGTCCTCAGGATTGAGACCTTAGTTATGAATTAGAAGTTCATCACTTAGGTCCTTGAAGAAATGCGCACTTACACGTACACATATAGCGTAGAAGGTATATAAGCTCTGGAAAACTTTGAAATTTTGCTTTGCTCTGGTGATAATTTCCAGGCCTTCTCCCTGCACCCAGTGACAGAAATAAAAACTCTCTTCCTCCGTGGTTCATCTGCATCTTGATGCAGATGCGAGAATAAGCAGCTGGCCCCTCCATGTGGGCCGAGAGCACCAGCACTGGGCAGTGGGAGGGCAGCTTCTGGGCGGTGGCCCCTAGCCTATGCCCACCTACTTCTCCACCTCCCGGGTGGGTCCACCCACCTCCCCAGGGGTGTGGAGGGTTGAGCTGGGGAGGCCTCAGCACTCCACTGACTCATCACCCCTTCTGTCCTTTGATAGGTAGGATGGGGTGAACATTACTGCCAGCAGATCTGGTTCCATAATATCTTAGTGTGTTCTGCGTGTGTGATCCAGCCCCTCCCTCGGGATGCAGGGGAGCTCTGCATCTTTTATGTATTCTCAGACACTGAGGTCTCAGCTGAATTGTAAACAGAAGCAATCCCATCTTAATGTCCATCATTTATTTAACCGGCTTTCACTGATGGACATTGGGTTGTTTTGTGCGTGTGTGGGCGTGTGACACACACACACCTGTATGTGAGCTCCTGTGCTAGTATTAATATTATAAGCAATGCCTCTCGTCATGCTACCTGACTTCAAACTGTACTGCAGAGCAGCAGTAACCAAAACAGTAATGGTACTGGTGCCAAAACAGACACACAGACCAATGGAACAGAATAGAGGGCCCAGAAATAAGGCTACACACCTACAACTGTAAGAGCAGCCGAGAGGAAGGAGGAGTAGACCCAGAGTCAGGCAAGCAAGTTTACTGACCTGCCGGGCAGCCCCAAGCTTACAAAATGAGGGGTTTATATGGGCTGAGAGGAGCTGAAGGGAGTCTCCAGATGGAGATAATCTAATCAGCTTGTAACAAGCGCGCAGATAGTTTATCAGCTTGTGACAGACTTACATCATCCTGTGACTTTTGTGGCAGCAGTTAAAAAAAAAAAAAAAAAACAGGCCGGGCGCGGTGGCTCAAGCCTGTAATCCCAGCACTTTGGGAGGTCGAGGTGGGTGGATCACAAGGTCGAGAGATCGAGACCAACCTGGTCAACATGGTGAAACCCCGTCTCTACTAAAAATACAAAAAAATTAGCTGGGCATGATGGCGTGTGCCTATAATCCCAGCTACTCAGGAGGCTGAGGCAGGAGAATTGCCTGAACCCAGGAGGCGGAGGTTGCGGTGAGCCGAGATCGCGCCATTGCACTCCAGCCTGGGTAACAAGAGCGAAACTCGATCTCAAAAAAAAAAAAAAAAAATAGGATTTTACACAGTTTAAAAAAAAGAAAACAAGATTTTACAGGTATGTGTAAAACGGGAATTTACAAGTACGTGTAACAAAGGTTTGTTTCTGATGACCTCCTGCGCTGCCCAGATGGCTGTAATCAGGCTTGGCTCATTGTAGTCTGTCTGGTGGCCTTTCTGTGGCTCCTAGATGAGTGTTTAGGAATGCTGCTGCAGAGCAATCAGTGTGGGGGTCAGCTGAGGGGATTTTCTGGGGTAGCTTGTCCCTAATATCTGGCTGCTGCTTGCTGGATGGGGCGATGTTTGCAGGGTGGGAGGCCAGACAGGAGGGACTGTCATTCCTGGAGCTCTCGGTCTTCTTGGAGCCGCAGCATATCTTGTACTGTTCCATGGGTGAAAGCTTTAATACCGTCCTGTGAAAACCGGGCAGGGAGACGTAAGAGGCAGGGGCCAAATGCGGAAGGAGGAAAAGGGTTATGGCAGGACGTAGGAGGGGCAGTAGCCAGGGCACCCAGGAGTTAAGGAACCACCGGGGCCAGCTGAACTGACTGTCTTTAAGTTTTTGTGCTCGGTCTTTGAGCTTTTTGACGGCGTCTCATGCTAACATAGATTCACTGAGGTAGAAACACCATTGCTCACCTAAAAAGAGGCACAGACTACCTCTTTCAGCAGTGAGGAGGTCTAGACCTCTGCGTTTTGTAGGGTGACTGCTGTGAAAGAGACTAGTTGGTTTTAGAGGTGAGTGACGATTGGAAGTCTCGGGGGAGTGACTGGTGTGATGATGAGGTTCCTAGGCTTCCTGCTCCTGACCCCACACTAGTTGTGACTCCAGGGGCCACTACTAAGGGAATGCTCTCTTTGGGCGGGCATGTGATGTCGCAGAGACAGGGAGTTCTTGGTTCGGAGGGACAAGGTTAATGTTGAGGGTAAGGTGGTCTAGGGTGCAGGTACCCGTCTAGTTGGTAGGAGACAGAGGTAGGTTGTGGATCTGCAGAGGAAGAAGATGCCTGCAGTGTTAATGCAAACAGACAGGTGGATTGAGAATAGGTGTTGGAGTGTGTAGGTTCCTCATCTGGAAGGACTTGGCTCAGCTTCAGCAACCCGGAGTGGGGAGGAGAGACCCCTTTGAGAATTCTTGTCTTGGGAAGGGGTGTCCATGTTTGAGAGGCAGGAGGGGAGGTCACGCGGAGGGCCTGGGTAAAGAGGCTGTTAGCTTCATGAGAAACTGAATAATGTACTCGGAGTGAGGTATGGGAAGAGGGTTGAGAGATGGTTTGAGTTGAGCCACAGGCAGAGGGAGGGATGGTGCCTACATGTATGTGTCCATTGGAAGAGGTGACACATGAAGGGGCTTGGCCAAGTTTTGGGGTGTGGAGGGCTATGGGACCTTGGATGGCAGGGTGGGGGAGTTTTGCGTGGTGGTAACTGGCAGTGTATGTGGAGAGAAGTCCGGTAGTGCTGTTAGGGCAGTGGGATAGTTCCCAGTGAGAGTGAGGGCTCTGTCTACAAAGGCAGAGCCTTTCTGGACGGTGTATGAGAAGCGAATGGGAATGTGGTCCCAGGGCTGAGAAGCTGGGATGGCTGAGGAGGCAGGAGAGGAGAGGGAAAAACAGGTCGAGCAACAGGAAGCAAGTGCCGGATTGGGGCGCAGTCACAAGGAGGGAGTGAGATTGAGAGGTCGTCTGAGTCCTGTAGACAAGAAAAGAGACTGAGGGAGCAGAGGCAGTGGGTTGATGTAAAAGAGTTAGGAACTTGAGGAAGAATCAGAGTCGGGGGGAAGGAGCTGATAGGGTTTGGGGCAGTGGTTCTCCTAGAGGGTCTGTGAGGTGGCTGATGGCGTCGTATGGATAGGCACATTCTCCTTGCAGATGAGCAAGGAATGGATGAGTGGAGACCTCTTTTCCTGTGGGAATGGGGAGAGAGGAGAGGATTTTAATATTTGGTGTGCTATGGGGAGAGGCTGGTTCTCATCGCGAAGACCTTGGCACCTGGAGCAGGGCAGAGGTGACACCTGAAGGAGTTACTGTTCATGGGGCTTCTTCAGGGACGGGCGTAAGGCGGAGTTTGGTTGCCCCAAGGAGGGTGCTGGAGAAGTGGCGGAGGACGGTGGGCGGGTCAGCAGCTGCTGCGGGAGCCTCGTTTAGTCTGGAAAGATGGTACGACGAGGTATGTCCTGAGAGTGTGGCTGTAGTGGGGGTTGTAAGAATGACTTGGAAAGGGCCTTCCCACTTCCGTTGAAGGCTTGCTGGCTTACGACTTTTTAGGAAGACGTGTTGTCTTGGTGGGAGAGTCTGGTTGGTGGGGACTTTGTGGGGTTTTGGGCGGGCCTGCTCTGTTCTCTGAGGAGGTGGCGATGGCAGAGCTGTCGGAAGCTGTTCTCCCAGCTGAGCGTTAGAAGGAGGCCTGTTTTGTCAGAGGGAAGGATGGCTACACATTAACTCAAACGGGCTAGGAAGGAGGGAGCTTTGGAGAGGCCGAACTCAGGGTTTTCAAGAAAGAGGGCATGGAGTAGTCGGAACCGAGAAGGAGAAAGTGCTCGGTGCTCGGGAGCAGAGGAGACCTGGTAGATTGTGTGGGCTTTGGGCTGTGGTGTCTGGACCGAATGGTAGTTTTTTGCTTTCTTTTTTTTTTTTTTTTGAGACGGAGTTTCGCTCTCGTTACCCAGGCTGGAGTGCAATGGCGCGATCTCGGCTCACCGCAACCTCCGCCTCCTGGGTTCGGGCAATTCTCCTGCCTCAGCCTCCTGAGTAGCTGGGATTACAGGCACGCGCCACCACGCCCAGCTAATTTTTTGTATTTTTAGTAGAGACGGGGTTTCACCATGTTGACCAGGATGGTCTCGATCTCTCGACCTCGTGATCCATCCGCCTCGGCCTCCCAAAGTGCTGGGATTACAGGCTTGAGCCTCCGTGCCCGGCCGACCTCTAACCATTCTTAAAACAGGTTCCCCTGCCTTGCTCTTCAAACTGGGAGAAGCTTAGCACTGGACCTACCCAACGTACGCCACAGGGCTCTGAAAGCATCACATTTGCTTAAACATTCTGGTGTAAAAGTGGATGTAATGTAATTATTATGTACTTAAGAGGGATAAATAGGCTGTCTGGACATTTCTACACTGTAGTGAGCTATTTACCATTGGTGTCAAACCTCCAGGCCATGCAAAGTCTGTTCACAGTCATTCTCTGCCCTCAGGGATATTTTGGTAGGACATCTTGAAATGTACTGTCTGTAGTAAGCCAGCATCCAAAATGGCCCCAGGGATCCCAACGTCCTGATACCCACACCCTTAGACAGTCCCTTCCCACAGTGCACCAGGGTTGGCCTGTGTGACCAAAGAATATGGCAAAGGGATGGCAAGTCACTTCCACAATTAGGTTATAAAAGGCTGGAAAGCCGAGTGTGCTGGCATGTGTCTGTAATCCCAGCTACTTGGGAAGATGAGGTATGAGGATCCCTTAGCCTGGGAGTTTGAGACCAGCCTGGACAACATATTGCAACCCTCATCTTAAAAGACTCGGGCGGGCATGGTGGCTCACTCCTGTAATCCCAGCACTTTGGGAGGCCAAGGTGGACAGATCACTTGAGGTCAGGAGTTTGAGACCAGCCTGGCTGTTGTGGTGAAACCCCATGTCTACTAAAAATGCAAAAATTAGCCAGGTATGGTAGTGCACGTTTGTAATCCCAGCTACTCAGGAGGCTAAGGCAGGAGAATCACTTGAACCCAGGAGGCTCCGGCCTGGGTGACAAGAATAAACCTTGGTCTCAAACAAAACAAAACAATAGACTGGAGCTCTCTCTTTCCTGGATAATTTGCCTTGAGGAAGGAGGGAATGGATACTGTTAGGCAATGAAAAATGTTCATTAGACAAAATGTCTAGATCTGCAAACCCAAGAACCTCGCCCAGAAGGAAACATTAATCTCTAGATGAAGAACCTAGTCCAGAAGGAAACATTGATCTCTAGATGAAGAACCTAGTCCAGAAGGAAACATTGATCTCTAGATGAAGAACCTAGTCCAGAAGAAAACATTGATCTCTAGACGAAGAACCTAGTCCAGAAGGAAACATTGATCTCTAGACGAAGAACCTAGTCCAGAAGGAAACATTGATCTCTAGACGAAGAACCTAGTCCAGAAGGAAACATTGATCTCTAGACGAAGAACCTAGTCCAGAAGAAAACACTGATCTCTAGATGAAGAACCTAGTCCAGAAGAAAACATTGATCTCTAGATGAAGAACCTAGTCCAGAAGAAAACACTGATCTCTAGATGAAGAACCTAGTCCAGAAGAAAACACTGATCTCTAGATGAAGAACCTAGTCCAGAAGAAAACATTGATCTCTAGATGAAGAACCTAGTCCAGAAGAAAACATTGATCTCTAGATGAAGAACCTAGTCCAGAAGAAAACATTGATCTCTAGATGAAGAACCTAGTCCAGAAGGAAACATTGATCTCTAGATGAAGAAACTGAATGCTCTAGCTCTCTTTTAGAGGGTAAAAGGTTTTTCATTCACTTCTGAGTTTCAACCACATATCATCAATATGTGAATGGTTCCAGGACCTTCTCTTCAGACCTCTGGAGGGTGCCTTCACACAGGAAGGGCATCGGTAATGAGCCTGCCATGTGGCTGCACCGGAGCTGGCACTTTCATTCTCACTCAATGATTTGAGTCCCTTTGATCCTGCGAAGTGTCTTCTTATCCCCACTTGCTAGATGAGGAAATGATGCTCGAAGGAGTTACACAAATTACCTATGGACACGCTGATTAGTGGCACATTCCTGGTGTTAATTAGGATTCTCAATGAATTGAAGTTATGTGAGCCAAGTCAAAACATGGGGTACTGGTGGGGCACGGTGGCTCACCTCTGTAATCCTAGCCCTTTGGGAGGCAGAGGCAGGCAGATTCCTAGAGCTCAGGAGTTTGAGGCCAACCTGAGCAATATAATGAGACCTCTTGTCTCTTCAAAAGATTTAAAAAATTATTCAGGAGTGGTGGCACACACCTGTGGTCCCAGCTACTTGGGAGGCTGAGGTGGGAGGATGTCTTGAGCCCAGGAGGTCAAGGCTGCAGTGAGCCGTGATTGCACCACTGCACGCCAGCCTGGATGGCAGAGTGAGACCCTGTCCCAAAAACGACAAAAAACGAAACACGGGGAATTCATCCTAAGGATCCCTGGGTGTCTCAGGGAGCTCGAGAGCTGAGGTCCAGGTGGGACATGACCAGGGACTGAGGTGCCGTTGGGGTGCTCTGCTTCCCCTCTGCCCCTCTCCGTCTCTGCTCTGTTATTCTCTCTTCCTGAAGTCAGGCTCTCTCTGCTTTTCTAGGCCTTGCAGCAGAAAAAGTGGCCACTACAGTCACTGTTTTGTTCTGAGACGGAGTCTTGCTCTGTCACCCAGGCTGGAGTGCAGTGGCGATCTTGGCTCACTGCAACTTCCGCCTCCTGGGTTCAAGCAATTCTCCTGCCTCAGCCTCCTGAGTAGCCAGGACTATAGATGTCCCCCACCATGCCCAGCTAAATTTTTGTATTTTTAGTAGAGACAGGGTTTTGCCATTTTGACCAGGCTAGTCTTGATCTCCTGACCTCAGCCTCCCAAAGTGCTGGGATTACAGGTGTGAGCCACCGCACCTGGCCATCACTGTTCTTTTCTTCCTCCCTCAGTTCCAAAATCCTAGAGAAGACACATCCATTGGCACAGGGGGCAGGTCATATCGTACAAAATGGATGCTGCCCTGGCCCTGCTCCTGGGGTCCTCAGCGCATAGAGTCATTATGAGCTGCGCTGATAGCCCAGAGGCGGAACTTGCGTAGGTCAGCAGCAGGGAGCGAACCCCTGTGAGTTCAGACTGGGACTTCCCATGGGTGGATTGCTGTGAAAGGAGCTTTGTGCCTACATCTTCTGCCAGTTGCCTGCTTTTTCTCTCATCGTGGAAATTTTGTCCAAGCAGCCCCTGCGGCTATGTATTGTGCAATTCAGAGTACACAGAGGAGCCTTAAAGAAATAGCTGCCTGGGCCAGAGTTTCTGTCCTATCTTTGTGAGATGAAACGCTGGGGCATTTCCCTGCAGTGTGGCCTTTGGTTCCAAGTCAGGTTTGGGTGGTGGATTCCTAGGAAGAGTCACGATGGGCCAGTCCCTGTGGGACAGATGATGCCCTCTCTGGACAGTGGGCCCAGGGACCCTCAACAGTCAAGAAGCATCTGAGTTCCATGCACAGGCCAGGGTTTGTTGCTGATTGCAGTTTCTGTGTGTGTTCGATCTGTGGGGGGTGGCCCTCACTCTGCCTGAGGTAATAATGACTGACTTGAACCTAATTCATTAGATACACAAGTCCAGGAAGCTGGTTCACCCAGAATTGGGTGAGTCATGGCAGCTGCGGCAGTGCACTCTGAGCCCTGCCCAGCTTAACAGGCCCAGGGTCCTAAAGAAGGTGGAGTTGGCCCAAGATCCCCAGGCAGCCCTGGAATGGCAGAGATGGCTCCTCACCTGTCTAGAGGCCCTCTGCAGCCCCTGAGGCCTTTCCCAAGAAGGCCTTCACCCTTCACCTAATCTGGAAGGGAGGAATCTTCCTCTAGTAGTGAGAGGGGTAGTCCTCTCCTAAAAAGGAGGCTTCCTTCTGAGGCCTCCTGAACTCAGCCTTGTCTTAGCTGCCACAATTACGCACTAGCACCCGATGGCCCAGGCTTCTCTCTGGAGCTCCAGGCCTGGTCATCCAGCTTGTCTAGTGGATGGCTGCTCTTGTGTATGCCCCGGGCACCTCCTAGCATGTGAAGCCCGGTCCTCACCACTCACAGGCGCTCTGCTCTCCTTCCTTACTCTTTTAAAAGCCTGCTCCTCCTCTAATATTCCCTTCTTATGGGACTGTTCCCACCAGCCTCTTAGTCAATTCGAACCCAAATGTTATTCTCCACTCCTTCATTCAAATTTATTTGAGGCTGAGCATGGTGGCTCGAGCCTGTAATCTCAGCCCTTTGGGAAGCCAAGGTGGATGAATCATGAGGTCGGGAGTTTGAGACCAGCCTGGCCAACATAGTGAAACCCAGTGTCGACTAAAAATGCCAAAAAATTTGCCAGGGATGGTGGCAAGTGCCTATAGTCCAGCTACTTGGGAGGCTGAGGCAGGAAAATCACTTGAACCCAGGAGGCAGAGGCTGTAGTGAGCCAGGATTGTGCCACTATACTTCATCCTGGGCAACAGAGAGAGACTCAATCTCAAAAAAAAAAAAAAAAAAAAAGAAAAAAAAAAATTATTTGGCCTGCATTGGCTCAAGCCTGTAATCCCAGCACTCTGGAAGACCGAGACAGGCAGGTCGTTTAAGGTCAGGAGTTTGAGATGAACCTGGCCAACATGGTGAAACGCTATCTCTACTAAAAATATAAAAATTAGCTGGGTGGTGATGGTGTGCACCTATAATCCCAGATACTTGGGAGGCTGAGGCAGGAGAATTGCCTGAACCTGGGAGGCAGAGGTTGCAGTGAGCCGAGATCACACCACTGTGCTTCAGCCTGGGCGACATGGTGAGACTCCATCTCTCTCTCTCTCTCTCTCTCTCTCTCACACACACACACACACACACTTATTCCACCCCTGCCAGGCCCTGTGCTAGGTCCTGAAGGTGAAGACATGAGTCAGTTCCTGCACAAGATGCTCGTAGGCTAGTGGGAAGCGCATAGCATGAGCCCTGATGCCACCCTGGGGAAGGGAAAAGATGAGAATTTGGCAAGCTCACAGCAGGAGGAGGGTGTGAAGTGTCTTTCTCTCTGGCTTACAAGGTTCCAGAAAGGTTTCCTGGATGAGGGGATACCAGAATTGAGTCAGGAGAGAAGACATAGGAGGGAGGAAGAGGCCTTCCAGGCAGCGGGAAATCCAGGGCCAGTGTGTCTGGGGGAACTGGGAGCAGGCTGATGCTGCCGGAGTGTAATATGCCTGGCAAGAGGGTCCTGGCAGCCACGGCTGGAGCCATTCTCAGAAGCAGGTCCGGGAGGCTCTTGTTGGGAAGAGGACATCTAATAAGATTGGACTTTGTCAGGTTGGGTGTGGTGGCTCATGCCTGTAATCCCAGCACTTTGGGAGATCAAGGTGAGTGAATCACAAGGTCAGGAGTTTGAGACCAGCCTGGCTAACAGGGCGAAACCCCATCTCTACTAAAAATAGGAAAATTAGCCAGGCATGGTGGTGTATACCTGTAGTCCCAGCTACTCAGGAGGCTGAGGCAGAAGAATCGCTTGAACCCAAGAGGCGGAGGTTGTAGTGAGCCGAGACTGCACCACTGCACTCCAGTCTGACAGAGCGAGAATCTATCTCAAAAAAAAAAAAAAAAGATTGGACTTTGTCCTGTGGCAGAGGAGATCCATTTAAGAGTTTGGGGCTATGGGTGGGAGTGGAGGGTAAAGCGCCATGATCAGGTTTGTATTTGAGAGATTCCCTCTGGAGGCTGTGCAGAGGTCTGAATATGAAAGTTGGGGGGGTGGGCGGTACAAAGCAGGAAGCAGGATCATGCAAAGGCAGGAGATGGCAGGGCCTGAACTAGGGCTGTGGAGGAAAGGGAGAGAAAAGCACCATTCACTAGGTGTGAAGGAGGCAGAAGAGTCAAGAATGACCTGCTTCTGGCTGGGCTATCAGGTGAATGGAGCCAGACAGTGCAGGAGGGGACAGCTGTTTGTGGGAAGTTTGAAGTCCATGTTTGGATATGGTGAGTTTGAGTGCCTACAGCCGGGGTGTCCAATCTTAACGGCTTACCTGGGCCACATTGGAAGAATTGTCTTGGGCCACTCATAAAACTCTCACTATCACTATCACTAACCATAGCTGATAAGCTAAAAAAAAAAAAAAGAAAAGAAAAATTGCCAATAAAATCTCATCATGTTTTAGGAAAGTTCACAAATTTTGCAAAACCACTGATTTGATAATGGAAACAGATAAAGAAGAAATAAAAGAAAAAAGAAAGTTTACGAATTTGTGTCGGGCCGCATTCAGTCATCCTGGGCCACATGTGGGCCTGCGGGCCGTGTATTGGACAGCTTGGCCTACAGGATATTCAGGAGGGTAACTTCAGGAGATGTTTAGCAGGAAACCCAAGGAGAAGGACTGGAGATAGGAATCCCCGAGTTCGGGGAGCTATAAAAATGGTGCTGATGCAAGTAGGAGAGGATGTAGCTGCTCCATGAAGAGCACACAGAACGGGAAAATGGTGAGGGTCATTTCTTAGAGAGCCCTGATGGTGAACCAGAGAAGAGAAACTCAGAAAGGAGAGAGAACTTTCTGAGAGCACAGGAGGACTTAGTGAGAAGAGTATCATGAAAGCCAAAGGGATGCAGTGGTAAGAGAGGCAGCTAGAGACGTGAGAGTCACACGCGGCAGAGCAGTCCAGCCGGACCAAGATGGGAAAGTATTTATTAGACTTGACATTTAGAAAGCCACTGGCAAAAAAAAAAAAAAATAAAATAAAAAAATAAAAAAAAAAAATAAAAAAAAAAAGAAAGCCACTGGCAAACCTGTGCTTGGGAGAGGGAGGTCTTAGGCTGATATGGTAGCTCCAGTCTCAACTGTACCTATATATATGTGGAAGGAGCATGTGGGTGGAATTCATACGCAGGAACCAGTTTTGTTCAGCACAGAGAAGGCTTGATTTTAAAGCTAAACCAATTTGCTTTTTAGAATACAATGAAGGCTGGGTGTAGTGGTTCACACCTGTAATTCCAGCATTTGAGAGGCCAAGGTGGGCAGATCATTTGAGGACAGGAGTCCGAGACCAGCCTGGCCAACATGGTAAAAACCTTATCTCTACTAAAAATACAAAAATTAGCCAGGTGTGGTGGTGGGTGCCTGTATCCCCCTCCCCTCGAGAGGCTGAGTCAGGAGAATCACTGGAACCCAGGAGGTGGAGGTTGCAGTGAGCTGAGATCACGACACTGTACTCCAGCCTTGGCTACAGCATGAGACTCCGTCTCAAAACAAAACTAAACAAAAGAATACAACCGGGGGAAAAAAAGTTATTAAGTTAAACATTCAAAAACCACTTAAACTTTTAGAAGCCTCACTCTGTGGGGAATAAACGCAGCATTGCTCAAGAAGGAATGTGGCTGTGAGCTGTGGTGATCCAGGACTATTCTGGAAGGCAGATTCCTAATGTATGCTTTCCACAAATAAAAGCAATATGAAAGCACATTGGAGGTTTATTACCACTGCATCAATCCTGACTTGTACATTAAGAAGCTTGTGCTAGGCCGGGCGCGGTGGCTCAAGCCTGTAATCCCAGCACTTTGGGAGGCCGAGGCGGGTGGATCACGAGGTCAAGAGATTGAGACCATCTTGGTCAACATGGTGAAACCCCGTCTCTACTAAAAATACAAAAAAAAAAAAAAATTAGCTGGGCATGGTGATGCGTGCCTGTAATCCCAGCTACTCAGGAGGCTGAGGCAGGAGAATTGCCTGAACCCAGGAGGTGGAGGTTGCAGTGAGCCGAGATCGCGCCATTGCACTCCAGCCTGGGTAACAAGAGCGAAACTCCGTCTCAAAAAAAAAAAAAAAAAAAAAAAAAGAAGCTTGTGCTGTATTTGGAACTTGTTTTTGAAAAACAGTGCCTCCTTGTGTAAATGTCACGCATAGGCCGGACGCAGTGGCTCACGCCTGTAATCCCAGCACTTTGAGAGGTGAATCACGAGGTCAAGAGATAGAGACCATCCTGGCCAACATGGTGAAACCCCATTAAAAAACCTGTTTTTACTTTTGTAAAAAATGCAAAATTTAGTTGGGTGTGGTGGCACGCGCCTGTAGTTCTAGCTACTTGGGAGGCTGAGGCAGGAGAATTGCTTGAACCCGGAGGCGGAGGTTGCAGTGAGCCAAGATTGCACCACTGCACTCCAGCCTGGTGACAGAGCAAGACTCTGTCTCAAAAAAAAAAAAAAAAAAAAAGGTCACGCATAAATATTTTTACTAGCATGGTGGCAGTATTCTAATAGAAATATTGCTGCTCTGATACTTTTTTTTTTAACTTAAAACAGAAGTTAAAAACATGTTTTGAGAGGAAGAAAGTGTCTGATTGGCGGGGGCGCTTGTTTAGGTTTTATGTAATACAGCATTAGGGAGACTGATAAAGCTTTTGTGGCTCATTTAGGATGACACATTCATGTACCCTTGCATTGCACAGCTGTGCTTCTATAAAATGTCAGAGTAGGGTCTACCACTTATTTTTTTAAAAAGTTTATAAAATTATACAGAAGATTGAACAATGAATTTCTCAATTTGAACCATTTGTGTAACCAAGCATGTGGATCAACAAATAAAAAGAATGACAGCCCAGATGCCTCCTCATGTCCTGAGCTCCTAGGTCACACCACCCATCTAGAATAATCACGATCACATCTTCGCACATCACAGATTAATTCTGCCTGTTTTTGAACTTTCCACAATTGTTAACAATTTTAAGAATAGTTTCACAAGTATATTGAACAAGACACGAGTGTGTGCGCTTCTGTGTCTTATTCAATAGCAAGATTCATCCGTGTTGCTCGGTGTAGTTGGTTTTCTCTCTGCCGTATAAAAACCACTGTAAAGCTCAACCATAATTTACTGTCAGTTCTATGGTCTATAAACATTTGGATTGTTTCCAGTTTCGGGCTTTTGTAGTCTGCCATGAACATTATTGTACGTGCCTTCTGGTGCCCAACTGCAGCATTTTATTAGGAATATACGTAGAAGAATGACTGGGTTATAGCACATGAACTTGAGTAGACAATGCCAACCAGTTTTCTAAATTGGTGGTTCTGATTTATATTGCCATCTGCAGTGAATGAGAATTTTAGTTTGCTTCACATTCTCACTAACATTTATGGTACTGTTACTCTTCCTAATTATAGATATTTTCTGATGGGTGTATGTCATTGTGCTTTTCAAAAGCAGCTTTATTAAGATATAGTTCAGTTACAGATCAATTGCACCATACAATGATCCACTTACTGTGTATAGTTCAGTGGCTTTCAATATATTCGGAATTGTCATCCATCACCATAATCAATTTTAGAACATTTTCATTACCCCCAAAAGAAACCTTACGCCCTTTCATGATCACCCTCAACCCTACTATCCCCTCAGCCCTAGCCTACCGCTAATATATTAATACTTTCTCTGTAGTTGCCAATTTTTTTTTTTTTAATATGGAACGCTTTATGAATTTGCGTGTCATCCTTGCGCAGGGGCCATACTAATCTCCTCTGTATCATTCCAATTTTAGTATATGTGCTGCTGAAGCAAGCATGAGTTGGCAATTCTTAACAGAATCATACAGTATGTGGCCTTCTGTCTGGCTGCTTTCACTTAACATGTTTTCAAGGTTCATTAGATTTTGATTCTCCATGTGGGACACAGGTTGTGGGCTTCCTATTTATTCCCTTTAAGCTCATCTACCTGATGATGCATTTTTTTTGTTTGTTTGTTTTTGTTTTTTTGAGACGGAGTTTCACTCTTGTTACCCAGGCTGGAGTGCAATGGCGCGATCTCGGCTCACCACAACCTCCGCCTCCTGGGTTCAGGCAATTCTCCTGCCTCAGCCTCCTGAGTAGCTGGGATTACAGGCACGTGCCACCATGCTGAGCTAATTTTTTGTATTTTTAGTAGAGACAGGGTTTCACCATGTTGACCAGGATGGTCTCGATCTCTTGACCTCATGATATGCCCGCCTCAGCCTCCCAAAGTGCTGGGATTACAGGCTTGAGCCACCACGCCCGGCCTGATGATGCATTTCATAGTGAATTTATCTTCATGGACACACTGGGAAGCAGTGCTACTCTAAATAAATGTGTGAGATCATGACTGAAGTTTATCTTTGACTGCAAGAATGAGTGAACTTCGTTAACATTTGCTAGGTCAAATTATTTTGGCCGTGCTCTATGATGAGACATTCTGAAGTCTTTAGTTCATTTGTTAGAACAGATCTAAATGATGTATTGAGTTGAAATGAATCTGGCTTTTCTTACAGGTATCCCTACAGTGGACCCTATTGCTAACATCTATGTAGAGGCATGGGACGATCCACCCAGCTGAAGAATGATAAAGACACGTGGGCAGTGGCCATGTGAAGGCAGAGGCAGAGATGGGAGTTATGTCTACAAGCCAAGACATGCCACGAGTTGCTAGCAGCCATCAGAAGCTAGGAGAGAGGTATGGAGCAAATTCTCCCCCAGAGCCGCCAGAGAAAACCAACTCTGCCAACATCTTGATTTTTAACTTGTGGCCTCAACCATGAGAGAGTAACTTTGCTTTAAGCCAACACATTTGTGGTAACTTGTTATGGCAGCCCTAAGAAATTAATACACTAAAGACTAATGATGTAATTTCAAAGCTGCCTGGCATGAGCTGGTGCTCAGTAAAGCCCAGAGATCTGAGTTGTGAATATTTTGCCTGTTTTTGAACTTTCTACAATTGTTAACAATTTTAAGAATAGTCTCACAAGTATATTGAACAAGACACGAGTGTGTGCGCTTCTGTGTCTTATTCAATAGCAAGACTCATCCGTGTTGCTCGGTGTAGTTGGTTTTCTCTCTGCCGTATAAAAACCACGTAAAGCTCAACCATAATTTACTATCAGTTCTATGGTCGATAAACATTTGGATTGTTTCCAGTTTCAGGCTTTTGTAGTCTGCCATGAACATTATTATACATGCCTTTGGGTCTATTTGCATGCATCTTATTAGGAATATACCTAGAAGAAGAATGACTGGGTTATAGCACGTGAACTTGAATAGACAATGTCAATCAGTTTTCTAAATTGGTTGAGACCTCTTTGTGTGTGTTGCCTTGTTCTTTTTTCTGTATTTCCTGCCAAGTAGGAGTGACACATGAAAAAGTTCAAGGGCATGTGTGCTGAAGAGGAATCTACTCCATCTCAAAAGTGGGGTTAAAGTTTCCTACCCTCAGTTCTCCAGAATGCTGAATTTTATGACGACCAAATTGTTTTTATTTGTTTTGAAACGGTCTCACTCTGTTACCGAGGCTAGAGTGCAGTGACATGATATTGCTCACTGTAACCTCTGCCTCCCAGGTTCAAGCTATTCTCTTGCCTCAGCCTCCTGAGTAGTTGGGATTACAGTAGGCATCCACCACCTTGCCTGGCTAATTTTATTTTTGCATTTTTAGTAGAGACAAGGGTTTTTCACCACGTTGGCCAAGCTGGTCTCGAACTCCTGACCTCAAGAGTTCCCTCAGCTTGGCCTCCAAAAGTGCTGGGATTGCAGGCGGGAACCACTGGGCCTGGCCCAGATTATTTTAAATAGCTGTGAATCCCGAAGGTACTAAGCAAACGTATCATCTGAAAATTGACTGACAAGAAGCTTTGTTTTTGAATGTTATCTGTGGCAGCTTTGGAGAAATTAAGTCTGCTTTAAAAATGAGTATTTTAAAATGTATTTTAGCAACAAAAGTTTCAACTATAGAGAGTGAAATGTTTTAAGATGATACTGTCATTTGCTAAAGCATGCAGTAATAGAAAGTAATCTTGGAATATCACGAGTAATGTTCTATGCTTTAGAAACCAGGTAACTTTGCATAGTTCTGGTCTAGACCTATGCCATCTAACTTGGTGGCCACCATGCACATGTGGCTACTGAACATTTGAAATGTGGCTAGTCCAAATTGAGATGCACTATAATTGTAACACACTGGATTTCAAAGATTGGTATGAGAAAATACAAAGTATCTTAATATTATAGTGGAAATATTTTGGTATATTGGACTGAATATAAAAAAAATTCAACTGTTTTTAATGTGGCTAACAAAATTTAAAATCACGTGGCTATTTACACTTTATTGGACAGCCTTGTTCATCCGTTTCATTAAAGTGTACAAGAGCCTGAAACATTTGGCTGTGATGTGATCCCATTCATAAGAATCTTATTCTCCCGTCCAGGCGCGGTGGCTCACACCTGTAATCCCAGTACTTTGGGAGGCCAAGACGTGTGGATCATCTGAGGTCAGGAGTTTGAGACCAGCTTGGTCAATATGGTGAAACCCCATCTCTACTAAAAATGTAAAAGTTAGCTGGGTGTGGTGGCACACACCTGTTATCCCAGCTGCTTGGGAGGTTGAAGCAGGAGAATCACCTGAATTCAGGAGATGGAGGTTGCAGTGAGCCAATATTGCATCCCTGCACTCCAGCCTGGTTGACAGTGAGATACTGTCTAAAAAAAAAAAAAAGAAAAAGAAAAAAAAAAAAGACAGCTCTTTTCCAGGAAGTGATTCAGGTGGCCACCACCCAAGCAGAGGAAGACAGCTGGCTTTTATGTATGCTGCTGCATGGAAAGGCCACAAAGCCTGTGCTTACAGGCCCTTGGCCAGAACCATGGCACTCCATGACTTAAGTAGGGTGACTTGGGGTGGTGCATGGATACTTACTGAGCAGTCAATGCCTCTGTCATAAAACACAGTGTTAACTTTTGGGTTTCTTGAAACATTCAAAGTTAAACACAAGTACTGTGTTGGAAAAAGGAGGAAAAAAATTCAGGATGTGGTCACTTCTGTCAGATGAATACTGGAGCGAGGCAAGAGGGTAAAATCTTAAATTAACACAACATATGTATATTATTTTCTTCCCTTTTTAGTCAAAGGAAAGATGTTATACAAACATATATGGAAAATGACAAGCAGAAGCTCCTCTTTCCATATTACACTGACAGTAAATTGTACATAAATTGTAGCTAATGTGGACAAATCTGCTGGTTGTCTATTGCAGTCTTGTTTCCTACCTCTATGGTTAACATATATAAAGAATTCTAGTTACCTACATATCCTTTATTTTTTCCCTGAGACAGGGCCTTCTTACTATTGCCTAGGTTGGAGTGCAGTGGCACAAAGTTCACTGTAACCTCAAACTTCTGGGCTCAAGTGATCCTCCCATCTCAGACTTTCAAGTAGCTAGGGCTATAGGTGTGTGCCACCAGGCCCAGCTTATTTTTTAAAAATTTTTGTGGAGATGGGGGGGTCTCACTGTGTTGCCAGACTCTACTTATGTGTGTCTACCATTCAATATGCATATACCACGTGTGGCTATACTTTCTGCTATATTCTTGGCCCTTACAGAGATAGAAATATGTGCCACGTTACAATACTAGTTACTACTGCATTTCTAAGTTGTTTACACAAATGCAGAAATACAGAATCTGGCAGCCAGTAGTTCTTCCTGTGGCCATCTCTCCACCCCGATTCACATAGAACCCTTCCCCATCCCTAACGTGTGGACATGAAACACAACAAATGTTCTAAGTGTACATCATACATTTATTACCAACAACCCTCTCAACTCCAAAATTGGGCACAGGGATTAAAAATAAAAATTCATTGCACTACTTAGTAAAGCATTACTATTAACTTTCATAAAAAATGTACAAACTTTGTTAAAAATTTATCAAGCCTTCAAATGATTTGGTTACAGATATTTATAATACGTACATTTAAAACTATGTTAACTGATACAATGAAATATGATTTGAGAAAATGACTCAGCAAATGATTCCGAAAAACACCCCTGTGAACTTTCACAATCTGAAACAAACAGCAAAACGAAGTAACCAAATGTACCAACAGGGGACAAACAGCTTCCTAATGAAAAGGTCCAAATATATCTGTGAAAAATATTCTCACAAGTGAGTTGATAGATCTCACTCAAAATTATTGCAAAAGGTCCAAATTTAAGAATCCTAACAAATCATATTTCAGATAGTATATAAAATCTAAATACACTTTCACATTTTCCAGATTTTGCTCAAAAAATTAAGGACAAAAAATCCTAAGAGGAGATCTTGATACCTGGAAGCCTTATTTTTTGAGGGGTGGTGGATTAAGAAACACCAAAGATGACAATTCATGCCAAAAAACAAACAAGAACCCACAAAAAATCCACAGCTGAGTTAAGATGATAAAGCCAATATTGTTTTAGGATGAAAGAGGACGGAGGCCAAGGAACCAACATCTGCTTGCTATCTGGTGCATCACTCAAAGTGACAATGGCTGGGCACAAATCAACTGCTTGTTCTCTTTTGCTAGCCACAAAGTTGCTCATTTCGGCAAGCCTGAGCTGGTCAGAACACATGCATGTGTGTTCCTAATACACATTAACCACAATAAGCAAGTCTGCACACATCTCTGAGCCCCATGCAAAGAAAAGACATTCCCAAAGAGAGATCAGTCACAAGAGTGCAACACTGAAATTCAAGATTTTACCAAAACAGACCCTGCTGCCTCCTAAATTGCCAACTGCCTCTCAAAAATTTACAGAAAAAGGGACATAGATGGAGGGAAGAAAAAAGCTACTTCTCCTAGTCATTAGTACAGTGTGCCTTGTTAATTAGGTATCTCTATATAAATTAGAAAAAGTGCTTTACTTGCATGCTTCAATAAAATGAATACTGAGTGTAGTAGTGTTAGATCTGTACAGATAGAAACTTTTTGCAGCTATATAAAAGTATGTATAAGATGGGCTTTTGCCATTTTAAACATGATTTTTTTCATTAAAAAAAATAAAGATTAAACTATACGTGATTTGTATTAGCTGATTATTATGCCAAGAATTTTGGTCTTTAACACACTTTTTATTCATCAGGAACAGGTGAGGGATATCCTAATGATTTAAAAGCAACATGTGCATTTTTATCACTGTTTAGATATATTTCTGATGCACTAACAACCTAGGGGAAAACAGTATGCAAAACCCTACTTGTATGACTAGATAGAGGCAACAGTGTCTCAAAAAGGGCAAAATTGTGCTTCTGTGAATTGACTTTACTGAACTCTAGGCTGTGATGAGCTTATAGACACTTCAAGGGAAGGCAAGCAGCATGGCAGTAACAAGTAGTTAACACTGTTTGGGTGGAAAACTGACACAGAGCCAATTGAAAGTTGAGTGGGGCTGGCAGCAAGTTACCACAGTTCTGACTGGAATAATGCAGCTTGATCTATTGCAAACAAAGCAATGACATCAACTGCAGGAAGAGGCAGACAATGTTGAATACACCAAAAGAATGAGAAAGTAATTTAAACACTGCTGGAAAAATGACTTTAAACAATCTGAATTATAATCAAAGAACCTACTAAAACAAAACCCCACACAGCTATGTATTATCTCAGATCAACTAAATGAAAGTTGACCAATTCCTGTTTAACAGCATTATTTTTTTATACAAAAATCAAATCTTCATTTATACTGCAAGTATTCCAGACACCTGTTAAACTTTTCTCCAACAAAAAAGGAAAAGCAATAAAACATCAAAACAACCAGGCCTAAGGAACATGAGCTGTAACAGCACTTGATACATCCTGAAACAAGGGTTTCAATGAGGAAGAACTAGACAACTTTCAGAATTTGAGCCTGGCAAGTGAATTAATATGAACAGAAATATAGTTTTCTTAGAACAATTTAGTTGCCCACAGGAGCTTGAACACAGAACACATTATCAGAAGTCAAGCTGAATTAATAGATTTTGTTCTGGTGGAAGTCAACGAGGTGACTTCATGGGACTAGTGGTATTCTTAGAAATATATTAATCAAATATCTTCAGAATAGACTACAAATCTAAACATTAAAAAAAAAAAAACACAGGTACTTTCTGTAAGAAACTTACTGGAAATGTAAAGGAAAAAAGTATCAACATTCAAATCATTGACTGAAATGTTAATATTGCTAACTGATGATGTATGATATTGCACCTTCTTTTTGGAAACACCAAGTTGGAGATTTAAAAATTTCCATGACAGAATAAAAAAATCAGGTTCATGGAGTGAGAATGTGTTATACTTTTTTTTTTTTTTGTCTTTAGGCTGACCCACTTAGGACCACCAATAAAGAGAAGGTGACAGCTGCCTGAAGCAAAGGAAGAAGGCTTTTCTCATTCCATTCACTGGGAGGGAAGGGGATGGAGTATTCGATGTTTGTAATTGATGCACCCTCAGCAATCAGTGTGCAACAGCAAACACAAGGGAAAAAAAAAAACCAGTGTACAGTACTAGTGCTGTTTAAATAACACACCAGATTATACATTGCAGCATAATTAAAACTACACACACATTCTTGGTACATGCTGGTATATAGGATCTCATACACACGTTAGCTACCATGCCCTCACACAAGTAAGTTGCACACACTCTCACACAGGTACGCTTATCACCAACAGTCATACGCTGCATTCATTTCCACTCACAGTTTCTGAAGGCTCTATATAAGGTAGATTGCTATATCATCTGTAGCTACCACTTTTTATAAAAGCACATGCTAAAAGATCACGTCCACTGTAATCTTGCAGCAACACTCGGAATGATCACACAAAAACCAGGGAATGTTAGTGCACACACAAAATTAAGCTAAAGAAAGTCTTTGGAGTTCCAATCACACGGTTAGTATAACAATCCCATAACTGTGAAGACTAATTGTAAGCTTTTATAGTTGATTAAGTCACACAGTGCAAAGAAAGGTCCGTTGACCCTTTTGGTAAAGGGAGGGCTGGAAGCCACAGATTAAGTTCAATGGATAGTCCATATATACATGTGATGAGGAACACCCAAACTAAATTTGTGCTTAGGTTGGTCATTCTGAATCCCGATGCACTTCTGAAGCATCAGCTCGGCAAATTGGGCAAGTACGATTTGCCTACAAAACAAAAGAGAAAACTTGTTTAAATTGTGACACACACAATAAAACACATCAAAAGCAATGGAACTTTTACTTCCCAGTTTTTACATTCTTTGTTCCTCTAAAGAGGTACAAAACAAGTTTTGTCTTTTTTTTTTTTAACCCACAAACCTCTGAATTAGCCCATGAATGATACATGATTTTTTTTTTTTTTTTTTTTTTTTTTTTTTTGAGATGGAATTTCATTCTAGTTTCCCAGGCTAGGGTGCAATGGCACAATCTCGGCTCAATGCAACCTCCGCCTCTTGGGTTCAAGCAATTCTCCTGCCTCAGCCTCCCGAGTAGCTGAGATTACAGGTGCCCACTACCATGTCAGGCTAATTTTTGTATTTTAGTAGAGATGAGGTTTCATGTTGGTCAGTCTGGTCTTGAACTTCTAACCTTGGGTGATCCACCTACCTCGGCCTCCCAAAGTGCTGGGATTATAGGCGTGAGCCACTGCGCCTGGCTACCATGAATTATTTTTTAGTAGGTCTGTTAAAATATGTAAAGAATATTACCATTCACAAGTTCAGACCAAATTAATAACTGACTTTAAATTAAAACCTTGGTTAGTCATTTTTTTTTTCCTTTTTTGAGACAGGGTCAAACCCTTTTGCACACAGGAACGCAGTGGTATAATTATAGCTCACCGCAGACTTAAACTCCTGGGCTTAAGTGATCCTCTTGCCTCAGCTTCCTGAGAACCTAGGACTAACTGATGTGTACCACCACACCCAGCCAACTTAAAAGACAGGGGGTTTCACTAAGTTGCCCAGGCTGGTCTCCAACTCCAGGCCTCAAATGATCCTCCTGCCTTTGCCTCCCAAAATGTTGGGATTACAGGCCTGAACCACCATTTGTGGCCCCTTGGCTATTCTTAATGGATGTCACAGGAAACATTTAGTGGTATGACTGTAAAATAGGTGGACTGAATCTATACTCATAGCTCTACTTACTCACCCATTCCCTGGCTCCTAAATTTGCTTCTTCCATTTCAACAAATGGCACCATAATTTGTGGGATTCCTAACGCCAGAAATATAAGCATCACCTGCTCTCCTACTTCCTAGAAACCATTATTCACCACATAATTGTATTTGTGCATTATGGTAATTCTCAAATCAGTCTTTCTTTTCATCCAGTTGCCACTATCCATTCTCTGGCCCACCATGTCTTTATTACATCTCCTGTCTCTCAGAAATTACCTCTTCTATTCCATTCTCCAACAGCGAGAAATCCTTCTAAAACACAGTCTCAGTTATATCCTTCTTGAATGCTTTCAGGATCATACCTAAACTCCTTCACACTTCAGATTGGCTTCACAACAAGCTGGTCAGTGCTTTTATCTCTGAACACCTTTTCTTTTCTCACTCTTCCTCACATCCCAACTATCGGCCACGTGGAATTCGTGTTTTACTGTCTGAATGTGTCAGGCATTTGCACATATAATGCTTTCCTTTTAAAATAATTTAAGACTCTTTGTCTTCAGGGTTGAGTTTGGGCTAAGCTAGGTACTCTGGTACTGTGCTCACTCAGAGAACTATCTTTCCTCACCAAACTGTAAGGTTATCTAGTTTTATCCAAATCAGAACACTTTATTTAAAAAATAACAAATTTGACTATGTAAATTTTTTTATAGTCATGGAGCCACTGCACCCAGCCTAATTAAAATTCTTTTACTGTATCACATTTTAATTCTGTTACAATTTGAGACTATGAAACTATGAAGAGTAAAGAAGCATTTGTCATACACCTTTTTTTCAAAACATTAAAAAAACAGCCAGGTGCAGTGTATAATCCCAACACTTTGGGAGGCTGAGGTGGGAGGATTGCTTGTGCCCAAGAGTTCAAGACCAGCCTGGACAACACAGTGACACCTCATCTTGCTGGAGCCTGGGATGTCGAGGCTACATTGACCCTTGATTGTACACTGCACTGCAGACTGGGCAACAGAGTGAGATCCTGTTTCGAAAAACATATATTTAAAAAAGCCTCTGCAGTAATTTCACCCTGCTACTCTTATGGATTTGTGTCCTGTGTGCTTTTGTTCAAATACACAAAGGAGAAAATGGTCAGAATTAAATACAAACACTAGATGTATAGACTCTAGTTACGTAGCCTTCTAAACTCTCCAAGGAAACTCTGGCCTAGCAAGTTCACAGGCCTTGTCCCTACATGCCATGAAAAAGGACATATTCATTGTCAAGAAGAGGTCATCCATCTTGGGTTTTGTATAATCACTCCTATGTTGTTGACTACAGTTAATTTTTACTGGCCTTTTCTCCTCATTTGCAGAGATCATACTGAAAGCTGTGTTTCCATTTTGTCTCCTATACCTTCCTGTCCACTGAGCTACAAACTTACTCTAATTAACCTATTGTCAATAAAATAGAAAATTCAATGTCATTTCCTTTAAAGATATTATCACTTTACCTTAAGCCATTTGTCAACACACTTGGCATGGAACTCGTGGTTACAGGGTAAGACTCTAAGTAGCTGCCTTGACTCAAAATCACACATGCATACTACACACCTAAAAAAAGCAAAAAGATCATTTAACCATAAAACCAGATGGTTTTCTATTGTTGACTATTGAAACCTACAAAATCATTTATCATTGTTATCAAAATGTCACTTTTAATTTTTAAAAGTATCAACCAATACCCTGAAAAAATTATGATGTTAAGGCAGTAAGAGGGTTTTGCTTTACTGACAGATAATCCAGAAAATTTCTAGTTAATATCAAGTCAATCTTAATACGAAAGATTCTATACTATTTTAAAAAAATGGTGTTGGAACAATTGGATGTCCACATACAAAAGAATAAAGGTGGGCTGGGCATGGCGGCTCATGCATTTAATCCCAGCACTTTGGGAGGCCACTGTGGGAGGATCATGAAGTCAGGAGTTCGAGAACAGCCTGGCTAACATGGTGAAACCCCGTCTCTATTAAAAATACAAAAATTAGCCAGGCGTGGTAGTGGGTGCCTGTAATCCCAGCTACATGGGAGGCTTAGGCAGCATAATTGCTTGAACCCAGGAGGCAGAGGCTGCAGTGAGCCAAGACAGTGCCACTGCACTCCAGCCTGGGCAACAGAACCAGACTCCATCTCCCAAAAAATAAATAAATAAATAAAAATGGACCCCTACTTCATACCATATTAAAAAACTGACTCAAATGGATCAAAAGCTTAAGTGTTAAGAGCTAAACTATTAACATCTTAGAAGAAAACACAGTAAATCTTCATGACCTTGGATTAGACAATGGTTTCTTGGAGATGACATTAAAATCACAAGAATTAACAACAAAAAAGGAAATGCAGTTGTTCCTCAGTATGTGAGGATTGATTTCTAGGACCCCACATGGATACCAAAATCTGCAGATGTTCAAATCCTTTATATACAAATGGTATAGTATTTGTGACCTATGTACACCCTCCCATATACTTTAAAATCATCACTATACTATACTTATAATACCTAATACAATGTCAATGCTATGTAAATAGTTGTTATGCTGTATTGTTCTTTATGTGTACTATGTATTGCTCTATTGTTATTTTTTTTTCTGAATATTTTAGAGCTTTGGTTGGCTGAATACAGAGGGCTGAGTTTAAGTTGAAATATATCAAAATTTCAACATTTTGTACTTCAAATGACATCAATGAAAAACAATCCACAGAATGGCAAAATGTTATTTTACACTTTAAAAATTATTCTATTCTTCTGTTCTGAGGAAAGACTTTTTGAAGATAATTTATCTGATGAGATCTATAATATGTATAGAACTTCTACAACTCAATAATACAAAGACAAACCAATTTATGGAAAAAATGAAGCAAGGATCTGAATACACATTTCTGAAAAGAAAGTATACAAATGGCTAGCAGCACATGAAAAGAGGCTCAAGATCATTACCGATCTGGGAAAGGCAAATCAAATCTCCAGGAAACACCACTTCACAACCACTAGGCTGGCTATAGCCTCCCCCAACCCAAAAAAAAAAAAAAAAAAAAAAAGACAACAGCATGATTCAAAGCCATTATTTAGCAGCTTTGGCATTATTCAATGACCAAAGTGGAAACCCAAATGTCTATCCACTGATGAAAAAGAAAATGTGATGTATCTATATAATGGAATATTATTTGGCCATAAAAAATGACTTACTGCTAAAAGCTACAATATAGAAAAAGCTAAATGTGATGTATCTATATAATGGAATATTATTTGGCCATAAAAAATGACTTACTGCTAAAAGCTACAATATAGAAAAAGTTGGCTAAGTGAAAGATGCTAGACACAAAAAGACCATATATCATATGACCCTGTTTATGTATAATCTATACAGACGCAGTGTAGACTGGGGATGAAGAGGAGGCATCAGGATGAGGTGGAAATATGAAGTGTTGCTAGTAGGTGAGGGGTTTCATTTTAGGGTGATGAAACGGGTCTAAATTTCATTGTGGTGATGGTTATACAGCTCTATGAATATACTAAAAACCACTGAATGGTACATTTAGAAAACTATTATTATTTCTGAGACAGAGTCTTACTCTGTCACCCAAGCTAGAAGGCAGTGGCATGATCCTGACTCACTGCAACCTCTGCCTCCTGGGCTCAAGCAATTCTCCCTTCCTCAGCCTCCCGAGTAGCTGGGATGCCTGCCACCATGCCCAGCTAAGTTTTGTATTTTTATTAGAGACAGGGTTTTGCCATGTTGGCCAGGCTGGTCTCAAACTCCTAGCCACTGGCGATCTGCCCACCTCATCCTTCCAAAGTGCTGGGATTACAGATGTGAGTCACTATGCCCAGCCTGAACTGTACATTTTAAATGAGTGGAATTTTGTGGTATGTGAATTATATATCAATAAAGCTTTTAAGCTTTATTTTTTTTGAGATGGAGTCTCGCTCTATTGCCCAGGCTGAAGTGCAGTGGCACGATCTCAGCTCACCACAACTTCTGCCTCCCAGGTTCAAGCGATTCTCCTGCCTCAGCCTCCCAAGTAGCTGTGACTATAGGCGCACACCACCACACCTAATTTTTTTTATTTTTAGTAAAGACAGGGTTTCACCATGTTGGCCAGGATGGTCTCAATCTCTTGACCTTGTCATCTGCCCATGTTGGCCTCCCAAAGTGCTGCGATTACAGACGTGAGCCACCACACCTGGCCCCAATAAAGCTATTTTAAAAAGATCCCACACTAAGCTGAAATTTTAGGTTAAGAACCTCAAATTTTATGTGCATGGATTTTCAATCTTGTATTAAACAATCTAGAATGTGAATCAGAAACAAAATTTCTAAGCAACCTAAAAATCCAAAACAGCCCTAACAGCTTTCTAAAATGACAGAAATGTTCTGCATCTATACCACCCGATACAGCAGCCATTACCTAGTGCGACTAAGACGTTTAATTTTTAATTAGCTCTACGTGACTTACTGAGCAAGCATTGGCTTAGACTATGAAAGAGAGATAACTTATCTTTATCAAAGTTACCTCTGACTCTTAAACATTTTTAACTTTTTGTTTCCTCTCCCAATTTTTACCTTAATGATTCTTAAGCTTTTATTTCATAAAGGTAGAAAAAAAAATTTAGCAGAGTGATGTCAGAAAAATACACTTACAAAGTCTGTTCTGACTGGTGGTTGTTAGGATTGAACCGATAAGAAGGAAGTTGTTCAATATCTGCTTTAGTCAGTCCACGAGGCTTTGCCTCTCCCAGTCGCTCTGCCAGGTTTAACAGGGCCTGTGGCGGTAAAAGAAGACATATTTTCATCTTTCTTTACGTTATGTATTCCAATTTTTTTTTTTTTTTAAAGAGATGGAGTCCTGCTAGGTTGCCTAGGCCGGAGTATACTGGCTGTTCACGGGCATCATCATTGCACAGTATGGCCTCAAACTCCTGACCTCAAGCAATACTCTTGCCTCAGCCTCCTGAGTAGAACTACAAGTGTGCACCACCCAGAACCCTACTAAAACAATTTTTAAAATGTTTCTTATGAAAAAACCTAAATACATACAAAAGTAGAAAAATAACATTAATAAATTTGATATGTCCATTACCCAGACTCAACAGTCCACAGCTAACCTTCTTTTACTTATTACCATCCATCCTAAATCTCACATTATTTTTAAACAAAACTGAAAGATGATATCATTTCATTACTATCAAATGCATCTGTAAAACAAAGTTAATGACTCTGACCCTGTGAGCTGGTTAATTCTTTGTTGGGGGAGCTGGCCTAGGTGTTATAGGATGTTGTGGAGCATTCCTGGCCTCCCTCTTTCGGTGCCAGTAATATCCGCCAGTTTTAACAACCAAAAATGTCTCCACACATTTCCAAATATCCCCTGGGAGACAAACTGTCCCCAGGTTGAGAGTCACTGCTCTAAAAAGATAGACTTTTGTTTCAATTATTTTCAAAACTTTAACAAGTAGTTTCTTCAAATAAGGATCCCAAACAAACCCATAACATATTATGGCTTAATATGTCTCAACTTTCTTTTTCACTCTTAAATTTGAAGAAACCAGGTTAATTAGCTGTAGAAATTCCCAATTTGAAATTTGCTGAATGAACCTCCCATCCTTGACCTATGGGGTTTAACAAATTCCTTGTCCTCTCGTCCTGTAAACAGGAAGATGTAACTACTTCTACCATAAGGCCTATCATGTCTAGTGGTTATGTTAGCAGCCAAAGATGGAACACTGTCTAGATCCATTAATTCATTAAGGATGGCAAAATGGTAGTATTCGAATTTTATCATTCTTCATTATATAATTTCCATACTGAGCATCTGCCTCATACCAAACAATATTCAGAATAATGTATGTAGAAAGGGTAGGATAAATGAGACCAAAGTTTTTTTCTTTTACGAAGTATCCACTATCAAAACTCATGAATTCTAACGTATTTGGTGTGTTTCAATATACTATAATTATTATGCCTTCTTTTTTTTTTTTTTTTTTTTTAAAAGACAAGAGTCTCACTTAATCCCCCAGGCTGGAGTGCAATGGCATGATCTTGGTTCACGGCAACCTCTGCCTCCCGGGTTCAGGTGATTCTCCTGTTTCAGCCTCCTGAGTAGCTGGGATTATAAGCTCGTGCCACCAAGCCTGGCTAATTTTTTTTGTTCTTTTTAGTTTTTAGTAGAGACTTGGTTTTGCCATGTTGGCCAGGCTGGGCTTGAACTTCTGACCTCAAGTGATCCACCGTGCCTAGCCAATTATTATGCTTATTGATTTTACACCAGTACCTCCTTTCTACTGAGTCTTAATGACTCTAATAACTCATCTGGTTTATCCCAAAATTAGTATGTCTTTTGAGGACTGCTTTTCCCCATTTTTCAGGTTGCCACAAGGTTAACAGAATGGTTAACAATGATGATAGATGAGAAAAACAGAATTAACTATTTTATGACAAGAAAATATGTTAAATTCTTAAAGTATAAAGACTACACAGGGGCATATTTTGTTTTATTGCACTTTGCTTTACTGAATGCCACAGGCGCTTTTTTTTTTTGAGACACAGCTTTGCTCTTGTTGCCTTGTTGCCCAGGCTGGAGTGCAATAGCACGATCTCAGCTCACCGCAACCTCTGCCTCCTGGGTTCAAGCAATTCTCCTGCCTCAGCCTCCAAAACAGCTGGGATTACAGGCATGCGCCACCATGCCCAGCTAATTTTGTATTTTTAGTAGAGACAGGGTTTCTCCATGTTGGTCAGGCTGGTCTTGAACTCCTGACCTCAGGTGATCCGCCCACCTCGACCTCCCAAAGTGCTGGGATTACAGGCATGAACCACCCTGCCTGGCCCAGATGCAACCTTTTTAAAACAAAAAAAATTGAAGATGTGTGGCCACCCTATGTTGAGCAAATCTATTAATTCAATTTTTCCAACAGCAATGTAGTCATTTCGTATCTTGGTGTCACATTTTGGTGATTCTCAAAGCATTTCAAGCTTTTTCATTATTTAGTATCTGCTATAGTGATCTTTGATCTTTGACATTACTATTGTGGTTGTTTTGTGGTACCACAAACTGTATAAGACAGAAAACTTAACTGATAAATGTTGTGTATTCTGACTACTCCACTGACTGGCTATTTACCTGTCTCTCTCCCTCTCCTTGGGCATTCCTCGCCCCTAAGACAAACCAATATTGAAGTTATGCCAATTCATAACTCCCCAATAGCTTCTAATTGTTCAAGTGAAAGGAAGAGTAACATGTCTCTCACTTTAAAAACTAGAAATGATTGGGCCAGGTGCGTGGCTCACGCCTGTAATCCCAGCACTTTGGGTGGCCGAGGTGGGTGGATCACAAGGTCAAGAGATCAAGACCATCCTGGTCAAAATGGTGAAACTCCGTCTCTACTAAAAATACAAAAATTAGCTGGGCATGGTGGCGCGTGCCTGTAATCCCAGCTACTCAGGAGGCTGAGGCAGGAGAATTGCCTGAACCCAGGAGGCGGAGGTTGCGGTGAGCCGAGATCGCACCACTGCACTCCAGCCTGGGTAACAAGAGCGAAACTCCGTCTCAAAAAAAAAAAAAAAAAAAAAACTAGAAATGATTAAGCTTAGTAAAGAGAGCCATGTCAAAGCCAAAACAGGCTAAAATGTAGGCCTCTTGTGCCAAACCGGTAACGAAGTTAAAAATGCAAAGGCAAGGTTTGAACAGGAAGTTAAAAGTGCTATTTTCGCTGGGCACAGTTGCTCATGCCTGTAATCCCAATACTTCAACAAGCCTTGGGCAAAATGGCAAAACCTTATCACTGTAAAACACCAACAAAAACAAACAAAAAAAAGAAACTGCAAAAATAAGCTGAGTGTGATGGCGTTCATCTACTGTACCAGCTACTTAGGAGGCTGAGGTGGGAGAATCACTTGAGCCTGGGAGTTCGAGGCTGCAGTTAGCCTAGATCATGCCACTGCACTCCAGCCTGGGTGACAGAGTAAGACCCTGTCTCAAAAAAGAAAAGCCACTACAAGGAATGCACAAATGATAAGAAAGCAAAACAACCATATTGCTGATATGGAGGAAGTCTGAGTGATATGGATAGAAGATCCAACCAGCCACAACATTCTCTTTAGCCAAAGCCTAATACAGAACAAAGCCCTAATTCTCTTCAAAGCAGCCATCTTTATAAAAACAAAGTAAAAGGTGAAGCAGAAAACGCTGATACAGAAGGTGTAGCAAGTTATCCAGAAGATCCATCTAAGACCATTGATGAAAGTAAATAAAGAATAGATTTTCAATGTAGATGCAACAGTACTATTTTGGAAGAGGCCTCTAAGATTTTCATAGCTAGAAAGAGAAGTCAATAACCTGGCTTGAAAGAACATGCTGAATCTTTTGTTAGGGGCTAATACAGCTGGTGACTGTAGGTTGAAGCCAATGCTCATTTGTCATTCTGAGGGCCCTTAAGAAATTATGCTAAGTCTAAAAACAATATTCATCTCTTTGTACATCTTCATCAGAGCACATGAGCTGTAATATTTTGAAAGGAATCTTTTTTTTTTAACAGTAGTCCTTAAAAGTGGTCTTAAAATATTCAGTAAACCAAAATGTACTATCATCCAGGCCATCCTAACAGTTGTGAAGTGGTATTTTATTGTAGCTTTGATTTACATTTCCCTGATGACTGTAATGTTGAGTACCTTTTCATGTACCTGGTTGGCCATTTTGTGTCGTCTTTGAGAAATGTCTATTCAGGGCCTTCACCCATTTTTTTTTTTAATTGGGTTTTTATTTTATTTTTTTGCTATTAAGTTCCTTATATATTTTAAAAATATTAACCCTTTATCAGATATATACTTTTCATATTTTGTCCCAACCTGTAGGCTACCCCTCATTTCATTCCTTCTTTCTTTTGTGGTAAAGACGCTTTTTAGTTCAATGTAGTCCTAATTATTTATTTTAGCTTTTGTTGCCTAAGCTTGTGGTATGATGGCCAAAAAACCAACGCCAAGCCAATATCAAGGTGCATTTCCCCTGTTTTCTTTCAGCACTTTTATCCACTTTGAGTTAACTTTCATGTGTAATGTAAAGGTCCAGTTTCATTATTTGGCTGGTGGATATCCAGTTTTCCCAACATCATTTCTTAAAGAGGCTATCCTTTCCCCATTGTGTCTTCCTGGTGGCCTTATCAAAAATTGGTTGTCTGTGGTATTCCTTTCTAGTCACAGTTCCTGAAGTTCAGAACACGCATGGTTTTATAATTTATTGCCTGACCTATTACAACAACTAAACAGGCTTCCCCATCACCATTTTCTAACCACTCCCATCAATTACATCACAGTACTGGCAGTTTTGACACATATTTAAGAGCATTGATGCCATAAAGCAATGAAAACATTTAATGATTCCTTCCTCCCTCATAATATTCAAAATTATGTCCACTCGGTAGCAAGCAATCAAGGACAACCAAGAGAGTTTTTCAATCAAATGCCCATTTTTCTCCCTTTTTTTTTTTTAGACGGAGTTTCGCTCTTGTTACCCAGGCTGGAGTGCAATGGCACGATCTCGGCTCACCGCAACCTCCGCCTCCTGGGTTCAAGCAATTCTCCTGCCTCAGCCTCCTGAGTAGCTGGGATTACAGGCATGGGCCACCATGCCCAGCTAATTTTTTGTATTTTTAGTAGAGACGGGGTTTCACCATGTTGACCAGGATGGTCTCGATCTCTTGACCTCGTGATCCACCCGCCTCGGCTTCCCAAAGTGTTGGGATTACAGGCTTGAGCCACCGCGCCTGGCCATTTTCTCCCTTTCACTTTAACCAGATGGTATGTTGATTCTCAAGAATGTCCAACACTTCTCTGCCTAAATCTTACACGTGAAAAAGTTTCTACATTATTTACGATCTAGCACAAACATTTTGGCTTCCACAAAACCTTTCAGCACACCTAATCAAAATTCGCTGTTTTCTCATTTACATTCTCTCATTGGAATTGTATGTAATTCTAACAGAGCACCAATCTACCTACCTATTATCATGGGTAAGTGGTAGTACACATTCAAATATTCTTAAAGATGTTAAAAGTTTTTATGACATGTTTGTATCTTGAAATGTACTAAGTGTTTACCTAATAAATGTTTAAATCAAGTTTGTCAAACATATGGCCCATATGCGGCCCAGGATGGCTTTGAATATAGCCCAACACAAATTCATAAACTTTCATAAAATATTATGAGACTTATTTTTTGCAACTTTTTAAAAAAGCTACTGTTAGTGTATCGATTTTTAAAAAGCTTATTGGCTACTGTTAGTGTACGTGTTAGTGGCCCAAGACAATAATTCTTTTTCCAATGTGGCCCAGGAAGTCAAAAGATTGGATGCCTGAATAATACTTTCATGCACACAATACTCCCCAAAATTCATCTACTAACCTCGTAATTTTCTACTTCTCCATCTTCTACATCTAATTCAAAGCTGAAAGTTGGGCCCACTGCAGGTGGCACTGGAAGCATTGATCTGCAGTGAAAACAATCACACAAGCATTGATATATGAGTACATTAATTCAATGAACAGGACAGGGAGGACAGAGGCCAGTGCTGTAAGGATGAAGAATGGTCATTTAACCAAACATATGCAAGAACTATACAATAAAAACTGCAGATATACTGCTAGGATAACTTAAAAGTGAATAAAGAGAAATATACTACATAAGACTAGCAGACTCAATATCATTAAGATGTCACTTTTTCCTTAAAATAATCTAAATTTCATGCACTACCTACCAAGATTGCAGCAAGCACTTTTTAAGTAAAAACTCACATGCTGATTTTAAAATTTATAGGGAAATGCAAAAGACCTTAAATTAAAACACTTTAAGAACAAAACTGGGAGACATATATATCTGACATTAAGACAGAAAGATAGAGAAAAGGAGGGGAAGGAGGAAGAAGGAAGGAAAAACTACAACAGTGTGGTAATACAGGCATGTGGCCTTCTGGTATAAAGACTGTACTCCCTAGCTTTCCTAGAAATTATAGACATGTGACCAAGTTATGGCCAATGTGATACGGAGGCGGGGTTATATGTGCAACTTCTGGGACGTAACTTTGAGAGCTGCAGGTAGGCAGAGGAATCCATTTTTATTTTTGTTAGGTGGAATGTGGGCCTATGACTAGAGCCTGAGAGGCCATCTTAGATCATGAATAGGAAGCCATTAACAATGTTCATAGTCACAGGGCTATGAAATCATCAAGTTGCCTATTTCTAGACTTTTATTACATGAGAGAGAAATTATGAGAGAGAAATAAAGAACTATCGACCATGCGTGATGGCTCACACGTGTAATCCCAGCACTTTGGGAGGGCAAGATGGGCAGTTCTCTGAGGTCAGGAGATCATGATCAGCCTGGCCAACATGGTGAAACCCTGTCTCTACTAAAAGTACAAAAATTAGCTGGGCATAGTGGTACATGCCTGTAATTCCAGCTACTTGGGAGGCGGAGGCAGGAAAATTGCTGGAACCTGGATTCCAGCGGAGGTTGCAGTGAGCTGAGATTGCACCAACCACTGCACTCTAGCCTGGGCAACAGAGTGAGACTCTGTCCCAAAACAAAGCTACCATGTTTACCACCTATGGGTATTTCCCTTACAAACCAACTTAATCCAAACAGAGTAGTTCCAAGACATAGAAATAATTTTTTTTCCTCTCCCCGCTAAGAAAAACAGTACCAAAAGCTGAATACTCAAGACTGGTGGTAAGTAACAGCAGTTGTAAAAGGCAAAAATCTTAACCTTGTTTCTTGATTTGTTAAACCTATTTTTTGGCTCACAGATTTCTTCCTTCCCCACTTCTCCAATGTTACTGTTCTTCTCCTTCTTTCACCTTTAACTGGCTCCCCTCACCCCACCCTTTAACATTAAGTAAAAACAAGTTAACTGACACATCCCAGCTAGACCACAAAGACGACATTCATAAAGGAAAGATAATCTCAAGAGTTTCAAAACGTAGAAATCATTAAGATAAGAAAAAACTTACAACACATATGGCAGTAAGCTGGGATGATACGGGGGAGGTGGTATTGGCTGCTGGGATCGATATCTACTACGTCCTGTGAGCCTACGAGGCATAAATGGAGGATAAGGCTGCAGGGAAAAAATGTTAAAAAAAATTTAGGACTCCACATTTACAAATAATCTGTCAAATTAAGTATCTAATTAAAAAAAAAACAGTAAAGTTCTTTACTGTTCAAGGTTTTTAGTATGTCTTAAATTCTAACTTATTAATGCAGCAACCATTTTAAACCATACACTTAGGTATATTTCTAAATATAATTTTCCAACTGAATGCTGTTGAGAATACATATAATTCTAAATACGGTGAGTTATACTGAAACTTAACTGAGAACAAATTAAGTAGCCAACACAAATAATTAACATAACAATGTATGAAAACTTACTACTCCAAAGGACACCTCCTGGTGCAAAGGATCATGTGTTAAGAACTGCAAGGGAGCTGATGGAGGTAATGTTGCGGGGTGGGCTGAAGGAGGGTAAGTAAAACCTCCTACTGGAAGATGTTCTCCTAAGAGTTCCACTTCATTTTCTATCCTTTGCAGAGGCTGAGGAGAAAAAATATATATGTATTTCCTGTGTTTAGATAGATGATGCTTTACAGTTAGCACAAATTTAAAACCCCTAAACGTCTCTAAGGCTATGCATCTCTTGATGTTCACATGAATCTAAAATTCATACAAGTAAACATATAGGCTACAGTAAAATCTTCCTACGTTTAATTTCAATAAGGTTTAAAACATGTTATTAAACAATTCCATTATTCTCCATTTATTTTACTACTTGAACCTTCTCTTAAAATGAGAAGACAAAAAAAAAAAGTAATCAAGTAAGCCAATAAGAAAATTAAAATTACTTTTTCAGTCATAGCACCCTGACCTAAAAAATTTTCAGACACGTTTCACAGATGAAACAAAACGTGAAGTGCATTTACAAATCAGAAACGAGGCTAAATGAGATATGGTACAGAAAGCATAATGCTGTGCAAAAGGATTGTGGGCTTTTGGACATAGACAGAATCTCGGTACTATCACCAATAAGCCATGTAACTTTTAGATAAATTACCTAATCTGAACCTCAGTACTATTATCCATAAAACTGGCATGTTCATAGCCTAATTCAAAAGTTTGTGGTAAACACTGAGGCAATGTAGTGCTATGCAAAGCACACAGCAGATATGCATTTTTAAAAAAAATAACAGTTCAGCTGGCGGTAGAGGCACATGCCTGTAATTCTAGCACTTTGGGAGGCTGAGGTGGGTGGATCACCTGAAGTCAGGAGTTTGAGACCAGCCTGGCCAACATGGTGAAACCCTATCTCTATTAAAAATACAAAAATTAGCCAGATGTGGTGGCAGGAGCCTGTAATCCCAGCTACTAAGGAGGCTGAGGCAGGAGAATCCCTTGAACCCAGGAGGCAGAGGCTGCAATGAGCTGAGATCACACCACTGCATTCCAGCCTGGGCAACAAGAGGGAGACTCTGTCTGAAAACAAAACACAAGAAAACAAAAACCAGTTCATTGAGATATAACTGACATACGATAAAGGAATGCAACTAAACAGATTTTTGGTATATTCACAATTATGTAACCATTATCTAATTCCAGAACATTTTTATCACTCCAAAAAGAAACTGTATGCCTATTATCAGTCAATCTCCATTTCCCCAAGCCATCAGCTTACCATTTTTATGTATGCTTATTCTATACATTTCATGTAAATGGAACCAGTTCATTTAAATGGAACAAGCAAGAAGTTGTGTCTACCTTCTTTGCTTAGGATGTTGCTTTCAAAGCTCATCCGTTTTGTGGACTTTATCAATGCTTCACTCCTTTTTATGGGTGAGAATTACATTGCAGGGATACCACTCTTTGCTCATCCATTTATGAGTTGATGGACATTTAGATTGTCTACTTTTTGACTATTAAGAATAATGCTACTACTACATTTGTGTACACATTTCGTGATGTTTTCAATTGAATTCTCTTGGGCACATGTATTTTTAAATGTTAGTCTGATTTCCTCTCTTAGTTACAGAATAGCAACATGTTATTCAAATATAAGTAAATACTAAGCTTTAGTTTGGAAGCCTATGCATGCTTGAGAGAAATCACAACTGCTTACACTATGACAACACTAGTGAAAATGAAGTCATGATATGGCTATGTGAGTGGACCTTTAAAAGAATTCCAAATTTAGATACCAGTGATAGCTAAATTTTGCTTTAACCCTGAATTCGCAGATACTGGAAGCTGAGAAGAACTTCCTGGCACAAATCCAATCCTAATTCCAAGAAAAGATTCTCTTGCAGAAGCAATTCTAACTTTTATGATGAGCCAGACTTGTGTCATAATTGCTTCTCTAGTTTTCAGGACAGTAGCCTCTTTGGTAACCAGCATGGTACAAAAATCCTTAGTAAACAATGGAAAGACTCTGCTATAATAAACTGTCCAGTTCCTTCCATAGGGCTGAAATCTTCCACTCTAGCCTTTTCCATAGGTTCTCTCTCCTGTTTCTCCTTAATGTCTGATGGTTCCAATGCTAAACCCAGCCTATTCAAACAACTGGACCTATTTTTCCTGTGCCCTTCTCTTTGTACTTACGTAGTATTTACCTCTCCCAGTCTCTTAAAATAATATGCCTCTCAACTATATCACGGCCCCCAAGACAGAATTAGCTACGTTAATAGACTACCTCATCTGCTTTTCATCACAATAGTGGAAAACCAGGCCTTCAGAAAAAGTAACTGAAATTCCGAAGGGTTAATTTACTTACCTCAATGAATACAAATATTATTCCAACAAGTATTAACAATTTTATAATATTTTCATTTTCCAATTTAGAACCACATAAAAAGAAAAAACGGTACAACTAAAAACTTTTCTTCAAATTTACTTCCTGAAGGGTTCCAGATGCGACAGAAAACAAATGTGACATTAAAATAACTAGAAAAATTTAAGAAACCAGAAATTTAAGGTAAATGTCTACTAATTTGTATATGTTTGGATTCCTTTAAGAACCAGAAGAATGCCTAAGTTATTATGTTTATTTTTTTTGGAGACAGAGTATCACTCTGTCGCACAGGCTGGATGGAGTGCAGTGGCATGATCTTGGCTCACTGCAACCTCTGCCTCCCAGGTTCAAGTAATTCTCCTGCCTCAGCCTCCTAAGTTGCTGGGATTATAGGCATGTGCCACCATGCCCAGCTAATTTTTGTATTTTTTAGTAGAGAAAAAATTTCACCATGTTGGCCAGGCTGGTCTTGAACTCCGGACCCAAGGTGATATGCCCACCTCAGCCTCCCAAAGTGTTGGAATTACAGGTGTGAGCCATTGCACCTGACCAGGTTATTATGTTTAAATGTGCCATTTAAACATAGTAACTTAGGCATTCTTCTGGTTCTTACATCCACTAAGGTTATCTGCCTGGTCTAAACATTCCGAAAAAATTAAAAATTAAGCCTTCTGACATAATAGTAGAGATACCTACCGATCGTGATTGCTGTGTCTGGAAAGGGACAAACTGGCCTGGTGGTGGCAAATGAGGAGGATGATGGGGAGAAAGGTGAGGAGGATGTATAAGAAATGGATCACTAGAAATAAGGGGTGGGAATGCAGCATATGGTACTGGTAAGTGCTGTACTGAACATGCCTGAAGCATCTGTAAGAGAAACCATTACAGTAGTGAGATTCAAATCTGTCATTGTCACACCTCTCCCAAAAATCATACAAATGTTTTAATATCTTAATATTAACAATGAACTACTAGTATATCTACTGGTAAAGTATTGATAATAATTATTCTGTATTTTATATAATTTTTACAAACTGGTTGAAACACAACTTTATTTTAGCCTTTTAAATATCTATGAAACAGGGTGCGGGGGTAAGTCCTGCATAGAAAAGGAACCTCTCTCTAGTTGGTTTAAGAAGTAGCAAACACTAATTATACTTCAAGAAACTCCCCTTTTCAATCCTGTAGAAATATTTTTCTTCCTAGGATTTTTATAAGAACACAACTGTCAACTAATTGCTTTATGACCTCTCAGTATGTTAATTCTTAAATTTGGTACAATGCTTCTATCACTTGAAACACCAAGCTTGGGTAAATTAATCTGTTAAATTAGTATTGAGGTTTGTGTGTGTGGGTGTTTGCATGTGTGTTTAATCTGTTAAATTAGTATGGTGTGTGTGGTGTGTGTGGTGTGTGTGTGTGTGTTAATGTCACATTCAGAGCAAGGTATTAAGAGTTATATTTAAGTTTTGCTAAGTGCTTTCCTTTGAAGACATTGTTGACCTTAGATAAATCATTTAAATACAGCACCCTCATTTCTGAAAGGAGGTTAAAGGACAAAGCAAAAGCTTCAGAGGCAAGAAAAAAGGTGGGTATGAATCTCTGCTCTCCCATCCTAGCTGTCCCTATGACACTAAGCAAGCCATTTAACTTTTCAGATTCAGTGACGAGAAAATGGCGGCTGATGCTATTTTCATCATAGTTTTCCTATAGTAAGGAATAAGACCAAGCACTCAAATTGCCCATTAAAACTCAGTAAGTGATGAACACTAAGGTCTCTGAGACTTAGGCTGACCTTCATTGGCTTTAACTATAAATGGTGTTGATACATGAGAAAATATGGTTTGACCTTCAGCATATTCAAATATGTATAATCAATGTAAAACTATCATACCAGGTTTAAAAGCTAATTTTATTAAATGGTTGCTGAGATTTTTATTGCAATAAAACTGGCCTTTTTACTTTAGAGTGAAACTACAAAAGGAGTCTCTTAAATTTCATTTGCATATATAAAGCAGTTAGCTCCTCTAAAGAGGGCTTCCAGAGTCAATCAGTTACAAAACCAAATTCGGGCTGGTGTGCTCAATAGTAATATCTAATGAGAACAAAGACACAGACTTACTGGAGGAGGCACACTACAGACAGGGAGGTGCTGTCCACTGAAAACCACAGAGCATCCTGGGACCTGCTGTGTACTACAAGCAGGGATGTGCTGGCCTGTGCAGAGTGGAATCCCATGCGGTGCCACTGTTGTTACTGTGTAAGAAACAGGGACTGTTCCTTGATGGAGCTTTAAAGAAAAAACAAACAAACTTCAGCTGTTTACATAAAAATGTTAACTATTCAAAATCAACATTTGGTCATTTACTGGCTCCTCTCTGTGCTACCTGGATTTTCACAATGTACTCTCCAATAGTTTTAACCAGAATATTCATTGTCTTTTTATGGGAGAGCTGATTATTTCAAGAGTATGTACTATTCCCATAAAACTGGGGCTAAGCTCCTCCCTCAAATGACTTGAAAAGCCCACGGAAATAATGGATTACTAAATTAACCCTTATAAGGCAGAGTACTTTCTTAAAAAGAAAATTTCTGGAAACATGAAAGCTTGTATCTTCCATTATTTGGTCACATTCAAAACACACTTTCATTACAACTAGCAAAACAATGCAAAGTAGTATTAAAGTCTCCTTTCCCTCCCAGCCAGTCTTACTCCCAACCTACCTAAAACTCAGAGGCAAACAATGCTGGTAATTCATCCTTCTACTCTTTCAGCACAATTACACATAAATTGTCATGTTTTTGTTTTCTTAAAAGAAATGAGATCATACTACCCTGTAACGTTGTTTTTCCATTTAATACTACATTGCAGGTATGTATTCAAGGGAGTTAAAGGCAACTTGTTCTTTTTGATACTAGCCAGACATTTCAAGAAACATTCGCTTAACATAGTCCTATCATATGGTGTACCAACACACATTCACGTTGTTTTCAATTCTTTTGCCAATATAAACACAACTGAAAAAAAATATGATATTAGTTTGGCCGGGCACAATGGCTCACACCTGTAATTTCACCACTTTGGGGGGCCGAGGTAAGTAGATCAGCTCATCAGGAGGATGAGACCAGCCTGGCAAACACGGTGAAACCCCATCTCTACTAAAAATTAAAAAATCAGCCAGGTATGGTGGCAGGTGCCTGTAATCCTAGCACATTGTGGAAGGCAGAGGCAGGCTGATCACTTGAGGTCAGTATTTTGAGACAAGCCCAGCCAACATGGTGAAATCCCATCTCTACTAAAATTACAAAAAACTTTAGACAGACACCATGGCATGCACTTATAATCCCAGCTACTTGGGAGGCTGAGGCAGGAAAATCGCTCGAACTCAGGAGGTGGAGGTTGCAGTGAGCCGAGATCACACCACTGTACTCCAGCCTGGGTGACAGAGTGAGTCTCCATCTTAAAGAAAAAAAAAAAAAAAAAAAACTCTTCCCTCCTTGAATTCTTAGGCATTTTTCTCAAAAAGTAAATGACCAATATATGTTTATGTCTATTTCTGATAATATCTTTGCATTTAATTCATCAATAGTTGGTGCCTTTTCTGTCTTAAGAAAGCCTTCCCTACTGAAGATCATGAAGCTATTCTTATGTTACTTTCTTAAAAATTTATAGTTTTGCCTTTAACACTTAAATCTTTTATCTCTCTGGCATTGACTCCTGAAAATTGTATGAAGTAATGAATCAAATGTCATGTTTTCATTTGGTCACCCAACTGTCCCAGGATCACTTATTGGCAATTCTGTCTTGTTCCAAATCACCTACATTCATTTATCAAGTCATATGCCATGTAAAGCTACTCATACGTCACTTAACGACAGGGACACATTCTGAGAAATGTGTCAGGTGATTTCATTGTTGTGCTAACATCATAGAGTATACTTATACAAACCTAGATAGCAGAGCCTCTATACTCCTAGGCTTATATCTTATAGCCTATTGACCCTAGGCTACAAATCTGTACAGCATGTTGCTGTTGCTATACTGAACACTGCAGGTAATTATAACACAGTACAGTCAGCCCTTGAACAACATGAATTTGAACTGCACAGATCTACTTATATGCAAATTCTTCTTTTTTTTTTTTTTTTTAAGACAGTCTTACTCTGTCACCCAGGCTGGGGTACAGTGGAGCTATCTTGGCTCACTGCAACCTCTGCCTCCTGGGTTCAAGCGTTTCTCCTGCCTCAGACTCCTAAGTAGCTGGGATTATAGGCACCTGCTACAATGTCCAGCTATTTTTGTTTTTTCAGTAGAGAGAGGATGTCACCATTTTGGCCAGGTTGGCTTGAACTCTTGACCTCAAGGAATCTGCCTGCCTCAGCCTCCCAAAGTGCTAGGATTGCAGGTATGAGACACCATGCCCTGCCCACACTTTTTTCAATGAAAGTTGTATAAAGTGTGCCTGATTCTGCTCCACAGAGACAGCAAGACCAACTCCTCCTCTTCCTCAGCCTACAACATGTAAAAACCATAGGGATGAAGACCTTTAAGATGATCAACTTAATGTATTTTATGATTTTTTAAATAACACTTTCTCTAGCTTATATCATTACAAGAATACAGTATATACTACACATACAAAATATATATTAATCGACTATGTTATTGTGTTATAAAATATGTTATTAATCGACTATTGTTACAGTAATCATATTAGTTTTGAGGGAGTCATATGTTATTTGTCTATTTTCAGCTGTACAAAGGGTTAGTCCCTCTAACTTCTGTATTTGTGTATCTAAACACAGAAAAGATGTAGTAAAAATATAGTATTATAAACTTGTAAGACCACTGTTGTATATGTGGTATGTTGGTCATAATGTTATGTGGCATACGACTATATTCACAGAAAATGTGTTGGCTTACTTCTAGGTTTTATGTTTTATTTCATTAGCTTATTTGACTATGCTGGCAAAAAACGTCTTCATTACTATAGCTTTATAATAATTCCTAATAATTGGAGAAACTACTTTGCCCAGCTGTTCTTTCAGGACTACAGAACAGTGGTTCTCTAATTACAGTGTGCATCAGAATCATCTGGAGGGCATGGTAAAATAGACTGCTGAGTCCCACACCCACAAATCCTGATTCAGTAGGTCTAGCGTACAGTCTGAGAATCTGCATTTCTAACAAATATCTAAGTGATGCTGCTACTGCTCAGCTGATTCAGCTCATACTCTGAGAAATACTTCGTCTACACCTTAGACCAGGGTGTCAGTGGGCCAATTATTTCTTCAAGAGCCAGGAAGTGAACGTTTTAGGTTTGTGGGCCGTGGTCTCTGCACAAAACAGCCAAAGACAATACAGATGAACAAACAGGCGTGGTTGTGTTCCAGTAAAATTTTATAGAAACAACTATCAGTAGTTTGCTTTCTATGGCTGTAGACTATTCCAGGTCTTTAAAATTGTCATAAAAACGTCAAAATCATCTCAAGTTACACCAAAAATCTACTGAAAATTTATTTGGGATATACTAATTCTATTCTATGCACCACTTTAGAGAACTAAGGGATTTTACAAAACTGGATCTTTCACGTAAAATCTCTCACTTAAATAAGTTTTCTTGTGGTTGGGTGCGGTGGCTTATGTCTGTAATCCCAGCACTTTGGGAGGCCAAGGTGGGCAGAGAAGGCCAGGAGTTTGAGACTAGCCCATCTCTACTAACAATACAAAAAATTAGCCAGGCATGGTGGCAGGCACCAGTAATCCCAGCTACTAGGGAGAGGCAGGAGAATCACTTGAAGCGAAAGATGGAGTTTGCAGTGAGCCAAGATCATGCCATTGCACTCCAGCCTGGGCAATAAGAGCGAAACTCCTCTCAAAAAATAAATAATGAAATAAGTTTTCTTTAAACTCTCTCAATAATGCTTTGGTATTCTACACAGTGGTCTTAAAGCATTTTTGTTAAGACTGACACTTAACTTCTCTCTCTCTCTCTTTCTTTTTTTCTTTTTGAGACAGAGTCCCACTCTGTCACCCAGGCTGGAGTATAATGATGCAATCTCGGTCACTGCAACCTCTGCCTTCAGGGTTCAAGTGATTCTCCTGCTTCAGCCTCCAGAGCACTTGGGACTATAGACACGTGCCACCAAGCCCAGCTAATTTTTGTATTTTTAGTAGAGATGGGGTTTCACCATATTGGCCAGGCTCATCTCAAACATCTTACCTCATGGTCCACCCGCCTCAGCCTCCCAAAGTGCTGGGATTACAAGTGTAATCCCAGCCAAAACTGATACTACTTTAGTATTACTAAAATTATTTCAGTGGTACCTTTTTCTTTGAATTTTTATTTTGGGGCATTTCAAACATGTTCAAAAACAGAAGAATAATATCCACCACCCAGCCCCCAAACCATTAAGCCATAGCCAATCCACCCGAATATAATGCAGTTTCATGTATTTTGTTGAAGCAAATGCCAGGAACCTATCATTTAAAAAAAAATTTCAGTATTCATTTCTAAAAAATAAGAACACTTAACTATAACAGCATTATTATATCTTCAAAAGAAAGTTATTTAAAATCAGTCATGTTCAAAATTCTAATTATGTCAACAAATCAAAATAAATTATTTTATTAGACCTTTTCCCCCTTCCTCTCAAACAGAATCCAAAAGCAGCTTTACTCCTTTGAATTTCTGTTGAAGGAAAAAAAAAAAAAAAAAAAAAAAAAAAAGCAGCTTTACATACTGCAATTGATAAGTATGTCTGGGTGGTTCAGTGTTAATGTATCTTTTTTTTTTTTGAGACGGAGTTTCGCTCTTGTTACCCAGGCTGGAGTGCAATGGCGCGATCTCGGCTCACCGCAACCTCCGCCTCCTGGGATCAGGCAATTCTCCTGCCTCAGCCTCCTAAGTAGCTGGGATTACAGGCACGAGCCACCATGCCCAGCTAGTTTTTTGTATTTTTAGTAGAGACGGGGTTTCACCATGTTGACCAGGATGGTCTCGATCTCTTGACCTCGTGATCCACCCGCCTCGGCCTCCCAAAGTGCTGGGATCACAGGCTTGAGCCACCGCGCCCGGCCAATGTATCTTTTTAAAAGCTTTTCATGCTGTTTGATTTTGGTATTTAAAAAACATACTTGATTATATATATTTTTTGTAATATTTCAATCTCTTCAATTTTTTTTTTTTTTTTTTTTTGAGACAGAGTCTCACTCCGTGGCCCAGGCTGGAGTACAGTGGTGTAATCTCGGCTCACTGCAACCTCCACCTCCTGGTTTCAAGCAATTCCCTGCCTCAACCTCCCAAGCAGCTGGGATTATAGGTGCCCACCACCATGCCTGGTTATTGTTTATATTTTTAGTAGAGACAGGGTTTCACCATCTTGACCACACCGGTCTTGAACTCCTGATCTTGTGACCCACCCGTTTTGACATCACAAGTGCTGGGATTACAGGCAAGAGCCATCACGCCCTGCTCAAGTCTTCATTCTAACAATTATCTAAGATGCTTTGGGATTTTCTATCAATTTAATAATTTTGACAGCAAATATTGATAGTATTACTTGTTCTTTTCCTATTCTGAAACTTTTTTCTTTTTGCCTTTTCTGTTGACTTAGCCTATAGAACAATACTGAATAGATGTGGTAATAGTGATCATCCTGGTTTATTCCAGGTATCAGCAGACAAGTGCTCCAAGTTTCACCTTTAAGCATGATGTTTGAAGTAGATGACTTCACTGTAGGTCTGTTTCTATTGGCTTTCAATTAAAGCCCTCTGTCCTTGAAAAATTATTGGGGGAATTATTTGAGAACCAGAATGAAGGTTCCTTCTTTCAGGAAGTAACTGCCTCTTTTTTCTATGCCCCTTAAGTACCGATTACTTTAAACGAATTTTCACTGATTTCATAGAGTGATGTGAATTTGGGCTACAAATTTACTTCTGCTCGTTCTTATCCTAGTGACCAGATATCCCTGTTTCCTAGGTATACAGTGATTTAAGGTGCATGCTATTTTATGTACAAAAGGTCTCCTATATAGGAAGTGACACCTTAAACTTTTTTTAAATAGTCTTTGATTTTTGTCCCCTTTGCTTCCTTACAGACTCAAAATTAAAATTCAGGTTTACCCAAATGAAAAAATGCCTTAAGGACAGAACTAGCACCCCACATTGCCTTAAGGTCTGGCAATTTCATCTAATCTATTAGCACTTTTTTTTTTTTTTTTTTTTTTTTGAGACAAAGTTTCACTCTTGTTACCCAGGCTGGAGTGCAATGGCGTGATCTCAGCTCACCGCAACCTCCGCCTCCTGGGTTCAGGCAATTCTCCTGCCTCAGCCTCCCGAGTAGCTGGGATTATAGGCACGCGCCACCACGCCCAGCTAATTTTTTGTATTTTTAGTAGACATGGGGTTTTACCATGTTGACCAGGTTGGTCTCGATCTCTCGACCTTGTGATCCACCCATCTCGGCCTCCCAAAGTGCTGGGATTACAGGCTTGAGCCACTGCGCCCGGCCTCTATTAGCTCTTTTGATGCTTTTGGGATACTTTTAATACTTTATTTAGCACACTCAGTTGTCCTCAAGCAAAAGGAATGCTATCCATAAGCCTTCCTACAACATATGGAAAATTAAAGTCCTTTTTATACTTTAAGACCTTCTAATAAGAAATGACAGCTAGATTTTATATTTCTTTTACCTATTAATATTTTTCATTTATATGTGATGAAACCAATTATCTGGAAAGATTTCCTAATATTGAACCCATGCAGGATGGGTTCACTATTAGGTTATTTTAATACATCACTAGGTATATTAAAATAGGTTATTCCTACAGGTTATTCTTTTATTTTGAATTTTAAAATTGCTCTCATATCTTCCCTACTGGAAAAAGCTTATTCTTTTAATACATCACTAGGTATAGTTTATTATTTAAAACTTTTTCATCTGTATTCATGAGGGAAACTAGTCAACAGCTTTCTTTTCTTGTAATGATGAAGTTTTATTGTTAAGGTTGTGCTAGTTTCATAAGATATATTTGGAAGCTATCTTTTTCTATTATCTAGAATAGTTTAAATTGGAATTATCAGTTTTTTTTTTTTTTTTTTTTTTTTTTTTTTTGAGATGGAGTTTCACTCTTGTTGCCCAGCCTGGAGTGCAATGGCACAATCTTGGCTCACCACAACCTCCACCTCGCAGGTTCAAGCAATTCTCCTGTCTCAGCTTCCTGAGTAGCTGGGATTACAGGCATGTGCCATCACACCCGACTAATTTTTTCTATTTTTGGAAGAAATGAGGTTTCTCCATGCTGGTCAGGCTAGTTTCAAACTCCCAAACTCAAGTGATCTGCCCACCTCGGCCTCCCAAAGTATTAAAATTACAGGTGTGAGCCACCACGCCTGGCCTATGAATTACCAGTTCTTTAAAGGTTAGACAAGAATTCAGATTTTGGTTTCAAAATTCAATATATGTCTTTTTTTTAAAGATGGAATCTCGCGCCGGGCACGGTGGCTCAAGCCTGTAATCCCAGCACTTTGGGAGGCCGAGGCAGGTGGATCACGAGGTCAAGAGATCGAGACCATCCTGGTCAACATGGTGAAACCCCGTCTCTACTAAAAATACAAAAAATTAGCTGGGCATGGTGGCACGTGCCTGTAATCCCAGCTACCCGGGAGGCTGAGGCAGGAGAACTGCCTGAACCCAGGAGGCACAGGTTGCGGTGAGCTGAGATCGCGCCATTGCACTCCAGCCTGGGCAACAAGAGCGAAACTCTGTCTCAAAAAAAAAAAAAAAGATGGAATCTTGCTCTGTGGTCCAGGCTGGAGTGCAGTGGCATGATCTTGGCTCACTACAAACTCCACCTCCTGTGTTCAAGTGATTCTCCTGCCTCAGCCTCCCTAGTAGCTAGGATCACCGGTGCCTACCACTACGCCTGGCTGATTTTTTGTATTTTTAGTAGAAATGGGGTTTCACCATGTTGGCCAGACTGGTCTCAAACTCCTAGCCTCAGGTGATCCACCTGCTTCGACCTCCCCAAGTGCTGGGATTACAGGCATGAGCTACCACACCCAGCCCCAGGTGTAATTTTTAAAGACAGACTTGTTATGCTTTTATAATTTCTGCCATGGCTACTGGTCTGCTTAGGATTTCTACTTCTTGTGTTGTTCTAGTTATTTATATATGTATTCTTTTCATATTCCAATATACAGACTCAACACATAACACTACTATGTAAACGAGACGTTGCCTTTTCTAAAATGCAGTCTTTTTTCTTTGGCTCTCCATCACTAACCACACCTCTTCACTTTAGTACTTACCCCACAAGCCTATTATGTATTTCTCTATGTTTTTCTCTGTGTTCATATAGTCCTATATATGTAGTCATATACATATTCGTTATGCTTACCAAAATGGGACTTTGTAAACACTCCTCTGTTTTGCTTTTCTTGCTCAAGGGGGTGGAGAAAAGATACAATTGTTTGTTTGTTTTCAGTATTTATATCCATACTTTTATCAGGTTATGGCCACAAATAATGTACGGTTTCCTACATAATCAATTTTTAAAAGTATTTCATAAATACAATAAAAATATCTGGCATAAGAACAGTATTGGGTAAGATGTTTTCTCTTATTATCTAGTGCAGTAGATTAAAAATCAGATCCTATTCTCATTAGCTTTCTCTGGTAATTTTTTCGGTTTATAAACTTGCAAGATTTTCCCTTTATCCTTAAAATCCAGCAACTTTTATAAGGACATGTACAGATATATGTCTTTTTTTGACCTGAGAAACGCCACAGAAAACCATGAAATTGTGGTCTTCATCCTCAGGCTCTGACGATAGGCAACCCCTCTTCTCAGCTAGTCCTTCAGTTCTGGGCAGGAAAAAAAGGGAAAGGAAGCACCATAGCCTTGTACCTGTCATATCCTTGGAGACCTATGGGAACCTATAAGCAAAGATGTACCCAATTGTCTTGCTTATTGAATTATTCCAGAAGAAATGGAAGGAAAGGGAAACAGGGATATGTACTCAAACTACCAGCTGTCTGCTATTCCTATTAATCTTAAATCAGTAATTTCAAATCAGCCATACATGAATTCATTCTAAGCTCTCATAATCTTGATCCACTCCCCCTCTTTTTTTTTAGACAAAGCCTCACTTTGTCACCCAGTGCAGTTGTGTGATCTTGGCTCATTGCAACCTCCACCTCCTGAGTTCAAGTGATTCTTCTGCCTTAGCTAGGACCACAAGCATCTGCCACCATGTCCAGCTAATTTTCCTATTTTTAGTAGATACAGGTTTTCACTGTGTGAGGATGCTCTCCAACTCCTAAGCTCAAGTGATGCGCCCACCTTGGCCTCTGAAAAGTACGGGGATTACAGACATGAATGAGCCACAGTGCCAGGCTCTCTAATTTTTTAAGTTCAGCTTTCTTCTATGGAACCTACGTAGAATTTAAATCTCAATTATTAAAAGGAATGAGGAACTTAAATAAGTTCATTTTAGGTAAAATTAAAAGAAATTTGCAAAAAAGCCAAAAAAATCTCAAACTGCCACAAAATTTCAGCTTCTGTATTTCCGAGACATTCTATTACTGTACCTGATCATGTATGTCAACCATGACTGCATTCTGCTGTGGTGGATGAGCAGCAGGATGTAACAGACGGGGAGATACATTCGGAGGGTGGAAGGCTCGAGGCTCCTCTATTGCTTGCTGCTGTGCATAAGGGAGATGGTGATAGTTTTCATCTTGACTAATGGAATTATGTCGAGACAGACGATCCCTTCTTCCTCTCTGGCGCCTGACAGGAGGGCTGTAAAAAACGTCAAAAAAAAAGTCATTATGTTTACTGTTGTGATCCATCAGGATTCTGTATTGTCTTTCTTTGATATCAATAGTATATGCCGAAGTAAGCTTCAGTATTAAAGAACTGCTAAAATTCGCCACCAGCTCTTACAAATTTAAATACAAGGTATATGTTTTATAAAATAATGAAAGAAAACAATATTGGTATTCATCTCTGAAAATATTTAGAAATCAACAGCTACGAAAATTTTTTTCTTGCATGGTAATGAAATTGCCCTTTTTATAAGTAAAAGGTAGTCTAAGATCAATAATTTCTTATGACTTAACCTATTTTCTCCCTTCTTAAACACTGTAATAAAATGAACTTTAATCTGTATATATCTTGTCAGTATTCCTCATTCACATAATAGGCACTTTTTTGTCTTTTTAGCTAACACATACAGAAGACATAGTTCCTATGTGGCCAAATGATACTTTTTCAAAATAAGAGAAAAACATGAAATAATCAAAGGACATATAATGTGCTGACAACTGCAAATAGAAACCGGTTAAACACACAATAAATATGATTGAGAATGAATATGACTGAGAGACAGTATCAACATAAATATTCCAAGAACATATAAAATTTTAACTTTTAATTTTTATGGGTACACACGGGGTATATATATTTGTATAGAATTTTAAATTAGAATTTGCTTGTCGGGCCAGGTGTAATGGCTCATGCCTGTAATCCTAGCACTTTGAAAAGCCGAGGCAGGTGGATCTCTTGAGCCCAGGAGTTCAAAACCAGACTGGGAAACATGGTGAAACCCTGTTTCTACCCAAAATTACAAAAAATCAGCCGGGCGTGGTGATGTGCACCTGTAGTCCCAGCTACCTGGGAGGCTGAAGTGGGAGGATCACCTAAAGCCTGGAAGGCCGAGGCTGGAGAGAGCCGAGACCATGTCACTACTGCACTCCAGCCTGGGCAACAGAGTGAGATCGTGTCTTTAAAATAAAAACAGAGAGAGAATTTGCTTATTGAAGCAAGCCACATTTACTCTCCATGTACTAGTCATCTACATAGTTTTAATAAACATTTTATTATGACTAAACTTTCATTTTGCCCTTCTCTAAACTTTCACAATTCACCTCCACTGCTTTTTACAGTGGCTCCCCAGAAAACCATTTTGAAAAATGTAGCCGGCCTCATTAAAATTGTACTCTACATTGGGCAAAGGAGGTCAAACATCTCCCTTCTAGGAAGAGTTTCAAGTGTCATTTCAGCAACCTTCTTTGCTGAGATCAGTCACTTTTTCCCTATCTTCCTGTGTTCCTCTAAATCTGTTTCTTCTTACTCCAAATTCTCCAATCTTAAAAGAACAAGGGGCATTCCTTTATGAGATCAACTTGCAAAGATACTTTTGCTATCATCCCTCCAACTTCTTGCTCCATTGTTTCTTAGTTTATTTTTAGTATAATGCTTTTTATATTTTGCTTCAAAATCTAGTTACTGTATTTTACTGAATTCAAGATGCCCTCCACCTTAGGACTAAAAACTTTTTAAGATGGTGTTTCACTTTTGTCACTCAGGTGAGAGTGCACTGGTGCAATCTCTGGGCTCACTGCAACTTCCGCCTAACAGGTTCAAGTCCCTCCCGACTAGCAGGGATTAATGATATCTGCGCCACGACCCTCAGCGTTTTTTTTTTTTTTTCTTTTGTATTTTTAGTAGAGATGGGGTTTCACCAGGTTGGCCATGCTGGTCTTAAACTTCTGATTTCAGATAATCTGCCCGCCTTGGCCTCCCAAAGTACCGGGATAACAGAGGTGAGCCACCATGCGCCTGGCCATTAAAACATTTTGAGGTAATTATTTAATAGTGTTTCTGTATACCCCTCAACCAGCTTCCCTTTGAGTTAGTATCTTCCATAACCATAGAAAAATTATCAAAATTAAATAAATCCTGATGCCACACTATTAACTAAACTATAGAATGTATGGTGATTTTTCCACTATTGAACCCTCACTGTTTGAGAATCCAATTGCAGGAATCCATATCACATTGCCTTGTCTTCTTTTTTTTTTTTTTGTGAGACGGAGTTTCACTCTTGTTACCCAGGCTGGAGTGCAATGGCGCGATCTCGGCTCACCGCAACCTCGGCCTCCTGGGTTCAGGCAATTCTCCTGCCTCAGCCTCCTGAGTAGCTGGGATTACAGGCATGCGCCACCATGACCAGCTAATGTTTTGTATTTTTAGTACAGACAGGGTTTCACCATGTTGACCAGGATGGTCTTGATCTCCTGACCTCGTGATCCACCCGCCTCAGCCTCCCAAAGTGCTGGGATTACAGGCTTGAGCCACCACGCCTGGCCTGTCTTGTCTTCTTAATATTCGCCAATTTGTGACAGTTTGAGTCTTTCCTTGTCTTTCATGTCCTTGACACCTCTGAATATAGCAGAAATTCATTCTGCAGAATGCCCCTCATCCTGAGTTTATTTTCTCATTATGTTATGTGCCTAAGGTTATGTGTTATTGGAAAAGATATGGCAGAGGTGATACATCATTTGAAGGGGGCATCATATGAAGGGGGCACACGACATCAATGTGCATCAATGGTCATATCAACAATAATCACCTGGACCCTCCACACAAAGCCAACATTCTTCCTTTGGTAATTACCAAATATTTGGGTGAAGAGACCTTGAGAACAGACAAATATCCTACTTCTGCTTAAAGTTTTACCAATAATTTTAGCATGCACGGATGGAACCTGCAGCAAACACTACTAGACTGTTCTACTGATGATTTTCTATTTCTCTTAGTTCTTTATTAGAAATCTTCTATAAGAAAGAGCTGTTATTCAGTTACTTATAACCAACACAGACTCAGATATTTATTTTATTCTTTGGGTTTTATGTTTCTTTTGTCAGTCGTTTTATTTTGTTGTTCAGATTATTCCAGTGGCAACACTTTCAGTTTGGCCCCTGAGCTCTTTCAATACGTCCCCATTCTTCTGAGCACTTCCTTAGTATCTGCACCACAATCTCTCCAGACTCATCTTGTAGTTTCTCTACCCAAGCCCTGGAATTAACCAATTCTACAAAGAGCTCTGGTTCCTTTGACTATAGAGTGGTATCTGGAAGCCAATATCAGGTGCTAGTTGTGCTCTCTGCTACTAGGGAGTTATGACTTCTGGGCTAAGACAGCAGATTAAAGAAACATTACAGAGCTAGTTCATGTATGTGCACATAGTACCATTTCTTTACCTATAAAAACATTTTAAAGGACTATTTTATGCATTGCTAAAAAGTGGCCAAGAAGATATATACCAATTTTAAGTCTTCATTAGATGTTCAAATTTGAAAAAATGTGCACCTTAAAATCAAACTAGTATACGCTCAGATCACTCATCTCCCTTAATATCCAACTCCCTTAATATCCAACCCGTCCACAAACCAAAGAGCCTCTTTTAATACTATTTATCCTCTCAATTGTTGCCACTTGATCTCATTTCCTACCCAAAAATAATTTTAGTAGCTCTCAAACTAATCACAAAATTAGATCCAGTCCTCATGCTGACAGACTTCACAATTTTAATTCTGATCTTTCCTGTATTCTCTCTCATTAAATCTGTTTTGTGTGCCTTTGTGTGGCAGAACATTTAAGATGCAGAATTACTGAAAAATCTTTAAATACAAAACAGTGAAGTTAAGATTGACAAATTTCACCTGTGACAGATACAAACTTTGTAATTTTGTTTTAGGTATAGAAACTTGTAAATAGCACAAAGATATTCCCTCCTGGAGTCACTTTTCTGCCTTTTGTTAGCAGTTTTCTACTTATGTTGTTTACTTAAATTAGAATTTATGCATTCTCTTCTTCTAGTGATCTTCCAGAATGAACTCACTTTGTCCATTTAGTTCTACCAGCTAACATTTCTAGTTGATTTTCATGAGAACAATATCCCTCATTCCTTTCCCTCTTACATCTCTCATATTACACATACTCTAAAATTCGATCTTACTTGTTCTGCTGTTTCTTGAAGTTTGTTGTTAATTGAGTTTAATGGCCTTGTTTATTCAAGCTCTTCATTTTAACTGCATTTATTAATAGTATCCCTCTTTTACTTCATTTGTTTTCTTCAAATACCTAGTTTTGTGCTGACCATTGTAACTGAAATCCTGCTAGATAATAGTGTTAAAAACTGCACCTGCCTGGCACATCCTGTTTCTGGGGAAGAAAATCTGGCAGCTATGCTTATTCCTAACCTATATTAAGTAGTAAACAAGTATAGAATGCAGAATAAAACATACTGCTGGAAAAAAAAAAACACAAAACAGTAGAGCCAGTTTTCTGAGTGGTAAATACTCTCTACTGCTCCTTTGTGTTGCCATGAGCAAAGACCATGATGCTTCTCAAAGAACTCAAAGATAGTTACTATTATCATCATCATCTGTAAACAGACATTCTAACACTCCCTTCCTGGTCTAAGTCATTTCCTATAACGTAGCAGTTCTACTCCTAGACCTACATCCTAGTGAAACTTCTGCACATGTACACAGAGAGATGTGCACACAAAGGTTCCTAACAGTACTGTTTACAACAGAGCTGGGTGTGGTGGCTCATGCCTATAATCCGAGCACTTTTGGAGGCCAGGCGAATGGCTCACCTGAGGTCAGGAGTTTGAGATGAACCTGGATAACATGGTGAAATCCCGACTCTACTATAAAAATTAGCCTGGTGTGGTGGCAGGCCCTCACTTCACCCGTCTAACTAGCATCACGTACAGCAGCGCCAGCCCCACATTCGCCCATGTCATGGTCTCTCTCTTGGAGCTCACCTGCACTGCATCTACTTGGTCCTCATTCTGTACCATGATAAGGAGGACAAGATCAATGCCCTCATTAAAGCAGCTGGTGTCAATTTTGAATCTTTTTGGCCTGGCTTGTGTGCAAAGGCCCTGGCCAACCTCAACACTGGGAGCCTCATCTGCACTGTAGGGGCTGGTGGTGCTGCTTCAGCAGGAGGTCCTACCCCTACCACTGCTGCTGCTCCAACTGAGAAGAACAAAGTGGAAGCAAAGAAAGAAGAATCCAAGGAGTGTGATAACATGGCCTTTCGTGGTGTTTTTGATTAAACCTCTTTTATAATGCATTCAATAAAAGGCTGAACTTAAATTTTTTTAAATAAAAATAAAAACAAGAATGCTTAAACAGAGGCCAGGTGCAGTGGCTCATGTCTGTAATTCCAGCACTTTGGTAGGCCAAGGCAGGCAGATCAACTAAGGTCAGGAGTTTGAGACCAACATGGAGAAACCCTGTCTCTACTAAAAATACAAAATTAGCCTATCCCAGCTACTTGGGAGGCTGAGGCAGGATAATCGCTTGAACCCAGGAGGCGGAGGTTACAGCGAGCCGAGATCATGCCACTGCATTCCAGCCTGGGCAATGAGCGAAACTCTGCCTCAAAAATAAAAAATAAATATATAAATAAAAACAAGGCCGGGTGCCGTGGCTCAATCCTGTAATCCCAGCACTTTGGGAGGCCGAGGCGGGTGGATCACGAGGTCGAGAGATTGAGACCATCCTGGTCAACATGGTGAAACCCTGTCTCTACTAAAAATACAAAAAATTAGCTGGGCATGGTGGCACGTGCCTGTAATCCCAGCTACTCAGGAGGCTGAGGCAGGAGAATTGCTTGAACCCAGGAGGCGGAGGTTGCGGTGAGCCGAGATCGCGCCATTGCACTCCAGATTGGGTAACAAGAGCTAAACTCCGTCTCAAAAAAATAAATTAATTAAATAAATAAATAAATAAATAAATAAATAAAAACAGTAAAACAAAAATGCTTTTAAAGGAAAACAGGTAAAATCCAAAATCATATTAACAGTATATTCATAGGTATTAAAAACCATGACTGAACAGGGAATAATGTCAAATTCCAGAACAAGAAAAATGAAGGGGAAGAGTAATGCCTGCAGTCTTTGAGGGATCGATAACAATATTTTCACCTAGATGCTAGGTACATGTATTTGTTAGTCTTTTGTTGGTTGTTTTTTTTGAGATGGAGTCTCGCCCTTTCCCCCAGGCTGGAGTGCAGTGGGCGTGACCTCTGCTCACTGCAACCCTGCCTCTTAGGTTCCAGCGATTCTCCTGCCTCAGCCTCCAGAGTAGATGGGATTACAGGCACCTGCCACCACGCCCAGGTAATTTTTGTATTTTTAGTAGAGACAGGGTTTCACCATTTTGGCCAAGCTGGTCTTGCTCTTGACCTCAGGTGATCTGCCTGCCTTGGCCTCCCAAAGTGCTAGAATTACAGGTGTGAGCCATGGTGGCCACCTTTGTCAGCCTTTTAACTGTACATCTGTTTTATTCACCATAAAGCAGGAAAAGACTACAGCAGGTACTCAGGCCTTAACTTTGAAACAACTATACTTCCTCATGCTAATTATATTTAATGGCTATAAAATAATTTACCTGATAGTTATATACTGTCTTACCTAAAAACATTCCAATGTAATTGGTTAATAAGGTACTGGGTAATGTCAAAGTCTTAGAGTCTTTGACAGAATTTAGCTCAGACACAGGTTTATGCTGTCGCATCTGGGACATTAAAATGGTGGTTTTTAAGATACCTTCAGTATTAGCCCGCTTAGGCTGCCATAACAAAACATCTCAAACTGGGTAGCTTAAACAGATACCTAATTTCTCAAAGTTTTAAAGGCTAGACGTTTGAAATCCAAGTACCAGCATAGTTGGTTTTTAGAGAGAGATCTTTTCCTGGCTTGCAGTCAACTATATCTCATCGCTTCCTCACACGGTTGAAGGTAAGTTCCCAACATCCTTTTTTTTTTGAGATGGAGTCTCACTGTCTGTCACCAGGCTGGAGTACGGTGGCGTTATCTCGGCTCACTGTAACCTCCACCTCCCGAGTTCAAGGGATTCTCCTGCCTCAGCCTCCCAGGTAGCTGGTACTACAGGTGTGCACCACCACCATGCCCAGTTAATTTTTTTATTTTTGATAGAGATGAGGTTTCACCATGTTGGCCAGGATGGTCTTAATCTCTTGACCTCATGATCTGCCTGCCTCGGCCTCCCAAAGTGCTGGGATTACAGGTATGAGCCACTGAGTGCCTGACACATTCCTTCTTAAAGGACATTAATTTTGCTGGGTAAGGATCCTAACCTTACGACCTCATTTAACCTTAATTACACTTCCTTAGAGGTGACATCTTTAAATACAACCACATTGAGGGTTACAGGAAGATTATAGCTTCATCACATTAGTGGGAGGTAGAGGAGCACAGAGTAGTTTATAAACATTTGGTCCGTAACACCTTCCTAATTCACGATCATTGCTATTCCTTCAACATCCTAGACATACAAACAGGCATCTCATGATGCACTATATCCCTGGGATAAGAAATGCATGACCTCAAGCAACAACTTCTTCCTAATGAGGAAGAAACTCAGGAAGAAATGCACTCCTCGGCCAGGCACGGTGGCTCACGCCTGAATACCAGCACTTTGGGAAGCCAAGGTGGGCAGATTGTGAGGTCAGGAGATCATCCTGGCTAACACAGTGAAAGCCATATCTACTAAAAGTAAAATAAAAATTAGCCAGGTGTGGTGGCACGCGCCTGTAGTCCCAGCTACTCGGGAGGCTGAGGCAGGAGAATCACTTGAACAGGAGGTCGAGGTTGCAATGAGCCAAGATTGTGCCACTGTACTCCAACCTGGCAACATAGCGAGACTCTGTCTTTAAAAGAAAGAAAGAAAAGAAAAAGGAAAAAAAAGAGAAATGCACTCATGTGGGATGAAAAGACAATGGCCAAGTTGGGGTGCCTAACAGCTGAACTAAACCTCAATCATCTTTTCATACCACAGGCTCCAGAGTTGTGCTGTTGTTTTTAAACACCAAGGCTAGAGTGCAGTGGCACAATCACAGCTCAGACTCATTGCAGCCTCAAACTCCTGGGCTCAAACAATCCTCCTGTCTCAGTCTCTCAATTAGCTTGGACTACAGACGTGAGCCAACATGCTCAACTTACGGTTTTTTGTTTTGTTTTGTTTTTTTGGTAGAGACAGAGTCTTGCTGTGTTGCCCAGGCTGGTCTTGAACTCTACAGCCTCAAGTGATCCTCCCACCTTGGCTTCCCAAAGTGTTGGGATTATAGTCATGAACCACTACCATGCTGACTCTCCACAGTTTTAGAAGAAACATAATTAAGCTCCTAATTGCCTTAGAGGATACAGAAGGAAAACGAATGGAGTGGGAAAAGGGTAGTTTACTTCTAAGATGTCCACATATCCTTACAGTTATGAACTGTAAAATGCATCTTCTAATAATCAAGATTTGCAGGCTAAGGCCAGGTGCGGTGGCTCAAGCCTGTAATCCCAGCACTTTGGGAGGCCAAGGCGGGTGGATCATGAGGTCAAGAGATGGAGACCATCCTAGTCAACATGGTGAAACCCCGTCTCTACTAAAAACACAAAAAATTAGCTGGGCATGGTGGCGCGTGCCTGTAATCCCAGCTACTCAGGAGGCTGAGGCAGGAGAATTGCCTGAACCCAGGAGATGGAGGTTGTGGTGAGCCAAGATCGCGCCATTGCACTCTAGCCTGGGTAACAAGAGTGAAACTCCGTCTTAAGAAAAAAAAAAAAAAAAAAAAAAAGATTGCAGGCTAGCCTGCAAAAATCTATACTACAAGGCAGCTGATTTCATATATAATGGCATGGACTGATTTTATCACCTTTGCATTTTTTCATCTGTCAATGATAAGCTAAATAAACTCTTCTGACCTAGTAGAAATCTAAGAAACTTTTTAATGACTGAATGAACATGTATGTGTGGTGATGTGTTTATGAAATGCTTACAGAAAACATGTTTTCTGATGTTAAATATACTCACAAATCTACCAATGGAAGAAAACTCAAGAAATAAATTATAATCAACTAACCTTCTTCTGTTGCGTGCAGGTGTATTGCATCGTTCCCCTGAGAAGTGATGTTGGCTTGGTCGAACTGAAGGGGGCTGCCTATTTGATGTCATCTCCCATGGTCGCATTGGTGGTGAGGGAGCTGGTGATGCTGATGTATAATCAAAGACTGAATGAGAGAGGCGCTGTCTCTTGGGACTTGGACTATCTTCACTCTGCCAATGCAACAAAATGTATCAACTGAGTAAGATCTCTTAAGGATTTCACATTACTGCATATGCACAGGTGTTAAGATGTACTTAACCTAAAACCTAAAAATGTAAAGCAGGGAAAAAAATATATGCTATCAATTCAAATTTAAAACCTTTTAAAAATGCTGGGGTGGGGTGGAACAGGGAAGGGAGATGCACAGTAAATGGTATCAAGTGAAAAATAAACTTTGTTTTTAAAAACTCATCCTAAGGCAAATGAGGTAATGACATATAGAGTATACAACAGCATGATATAACTTTGTATAGTACTTGACCTTCTCTTTAAGTTCCCAAAACACCTAAGAAATTATACTCCACTACAATCTCCCATCATTATCAGTTACTGTTTTAGGCATCAATTCTCAGCTGTCAGTTCAGCTTATTCTCAATCACACTCCTCTCCCTCCTTATTCCTGTTTAGGCCACTATATTTATTTTCTTTCAAGAGAGTTACACAGGGCCAGCTGTGGTAGCTCACACCTGAAATCCCAGCACTTTTGGAGAGTTTGAGACCAGCCTGGCCAACACAGTGAAACCCGATCTCTATTAAAAAAATACAAAAATTAGCCAGATGTGGTGGCATGTTCCTATAATCCCAACTACCTGGGAGGCTGCAGTTGCAATGAGCCAAGATCACACCATTGTACTCCAGCCTGAGCAACAAGAGCGAGACTCTGTCTCAAAAAAAAAACCAAGAGTTACGTGGATAAACTAAAATTTATATTAGACAGGTAAAGAAATAGCTAATTACCTAATGAGTTCTTTAACTAGAATATCACAGCAGTTTGGAAGTACTTTTCAAGTTTTCAAGGGTCCCAGCATGGGCTTATGAGCCATAAAACTGATATAGATCACTTAATTGCACTCCAAGTGTCTCTCCACCTAATTCAGTTTCCCAAATGAGTCTCCCCAAAACTATCAAAGATACAAATTAACTGGAAATTTGATAAGACTGTGTGTTTTCTAGTAGAACATCCATCTCCAAATCGCCAATCTATTCCTGCAAGTTCTAATTAGTTGGGCATTACAATACTTTTGGTTGCAAAATAATTAGTACCTACAGCTAACCATAAAAATCATCTTGTAACATGAGCAAAAGTATAAGGGATTACACATTAGTGTTAGATTTTAGATAAAATATGCTTATTTAAGCTGGAAGAAATGAAGCAAATTGCTAAATGACTACATTTGATCATTCCAAATTACTTAGCAGAGATATTCCACGTACAGTCATCCTTCGGCATCCTAGAGGGTTGGTTCCAGAGACCACTCCCCTATAACAAAATCTTAAGATGCTCAGGTCCCTGATATAAAATGGTGTCATATTTACATATAACCTACACACACCCTTCCATATACTTTAAACCTCTAGATTACTTACAATATCAACACAATACAATGCAAATGTTTTATAAATAGCTGTTATACTGCATTTAAAAATTTTTTATTGTTGTATTGTTACTTTTATTTATTCTGAATATTTCCCATCCGTGGTTGGTTGAATCTTTGGGTAAGGAACTACCAACTAATCTAGTAGAAATACACTTATTTTCACCCTTTGATTTTAGTGAGAAAGTTAGTTATGTTCTGATAATCCTAACGCTTAAAAAATGATCATTAATCATTGAAATTTAAATATTCTGTTTTTTTTTTTTTTTTAAGTAGAACCATCAAGACCTGACAAACCTGCAAATGAACTACATGAGAACAGGAAACAGGCTGGCTCCACAACTGGTTTAACAGATTTGGTTAACATTGACCTTTTAAAGAACGAAATGCTAGTAACCAATCATGACGATTAGCTTTTCACTGTATATCCTACCCTGGAAAGCCTAATGTAAGATCAGACACAGAACTTTGAATTCTAGAAATTCACTACCTAAAATGAAGGAGAATGCTACAGATCCTCATGATAAAGCTGAAATGACAAGAGAAAACCTTTAGGTTATGAACTTTTACATATTTTCAGTGATGTTAAAATTATGGGCTAACAACGTTCTTATTTTATAACAAATGCAATGCTTTTAAAAGTAGAGGTAAGGAAAAGTGGCTGAGAAAAGTTACCACTACTTCTCTTTGTGCTGTGATGGTGAAAAAGAAGAGACAAAGCATGGGAAGTGAAGGGAGCTATTCATTAGTATTCTGGAAATAAGTTTACTCCCCCCTGCCCCTTTTTTTCTTTGGTGTGAGATGGAGTTTCACTTTTGTTGCCCAGGCTTGAGTGCAGTGGCCCGATCTTAGCTCACTGCAGTCTCTGCCTCCCGGGCTCAAGCAATTCTGCCTGAGCCTCCAGAGTAGCTGGAATTACAGGCATCCGCCACCACGCCTGGCTAGTCTTCTATTTTTAGTAGAGACGGGATTTCTCCGTGTTGGTCAGGTTGGTCTCGAACTCCTGACCTGAGACGATCTGCCCACCTCGACCTCCCAAAGTGCTGGGATTACAGGTGTGAGCCACCTCGCCCAGCCAATAAATTTACTTTCTAACTCAAAGACATTGGAAACCACAATGACTAAAGAGGAAAACATTAAGAAGTAGTTTACGGCCAGGTGCGTTGGCTCAAGCCTGTAATCCCAGCACTTTGGGAGGCCGAGGCGGGTGGATCACGAGGTCAAGAGATCAAGATCATCCTGGTCAACATGGTGAATCGCCGTCTCTACTAAAAATACAAAAAATTAGCTGGACATGGTGGTGCGTGCCTGTAATCCAAGCTACTCAGGAGGCTGAGGCAGGAGAATTGCCTGAACCCAGGAGGCGGAGGTTGCGGTGAGCCGAGATCACGCCATTGCACTCCAGCCTGGGTAACAAGAGCAAAACTCGGTCTCAAAAAAAAAAAAAGTAGTAGTTTACTACATGCAGTATGGTTTCATCACTTCACTTATCAATTTTAGTACTCAAGGAACTTCAAAGAAATCCTCAATTTCCAGAAAAGGGAAGGGGTAGTAACCTACAAAGAAATAAGAATTAGATTAACATCAGACTTCCCACAGCAAAAACAGATGCTAAAAGTTCTGAGGGAAAAGAATATTGAACCTAGAATTTTGTACTCCAATCACATTATTAATCTAGGGTAGGGGCATAAAAAAACCTTGGTCAAATATATCAAGACCCAAAGGTGCTTCTCACATAGCAGAAAATCACTTGATGTGTGCTCACAACACTCCCTATCTCTCTGATTTGAAGCTATTAGACAACATCCAATAAACGACAAAAGTAACCCAGGGAATACAATGAAACGAAATTCCAGGATTGGCAGTGAGCAAGTTTAGAAATTCAACACTCCACAAAGAGAACAAGAAGTCACAAGGCTCTGAGAATAATGCCCTAAATAGAATCAAAATATATGGATAAGAACTTGGAAATTATTAATAAAATTTAATTGCACAGCTCTTTGTCATAGAAAATGATAAAGGACGATCATTCCAGGAAAGTCAATGAGGAATGCAAATTCATCTGACCTTGTCATCTAAAACATTCTTTCCTTTGAGTGGAATGGGTAGTTAGAAAATTACATTCACTTCTCCATGAGCCAAACATGCTCTTGTTTCTGCAAGGAGTAGTACATGGATGTTCCTAACACAATGGAAAATGTTTACTGGTTTTTGAGGATTAAAATCAACCTAGGACAAGGCATGAAAGATCACTACCATAGTTGCAGAATAGAATGTAAGTATAAATTTTGTTAAAGTAACTCTAAAGGTCTGTGACAACATCACTGACATTTAGTGAAAATCATAATAAAAAAATCTAAAAATAATGGCTTAGCTATAAGAAACATACTTGGTTCTCTCTCTCTCTTTTCTTTTTTTTTTTTTTTTGAGACAGTCTTGCTTTGTCACTGAGGCTGGAGTGCAGCAGCACTATCTCAGCTCACTGCAACCTTCACATCCTAGGCTAAAGAGATCCTCCCACCTAAGCCATCCAAATAGCTAGGACTACAGGCACACACCACCATGACCAGGTCACTTAAAAAGATTTTTTTGTAGATAAGCGGTCTCACTGTATTGCCCAGCTTGGTCTCAAACTCCTGGACTCAAGCAATCCTCCCACCTCAGCCTCCCAGAGTGCTGAGATTACAGATGTGAGTCACCACCCCTCGTTAACAAACATACTTCGAAAATGCATTGCTAAATACAGAGGGGAAAAAAGGGAAATCAAGGACTCAGAAACTAAGGAAAACTGAAAAACAAATTTGCATTTTTTTTTAAGTTTTATTTTTTATCTATTTGAGACAGAGTCTCGTTTTTGTTGCCCAGACTGGAGTGTAATGGCACCATGTGGCTCACCGCAACCTCCACCTCCCGAGTTCAAGTGATTCTCCTGCCTCAGCCTCCCAAGTAGCTGGGATTACAGGCATGCGCCACCACACCTGGCCAATTTTTGTATTTTTAGTAGAGACGGGGTGTCTCCATGTTGGTCAGGTTGGTCTCGAACTCTTGACCTCAGGTGATCCACCCGCCTCGGAACTCCCAAAGTGCTGGGAGTACAGGCGTCAGTCACCAGGCCCAGCCTCAAATTTGCATTTTTGATGCTCTCAGGAGGGACAGACAGTAAGGCCTTACAACTTGAGATCCTACATGAAGTAGTCAAAACTTACAAAGTAGTACACTTAAAAAGGAAGATAAGAAAAAGTTATCCCAGTGGAAAAGAGAAGGAAACTTCAACAGGAAATATCTGATCTGTGTGGCCTTTGAATTCAAACTCAGATTCATTCCTCACACCATATTTGGGGTTCAGATTTTCATGATCCATGCTGTGAACCTCAAAATATAAACCTCTGTAAACTTCGAAATATAAAACTCATCCAGAACTAAGCCACTATAAGGACTCTTGACAGAAGTAAATGCAAAGCTGAATCTGCAAGGATACTCTCATTGCCCATGTAAACTAAAAATAAATTCCAACCCCCCAACTGACTGAATGGACTCTCTTGACCACAGAGACCCCAGAGAAACTGGAAAAATTGAGTTCTTGGCCTTGACAGAAAGGAAGGCTAGATACACCTCATTGTATCTCTCCATCCCCTGCTTTTGGAGTTCAGGCAAAACTGACCAGCATTAATGTTAAAATAGAAATTATAGGATCTAACAGAATAGACTCTTTGTGACAATAAGATACCAAATTATAAACAGGACCTACGGCTAAGCCAGACCAGGGTTAACTCACACACCTCTACAGGTCACTCTAACCCAGTATATTGGCTAACAGACTTTCTTACCTTAAAAGATTCCCTTCTGATGAGTCCAAATTTTTAAACAAGGCTTTACTCTTTCAACCAACTGCAAATTAAAAGAATCTTACTTCTGAATCCACCTGTAATTTCTAAGTCTCCACTTCAAGATATTCCGTGTCTTTTCAGTCTGAACCAACATGTATTGATTGACATTGTAACTCCTGCCTCCCTAAAACTGTAATCCAACTGTAGTGGACACATTTCCTTGGGACCTCTTGAGACTGTTTCCCAGATCATGGTCACTCATACTGTCTCAGAATAAACCTCTGTAAAATATTTTACAGAGTTGGGTTTTTCCATTAACACCTATGCCAGTAGTTAACAAACCTTTGCATGTTTCAGAAACACCAGACTGCTGGCCCCACTCCCCAGTGTCTAATTCAGAAAGTCTGACTAGGGTCCATGAACTGTCATTTCTATGATTACCCCAGGTGATGATGCTTGGGTAATTTAGATTTTGAATTCTCCTGGTGAGAAGTTCTTTCCCTTCTCTCCTTGTTGATTCTGGGCCAGTGGACCAACTTTTCAAAGTACCAAGTGTTGACAACTTAAATTCCTAAGACATTGATTCAAATCTGGTATAATTACTATCTACAACTCTACTACAAATATAAGGATCAAGGGAGGTAAAAGAGGTCATAAACGGAGGAAGGAAGGAAAGGCAGGTTTTATACTTAGCATTAAAGCTGATAAAAAAAAAATCTAGGAGTACACCTCTATAACACTTTTTTTAAATAAAAAAAATCATTCTTATTTTAAAAAATCATTAAGAGAAGTGAAATCAACCTGAGGCAGGCATAAGAATACATTCAGTAATTCCAGATGAACGAGTCATAAGTCATTAAAGGCTAAAGAATAACAATTTTATATGTAATACATATTTGCATTTATATATATCAGCAAGTCTTGGAGATAATAGAAGATACTGATCCAGACAAACTCTTCCCAAAACAGAAACAGGTTCCAAGTTCTACTCAGTAACTACAATGTACCTCTAATGGCAACCACTAATGAGCCCTAAGGACTTCCTTCCCAAAGCAGCAAAGAGGCAACTTGTACAGGGGAATGGAATTTCTCAAGAACCTGGTCCTCTTTCCAATCACCATTCAGGACTACTCTCGGCCTTAGACTTACAAATTAAGCACAGCATGATTTAAGATCAATTCTCCTTTAAACTCCCAGAAGTTCTCTACTTGCCTTAATTATCTTTAACAAAACATGAAGTTTCTTATTCCACAACAAACGAAAAACAGTTAAATGCCAAGGGCCCAGGAAGAGCAAACTCTCACTAAATTTCATTCATTTTAAATATATGTGAAAACACTTAGAAATTAACACTCTAAGCAACTTGTTACTAAAAAATAAGACAAGATCCTTTTCTGTTTTGCAGAAGATGGATATAAAAGCTGAGGAAAGCAGAAAATAATTTTATATCTGGATTACACAATGGTTTAAAATGACTCTACATATTACTTCATTTTATTCTCCAGACGCTGATGTTTTTATTTTTAAACTATGTCCAGATAATATGTAAAATGTGTTTCTATTAGTGAAACAAACTTTTCAAGGTAGTTCAGTAAACACACTGCCCTGAAACTACACAATGTACAGCAGGCGTCCCCAAACTTTTTACACAGGGGGCCAGTTCACTGTCCCTCAGACTGTTGGAGGGCCACCACATACTGTGCTCCTCTCATTGACCACCGATGAAAAAGGTGCCCCTTCCTGAAGTGCGGCAGGGGACCGCATAAATGGCCTCAGGGGGCCGCATGCGGTCTGTCGTGCTGTAGTTTGGGGACGCCTGATATACAGTCTCATTTCACATAAGACTTTCATTTGCTGTATTGCTCTTATACTCCTCAGATCAAAACTTTGCAATGAAATCCAATCTCTCAACCAGACAGTTAATATATTCTCCCGAAATGTTATTTTACTTGTAGACAAAGAAGAAAAAGGCTTTGAATATTGTTTTCAAAAGTTACCATAAACATACAGAAACAAAATTAAGAATTTTGCTTTTTGATATAATCCAAGTTTGTGTTTTTTACATAAAAATACAACGAAATTAAGTTTGATATGCAGTGACTGCTCAGAAAAGCACTCAGGTAATATAACATATTGCAATCATATCATAATGATGTGATTACTAACGGTAATATGGTATTTTCCTATCATTGGCTATAACTGCTAAAAGCCACTTTGTTTATAGTTCCACCAAAACACAGAAACTATAAACAAAGTGGCTTCCTAAGTCTGAGGCCTGCATAGCTAGTATTTGAGTAACAGACTGATGGCATCATGTACTAGATTTTTCGTAATTCCTAATTACACAAAACATCATTGGTTCACAAAAACTAATTCAGCTTGATGCTACAATTGTAGTTCCCACTATATTTCTACCAGAGTACTAGATTCTACTCATTATGGATCTGTAAGTGTAATAATTTTAAGCTGTAATTGTGGAAAAGAGGCTAAAAAAATCTTAAATATAAACATGACATCAGTGAAAACACAAGAGATAGATGCTAAAACAACCTGAAATCAAGAGATCCTTTGAGAGATACCGCACCTGGAGGTGTTCTGTAAACAGCTGAAGCTCAGAGGGTAGGAATATAAATTTAGGAGTTTTGGAATATAGATAGATCATAGTTAATCAAGCTGCAGACACAGACAAAATTGCACCTCAAAATTTATGTAATGAAAACAAGGTCCAATACTGAACACTAAGAAACGCCAACATTTAATGCTGGGTAGTTGATAGTAGAGGAGGGTGGAGTCTAATGGAAGCCAGTAGAAAGAGGTTTCAAGGATACAGGATGATGGTGATGCAAGATGAGTACTGAAAAATATCCACCACATAGATTAGGTGAGGGTAAAAGTAACTGCAGTTTTTGTACTGTTGGAATTTGCCGTTTGATATTGGAATACATTCTTAAATAAACGTGGTTATGTTATATATCATTTTAATGGGTATTTCTCACTTTATGTTCTTTATTTATGACTTACTACTTACTATTTATTTTAGACTACGAAAATGATGTTAGAAAAAAAGCAAATTCAAGCTATTTTCTTTTTTTTGACAGAGTCTGGCTCTGTCACTGCTTTTTTATTCAAGTTCAAGATGGGTCGTAAAGCAGCAGAGACAACTTGCAACATCAACAATGCAATTGGCCGAGGAACTGCTAAGTAACGTACAGTGCAGTGGTGGTTCAAGAAGTCTAACAAAAGAGACGAGAGCCTTGAAGATGAGGAGAGTAGTGGCCGGCCATCGGAAGTTGACAATGACCAACTGATAGCAATCATCAAAGCTGTATGTGAGAAGCTGCCAAAAAACTCAGAAGTCAACTATTCTGTGCTATGGTGGTTTGGAATTTGAAGCAAATTGGAAAAGTGAAAAAGCTTGATAAGTGGGTACCTCATGAGCTAACAGAAAATTTTAAAAATTCATCATTTTGAAGTGTCATCTTCTCTTATTCTACACAAGAGCAAGGAGCCCATTTCTTAATCAGATTGTGATTTGAGACAAAAAGTGGATTTTTTATGACAACCAGTGATGACCAGCTCAGTGGCTGGACCAAGAAGCAGCTCCAAAGCATTTACCAAAGCCAAACTTGCACCAACAAGAGGTTACAGTCACTGTTTGGTGGTCTGCAGCTGGTCTGATCCACTACAGCTTTTTTTTTTTTTTTTTTTTTTGGTGAGACAAACTTTTGCTTGTCATCTGCACCACCACCTCCCACACCAGGCCCAGCTAATTTTTCTATTTTTAGTAGAGACGGGGTTTCACCATGTTGGTCAGGCTGGTTCTCAAACTCCTGACCTCAGGTAATCCACTTGTCTTGATCTCCCAAAGGGCTGGGATTACCAGAATGAGCCACCAAGCCCAGCCACTACAGCTTTTTGAATCCCTGCAAAACCATTACATCTGAGAAGTATGCTCAGCAAATTGATGAGATGCACCGAAAACTGCAATGCCAGTTAGCAGCTAGCACTGATCAAGAGAAAGGGCCCAGTTTTTCTTAGTGACGTAAATTCTTGGCACATCGCACAACCAAAGCTTCAAAAGTTAAACCAACTGGGTTACAAAGCTTTGCCTCACCCATCATATTCATCCAATCTCTAGCCGACCGACTACCAATTCTTCAAGCATCTCGACAATCAACTTTTTGCTGCAAAAAAGCTTCTCTATTAAAAATACAAAAATTGCCTCACCCATCATATTCATCCGATCTCTAGCCGACAGACTACCAATTCTTCAAGCATCTCGACAACCAACTTTTTGCTGCAAAAAAGCTTCTCTATTAAAAATACAAAAATTAGCTGGGTGTGGTGGTGTGTGCCTATAATCCCAGCTACTTGGGAGGGTGAGGCAGGAGAGTCGCTTGAACTCAGGAGGCGGAGGTTGCAGTGAGCGGAGATCAGGCCATTGTACTCCAACCTGGATGACAAGAGTGAAACACTGTCTCAAAAAAAAAAAAAAAAAGAAAAGAAAAAAGAAAGCTGTAGTGGTGAGACCAGCAGCAGACCACCAAACAATGACTGTGACCTCTTTCTGGTACAAGCTGGGCTTTGGGAAGTGCCAACAAAAGGCTTCTACAACCAGGAGGATGCATAAAATACTTTCCAAGAGTTCATCCAATCCTAAAGCAGGGATTTTTATGCTACTAGAACAAATATATTTACGATAGGTAAAAATGTGTTGATTGCGCCGGGCGCCATGGCTCAAGCCTGTAATCCCAGCACTTTGGGAGGCCGAGGCGGGTGCATCACGAGGTCAAGAGATCGAGACCATCCTGGTCAACATGGTGAAACCCCGTCTCTACTAAAACTACAAAAAATTAGCTGGGCGTGGTGGGGCGTGCCTGTAATCCCAGCTACTCAGGAGGCTGAGTGAGGCAGGAGAATTGCCTGAGCCCAGGAGGCGGAGGTTGCGGTGAGCCGAGATCGCGCCATTGCACTCCAGCCTGGGTAACAAGAGCGAAACTCCATCTCAAAAAAAAAAAAAAAAAAAACCAAAATTGATTGCAATGGTCCCCATTTTGATTAATAAAGATGTTTGAGGCTTGTTATGAAGATTTAAAATTCATGGTCTGAAACCAGAATTGCTTTTGCACCAATCTAATACCAACACAGAGGTCTCTGACAGAGCTATTTCTTTCTAATATGATCTGCTATCTCTTATGGCATATTCTCCCCTTATGACAATTTTCGGAAAAGTTTGTCTCCCCTTTTATATTCAATAATCTTGGGTATGAATTTTAAAATAATTCTGAAATTTCTAAAAACAAAATTCTGCTGAAATTTTGGCTGCAGATTTCATTAAGTCTACAAATTTGCTAGAGTATAGATATTTTTACAATAATTTGTTTTCTCTTTCAGAAACGTGGCATATTTCTCCATGTGTATAAATTTTCAAATTTTCTTTCACCTAATTTAACTGTAGTAAATTTGTCAGAGGTGTTTGAACCAGAGTGCCTCCATATTGAACAAGGGCGTGGTAAAATAAGATTGAGACCTACTTGGCTGCATTCCCAGTAAACCAGGCATTCTAAGTCACAGGATGAGACAGACCAAGATGGCGATGAGAGTGATCTCTGATCATCCTCACTACTACACTCTCATCAGCACCATGACAGTTTACAAATGTCATAGCAATGTCAGGAAGTTGCCCAGTATGGCCTATTTTTATTTTTTTGAGAGTGAGTCTTGCTCTGTTGCCCAGGCTAGAATGCAGTGGTACTATCTAAGCTCACTGCAGCCTCTGCCTCCCAGATTCAAGTGATTCTTGTGCCTCAGCCTCTCAAGTAGCTGGGACTACGGGTGTGTACCACCACACCTGGTTAATTCTTCTATTTTTAGTAGAGACGGGGTTTCGCCATGTTGGCCAAGCTGGTAATGAACTCCTGACTTCAACTGATCAGCCTGCCTCGGGATGCTGGGATTACTAGGACTAAAAAGGGGAGGCATGAATAATCCACACCTTGTTTAGCATATAATCAAGAAATAACCATAAAATGGGCAATCAGCAGGCCTCAGGGCTGCTCTGCCTAGGGGGTAGCTATTATTTATTCTTTTACTTTCTTAATAAACTTGCTTTCACTTTATTCCATGGATTCACCTTGAATTCTTTCTGGTGTAAGATCTAAGAACCCTCTCTTGGGATGGGGACCCCTTTCTGTTAACAAATTTACTGCGAAAAGGCTTCTCTCCTAAAAATACAAAAATTAGGGTGTACAAAAGTTATAACACAGCTGTCATTAAGATACCACAAACACCCCTGAAATTAATGGTTATGCCAGATATGAAATTCTCTCACCATGTACTTAATTACTTTTTCAAAGCTTATTATGTTCAATCACAACCACTGAATCCATTGATAGTAAAGACATGGCTAATTTTAAAACTTTAAGATTGGTGTTGACAGCAAAGAGACATGAGGGAATTTTGGGAGGTGATAAGACTGTTTTATCATTCACTGTGGTGGTGACTCCACATCTGTATACATTTATCAAAACTCACAGACCTATATGCTAAATATTTTACGTTAAGTATATCTTAATTTAAAAATGTTTAAAATATTGTATGAAGCCTTAAGATTCTAATTTTAAATATGAGTTTTTATGGAGATGCAAATGAGCCTACACTTATACCTCTTCTGTGGGCAATGACTACACAAAGCCATCACTTTTACAGAACCACTAAAATACCTCCCAAATGTGTACTGGGAAGCACATACAAGAATATTCCCAGAAGCACTGCTTGTAATTAACAGTAAAAAAACAGGAAACTACCCAAATGCCAAGCAAAAAGAAAAGAGATAAGCTGCAGTATATTCATAGAATGGAAAACGAAAAACAAGATAAATCAAGTATACAGGCAGATGTACTTAAATGGATGAATTTCGAAAAAGTATACAACGCGTGACATCATTTATTCTAACTTCAGAAACAAGCAAAATTAAACAGTGTAACATCGGCAAGTATTTTATATTGGTAAAACCATATAGAAAAGCAAAAGGATACTGAACAGAGATGTACCTGAGGCACAAGCATGGGATATTAACACAGAGGGTCATATGGGGGCTTCAAAAGTATTGCTAATGGCTGGTTTCTTACACTAGATGGGGTTTTATTATTATATAGGTGTCTGCTTTATATTTTCCAAATTGCGCATTTGAACTCTTTCACAAATTAAAACAAATTAAACTCATTCACAAATTAAAGCATGCAAAATTTTAAAACAACAAATTTTAGCAATTAAAAAAGTCTTTAGGAGCAATACAAAACAAGCAAATATGAGAAGTAAAATGTAGAAGTTTTTAATAAACAAGGACAATGACAATTGATAAATAATATAGATGAATGACCAAAAAAGCTCAAAAACAGGATGAGTTTTTTTTGTTGATAAAGACTGGCAATAGAACAATAGTAAGAATCCAGCAAGAGTAGCAACACATTTTTTCTCCTCTATGGCCACCTTACTAGCCACACACCCAACTCCTCATGCTTGATGGGGCGGTTGGGGAGATCAATTAACTTCTTTACTCCTAGAGAAGGCTGATGTCCTCAGAAAAGACAGGCATTTCACCTATGATAAGGAAGCAGAGAGGGTGCCTGAAGGAAAAAATGAAAACATAGGTAAATCTGTTTAAAACAGATTATTCTAAAAAGAAGGAGAAGTAGAAATAATTGGGAGATAAGGTACCTGAGAAGAAAGCCAAGAAGAAGAAATCATAACACATTAAGGGAATAACTTTGTGATGCTAGATGGCTAGATAGGTTTTCCTTTGCATGTGGTAACTTAAGTTTTGATGGATAAGAAGCATAACTAGAACTAATTATACCCTATTTAAAAGGTGTCAACTAGTTGAAGGTATCAGTATCTCAAAGGGGTTGAGACAAAAATCTACTTAGCTTCAGCTTCATGATGAACAGTGGTAGGGTAGTAACTATAACTGGGCAAAGAAAACTTCTAGTTTCCCCTCAAAGTTCACTGAGCACTTAAGGTTCAACGAAAGTGCGACTTAAGTTAAATTAAGACTATTAAATTAAAAAAATTTTTTTTTTTTTTTTTTTTTTGAGACGGAGTTTCGCTCTTGTTACCCAGGCTGGAGTGCAATGGCGCGATCTCAGCTCACCGCAACCTCCGCCTCCTGGGCTCAGGCAATTCTCCTGCCTCAGCCTCCTGAGTAGCTGGGATTACAGGCACGTGCCACCATGCCCAGCTAATTTTTTGTATCTTTAGTAGAGACGGGGTTTCACCATGTTGACCAGGATGGTCTCGATCTCTCGACCTCGTGATCCACCCGCCTCAGCCTCCCAAAGTGCTGGGATTACAGGCTTGAGCCACTGCACCCGGCTTATTAAATAAAAATTTAACAATACATTTCATCTTTCTGCAACACTCAAGTGCAACTGGCTCTAACTTTATTGTTCTGTTTTCACAACATGAGTTTAACTTTTGCATTTGAAATTAAAGTTTATATTGAGTTATTATCTGAAGACACAAAGGGAGCAATGAGAAACTATCAAAAGAACCCTTCTTATTGGTGGCAGTAATAAGGGTATTGAGTCAGTGTCTTCCACATATACATAGTAGACAAGATTCAGCTAAAGTTAGATTTGAGCCCCTTCTCTGCCAAATAATTAGATACGTGATTAGGCACCTCACCGAGCTTTTCACAGACTGTTTCCATTATCTTAAAAATCATCAAAGACTAGTTTATTGTGAGGGCTAAAAACAAAAAGAATACATGCACAGCAGAGAATCTGGCACAAATTCCAAGAAGGAATACCATACTGAAGAGTTCTAGCATCACCAATCCCTCCAAATTTTTTATCTCCAACTTTATGTCTCACAAGCATTCACTTTCATACAAACAGAAAGTTAGCTGGCTCTATCCAAAAGTCCCATCCTTGATAATCAATTATTTCACTATCTCAGGTTTATACACATTGGCCCACAATCCTATCACTCAGAAGCAACTGTGTAACCTGACTTTTCTGGTAACAGTGTTACTGACATCCATTAGTAAAACATGATTCTCTAGGAAGATGGATTCACAGTGTGGTACCCAATGATTTCTATGGGCAGATCCCAGTAATTTTGTTAATAACCTAATGAGTTTTAATCCATTTACACACCTTATTTTCGTGTTTTCATTTTACATTAAAAAAAATTAACTCACATTTCCCCCCCACAGGTTTAAAAAAAAAAAAAGACAAGTAACCATGTTTTCTCTCAGAAATATGTGTTACTATCAAACTCTGGATGCCAAGCAAATAACTAGTGAACATCTTATATGCTTCCGTTTTTCTTTTCCCACACAACATCATATAGTTTATACTATTTTCTACTTTCTTACAGAACTTGACCTATTAGGACAAGTGATTTAAGACCAAAAGATCAAAACACAAGAATATTAAGTAGTCAAATAATTAACAGTGGCTGAATAGCTCAAGAAGACAAACATTCATCAGAAAAGCTGGTTGAAAAAATATTAAAGTCCTCTAAGAAGAATATTTATTTCCACATACAACAGAAAAACAAAGAGATGATATGCGTAATTTGTTTCAAGCCTTCTAGAAACACCCTGGAATGTGACTTTCAGCCCTACGTAGGGAAAGGGTAAATATATAAGAACCTGGAAGAAAGCTTTGAAGTGAGCATCCTCTTGAACGGTAGTGTTCTGATCACTTGGGAGGAGAGGGAACAGGCTCTGAAGTCTCACCCTTTCACAAATCACCTTGTTAGGATGGCCAGGTAGAGATGCTGAATTGGCCCCGGGAGATATCTGGGAAAAAGAGGAAGAAAAGGACAGTTCATGGCTAGCTGCACCAATGTGGAGAATCATGCCTATGAAGGATAGTCTGGATTTTCTAGGTATTTGATGATTCCGCTAGCAGAGACAGGAAAGAAATTAAAAATTAATTTTAAACATCAAAACATAAGGATGGCAAAGGTTGCCTCTGGCAATGGATCTCTCTTACAAAAACTGTCTCAGGCAAAACAGCACAGCCCAAGAACACCATGTCCTTCCTGTTTCCCAAATACCTACTGGTAACTTTTTCTACTGACGTTAATTCTAAAATTCTAAAGGACAGACTTCATGCTAAGAAAACCAAAGGTAAAATTACATATCTTAAGTACAGAAAGAAAAGTGTTTGCCTGGACCAAGATTAATATTTTTTCTCATTCTGTTTTTTAGTTAACCTTCCAAATAATCATGCAAAGGAAGATGACAGATTTTACAATATTTGTGGCAAATTTTCTACAGCAATCATATGTTTGACTGTGGAAATCTCAGCTCTATTCAACACAAACCTAATGACCTTCCTATGGAATAAAGGACACAATCCTAAGCACAAAAGTAATGCCATGTTTAAATGCTTTTTTAAAATGCTTAATTTGGCCAATGCAGTGGTTCACACCTGTAATCCCAGCATTTGGGGATGTCAAAGTAGGAGGATCTCCCCAGTATCTACAAAAATTAGAAAACAAAAATAAATTTACAAATAAACATTTGACTTGATCATGGGTCAATCCCCTTAAATTCGCATGTAAATATACTTAATCTGTAACATTAAAAAATCATGAACATAATGTGTTCCGCTGTGTTATGACAGTGAATCCTTCTTGGGGGTTAAGGGTCTTGGTCCCTCTTGTCCCTACAGTAAAAGTTATGTACTGTAATGTCATCTTTTTAGAGTTTCATTGCCTCATTCGTTCACTCAGTCTTACATTTAAGTGTCTATTTGGTGACAGGCACTAAACCAAAAACAAAGGCATGGTTTTCTACTTTCAAGAAGTATATGCTATAAAAATGAAAAAAATAATAAATCACTGCATGAAGTAAGTATTATGATAACAATAGGCACTAGATGCTATGGAGAAGTTACTGCCAAGAGAGAGCAGTGTAGGCCAGGCATGGTGGCTCATGCCTGTAATCCAAGCACTTTGGAGGCCGGATCACCTGAGGTCAGGAGTTCAAGACCAGTCTGACCAACATGCTGAAACCCCATCTTAAAAAAAATAAAAATAAATAATAAAAAGAGAGAGAGCAGTGTAGCCAGAAAACTGCAAAACATTCAATATGGCTACATAATAAGGAAGCAGCCAGAAACTGCTCATAAGATGGAATGCTAATTACACTGATATCCCTGCTGTTAACATATTAATATCCCTACCTTCCTTAGCCCCTTTTATAGTATTTTGTTCCTGGTTTGATATAGGCCTGGTAAACAAATAACTGGGCCCACTGGTAAGAGTAAAAATACTTTCCAAGGACTCACCTATAAGTAAAAAAACAAAACACTTGAGGACAAGAATTTTAGAATTCATTAGTTTTATGTACAAAATATTCTGGTCTCTATACTAGAAACATGAATGGGCTATCTCTTACCACTACGCAGAAGTATACATTGCTGAATCAAGGTGTATTTACTAACTGATTCCTACAAGCCAAGAAGTAAATTAGGAAGGATATAGAGAGAGGCTAAATACAGTGGCTCACACCTGTAATCTCAACCCTTTGAGAGGCCACAGTGGGAGAAGAGCTCAAGCACAGGAGCTCAAGACTATACTGGGTAATGTAGAGAAAACCCCATCTCTACCCACCCCCCAAAAAATAAACAAAAAGTTAGTGTGGCATGGTGGCATAGGGGCATACTCCTATAGTCTTAGCTACTCAGGAGGCTAAGGCAGGAGGTTCACTTGAGCCCAGTAGTTTGAGGTTACAGCGAGCCATGACTGCAATACTGTACTTCTGCCTGGGCAACACAGTGAGCTGGTCTCTAAAAATAAGTTAATGAATTTATCTAACAAGATATAAGGTAAAATATGACTCCTATCCTCAAGAAACTCATTCTAATAATTTTTTTAAACCCAGATGCAAGCAGCCAACTGCAGTATTTAAGTGCCATAAAACAGGCAAAAATTAGAACAGGAGTAAGAGTTCTGAGTTAATCTAAAGCAGGCGTCCCCAAACTACCGGCCACGGGCTGCATGCGGCCCCCTGAGGCCATTTATCCGGCCCCCCACCACACTTCAGGAAGGGGCACCTCTTTCATTGGTGGTCAGTGAGAGCAGAACAGTATGTGGTGGCCCTCCAACGGTCTGAGGGACAGTGAACTGGCCCCCTGTGTAAAAAGTCTGGGGACACCTGATCTAAACAGTAAGGTTTCATAGAAAAAGGAGGAAAAAAAAAATTATTGTATCACAGTGAGTTTTCTCTCCAGAATTTTGGCTACACTAATTTGATTACAAAAGATATAAAAATTAACACACTTTTATTTAGGCAGTAGAGCAGGGTTTTGTTTGTTTTTTTTGTTTTTTGAGACGGAGTTTCGCTCTTGTTATCCAGGCTGGAGTGCAATGGCGCAATCTCGGCTCACCGCAACCTCCGCCTCCTGGGTTCAGGCAATTCTCCTGCCTCAGCCTCCTGAGTAGCTGGGATTACAGGCACGTGCCACCATGCCCAGCTAATTTTTTGTATTTTTAGTAGAGACGGGGTTTCACCATGTTGACCAGGTTGGTCTTGATCTCTTGACCTCGTGATCCACCCGCCTCGGCCTCCCAAAGTGCTGGGATTACAGGCTTGAGCCACTGCGCCCGGCTGTATAGCAGGTTTTAAAGCCTCAATCTGGTAACAGCTAGCTTCATGCCAGAAACTGAACTGGGCTCTCCAATCTTTATACGCTGAACATCAGGTTTAACAAACTTGCTTATTAAAGTCACACACTTCAGAAATATCAAAATCATAATTTGAACTCAAGTCTATGGAATTCTAAGGTTCATACTCAACCTACTAAATCACCTTCTACTTTAAAGTAACATTCTTCTTTATAATCTAGTTTGTTTAGTATCAACTCTTCTACAAAGCCTATTTAAAACTATTTTTAGTACTTAAAAACAATAAACTTGTTTCCTGAAAACTGATACAATTTTATTTTTCAAGGCACAACTGTTCAGCCTTACAGATTTGGTAACTTCAGCTTTCTCTGAGGATGCAACCTGTATTTAAAAAGTCCTGCTAAGGAAACATCCTGAGACCAGATTAAATCTGCAACTCCCAAATTTCTTATGTTTAATGTCTATTTCCATATAACTGTATGACTACTTCATTCAGCATTAACTGAGAAACCCTATTTCACAAGACTAACGTTCACAAAAAAAAAGTTTTAACCTTTTAAGCATCAACACTACTATTTTAGGACATCCTTTGTTTAATCTGGCCATTCTGTGTTTTGGTAACATAACTAACAATTTAACTTTTCTTGGAGACTGTAGGAATTATTAGCAATTATTGCACTAAAATTAGCACTTAGGACAAGACATTGCCCCAAAACTTTTTAAATTGCTTTTGATGACAATATCCTTCTTCATTTCCTTTTTTTCTTTCCATGAAGGTGAGAGAGAGGATACAGGTACGTGACTTCTAAGCCAGTATGACATAATGTACTTCCACAAAATAAAATGTTCACAAAGGCCCACACAGCATTCTTCAGCATACCAACTGGTCGGTCAAAAGCACTAAAATCACAGTCTAACACAAAAGACAAAAACAAAACATAAGATAAGGAGTCAGGTCCTTAGTGTCACCTCCAGCTACAAGTCTGGGTATCTGTAAAATGAAGTCAAACCCCAAACTCCAAATATTCTCACCATTTCCATGATGGCAATTGTTAATCTCTTTTAAGTAATAAGGTAGATTTTATTAATAGTGTAAAAAACAGATATTATTTGAATCTGTAAACTGAAAAATTCTCAGGCTATACTCCAAAACATGAGAAAAGCCATATGCATGAATATAGTCACCACAGCACAGTAACGGCGACAATTTAAAAGGTAATTAGAAGTAACCTAAATGTTTAACAAATAAATATTTGCTAAGTAAACTTATGGTACACACTTCCTTGAACTATTATGCAGCACTAAAAAGTTAGCAACCAGCAGGGCGCAGTGGCTCACACCTGTAAACCCAGCACTTTGAGAGGCCGACGTAGGCAGATCACAACAACAAGAGATCGAGACCATCTTGGCCAAGAGAGTAGAAACCCTGCCTCTACTAAAAATACAAAGATTAGCAGGGCGTGGTGGCACATGCCTATAGTCCCAGATACTCGGGAGGCTGAGTCAGGAGAATCGCTTGAACCCAGGAGGCAGAGGTTGCAGTGAGCTGAGATCAAGCCACTGCACTCCAGCCTGGTGATAGAGCTAGGCTCCACCTAAAAAATAAATAAATAAAAAATAAAAAATAGCAACCAGAAACACTACTATGGCGGGGGTGGGGGGGGCATTATTTAAATATTAGGATCATAAGGTGGGGTTAAATATATATAGGACTTCATAAATTCAAGAAAAAGGTTATCTTGGAATATTTGGAAGAAAAACAAGAGAACCCCCTATAAAGATTGAAGAGTAGCCAAATCGATGAGATGACTTGAGGAAAGCATGTATAACCTCATGTCCTGTTCAGCACAATGTCAGGAAAACATGTATAACCTCATGTCCTGTTCAGCACAATGTCACTAAGACCTAAAAGAGTACATGGCACATAGCAGGCATTCAACTATTTATTAAAAGAATAATCTTCCAAACTGCAAGCAAATGATGTAATAGTCTGCCTTTCTGATTTGTGTAACAAGTTTCTTAGAAATCTGGTTGGCAATGAGATAAGATAAAAGCTTTGATTAAGGAAGAGATCTGATGCACTCACCTGCAGATCACCATTAAATGAAGTCAGTGGCTGCCCAGTAAGTCCACCCCATCCTACTGAGACAGGATAAATCATTAAGCTAATGCTGTGCTCCTTGCTAGGATTTTTACCCCCGTTCTGAGAATGAATCAGACCCAAATATCACCTTTCTTTTGAGAAGAGTTCTAAAACTGGGCCTAAAACAAATCTGTTTCTTTGGCTTTTGTTTTCTGAGAGTAGAGTTCTCTGAAACGATTTTTTTTTTTTTTTTTTTTTTGAGACGGAGTTTCACTCTTGTTACCCAGGCTGGAGTGCAATGGCGAGATCTCGGCTCACCGCAACCTCCGCCTCCTGGGTTCAAGCAATTCTCCTGCCTCAGCCTCCCGAGTAGCTGGGACTACAGGCGTGTGCCACCATGCCCAGCTAATTTTTGTATTTTTAGTAGAGACGGGGTTTCACCATTGACCAGGATGGCCTCGATCTCTTGACCTAGTGAATCACCCGTCTCAGCCTCCCAAAGTGCTGGGATTATAGGCGTGAGCCACCGCGCCCGGCTTCTGAAATGATTTTGACAGTGTGGAGCAGGGGCACTAAAAGGCCTGGATGGCATTTTTCAAAACTGGTCCAGGAAAGGACCCTAGAAGCAGGAATGGGACCGCGTCCCCTTGTAGTCATGCAAAAAGGAGGCCTGGATGGGCACAGGGATCCTTGGGGGATGACAGAAATGTTCACAAACTGGATTGATTATGGCTGCACAGTTCTGTAAATTTAACAAAAATAATCTAATTGGATGGAGTGAATTTTAAGGTAAGTGAAATGTAACTTAATGATGCTCCTTTAAAAAAAAAAATCAAGAGCCGGGCGCGGTGGCTCAAGCCTGTAATCCCAGCACTTTGGGAGGCCGAGGCAGGCGGATCACGAGGTCAAGAGATCGAGACCATCCTGGTCAACATGGTGAAACCCCGTCTCTACTAAAGGTGCAAAAAATTAGCTGGGCATGGTGGCGCGTGCCTGTAATCCCAAATACTCCGGAGGCTGAGGCAGAAGAATTGCCTGAACCCAGGAGGCGGAGGTTGCGGTGAGCCAAGATCGCGCCATTGCACTCCAGCCTGGGTAACAAGAGCGAAACTCCGTCTCAAAAAAAAAAAAAAAAAAATCAAGAGCCTAGTTCTGGAAAACTGAGGTCCAAACACTGAATAGAACTGACCCTGAGAGATGTTACTACCCTTTAAGAACAAAGACAGGCCGGGCGCGGTGGCTCAGCCTGTAATCCCAGCACTTTGGGAGGCCGAGGCGGGTGGATCACGAGGTCGAGAGATCAAGACCATCCTGGTCAACATAGTGAAACCCCGTCTCTACTAAAAATACAAAAAACTAGCTGGGCGTGGTGGCGCGTGCCTGTAATCCCAGCTACTTAGGAGGCTGAGGCAGGAGAATTGCCTGAGCCCAGCAGGCAGAGGTTGCGGTGAGCCGAGATCGCGCCATTGCACTCCAGCCTGGGTAACGAGAGCGAAACTCCGTCTCAAAAAAAAAAAAAAAAAGAACAAAGACAAAATTTCTAAGTCATTCATCTCTAAGCTTCAACAACTCTCGTTCACAAATGACACATAAAATAAAATCATTGTATCGCTCACAATTGTCACTATCTGCTTTTCTAATTAAAAAAAAATATTTATTTTATTTTATTTTGAGACAGAGCTTTGCTCTTGTTGCCAAGGCTGGAATGCAGTGGCAGGACCCTAACTCACTGCAAACTCTGCCTCCAGGGTTAAAGCAATTCTCCCACCTCCCACCTTCCGAGTAGCTGGGATTACAGGTGCCTGCCACCACACCCAGCTAATTTTTTCTTTTTAGTAGAGATAGGCTTTTACCATGTTGGCCAGGCTGGTTTCGAACTCCTGACCTCAGGTAAGCCACCCACCTCGGCCTCCCACAGTACTGAGATGACAAGCGTGAGCCACCACACCGGACCTAAAAAATAATTTTGAAAAGCTAATAGGCAGTATTAGGAGAAAATCATTCAAGGACTCGTACTATGTGGGTGGAGATGTTCATTACTGCCCAGCACTGGGACAATCATTTCTAAAAAGAAATTACTGCTCCCATTCTTGAGTTCAGGCAAACAAACTGGACCCATGTCTTTCCAGAAGCATAGCAGAAACAGGGTCTGTGAAAATAGCCTAAGGCTCCCCTATTTCCTTTCCCCAGTCCCCTAAGTAGCTGGGATTACAGGCACGCGCCACCATGCCCAGCTAATTTTTTTTTGTATTTTTAGTAGTGACGGGGTTTCACCATGTTGACCAAGATGGTCTCGATCTCTTGACCTCGTGATCCACCCGCCTCGGCCTCTCAAAGTACTGGGATTACAGGCTTGAGCCACCGCGCCCGGCAGAGTTACATATTTTAAAAAAACTTTTCTTTCCCTCCCTTCCAAAATCTAGATTTGCCTACACAAAAATTTTTCTCCCCTCAAAGAAGTACGTCTAAAATCATTTTACTTAGGCTGGTTACCACTAAGAATTACAAAAATTTTACACACACACACACACACACACACACACACTCTCTCTCTCTCTCTCTCTCTCTTTTCCCCCTCAACACATACATGCACATACACATATACTTACTTATATAATAATTGTGGGTTTTACGATAGTTGGAAAAAGAGGTATGATTGAGTTATTATTTTATTAAGTAACAATCACGATTCAAATATTGTTTGTCTGCCATATGCTGGATGCTGAGACTACAAAATAGGAAAAATAAACTGTCCTGCCCTTAAAGCGACTCAGTCTAGTGAGGGGACAATTATAATGGGAACTACATGAGGACAACAGGGCTCCATAACCTAGATATAGGCAAGAGGTAAATGTTCAGATCCTTAGAAAAGGGAAACATCTAAGACAGGCAGGCTCTGTGGCAAACACCTGTAGTCCCAGTTACTCAGGAAGTCAAGAAAGGAGGATCACCTGGACCCAGAAGTTCAAGTCCAAAATGGACAACATAGTAAGACTCCAGCTTCTGGGAAAACTAAAATTTAAAAAAGATTTTAAATGAAAAGATGTAAGAGTTGGGAAAAGAAGAGACTGTACATGACCCCTCTTCTACATCTGTGTATCCTAAATTTCTCTCATTTATATGGAGTTCAAGAATTAATGCTTTATCTCCTCCAGAGAAACGTCGTATTAGTTAACGTTTGCTCATCAATGAACTAGACAAGAACTATACTGTTCAAATCCATGTTTACAATTTGTTTGCTCTTTCTAGAGAAAAGGCTGTGAGTTAAGTAGAGTAAAACGGAAGTGACAACTTGTCTGACATGGTTTCTTAGCAGGAAAACAACCATGAAACTAGTTAAGTAGACCCAGACACAATGCAACAATCAAGGCTAATTACCTTTCCAGCAAGATGAATTACAAAATGGTGGTGGCCTAAACCAAACTAGAGGTAGTACAGAGAAACAGGTGGAATAAACTAAAGACATATCTTGACCAATAATGTTAACTTTTATCATAAGAATTTCTCACCCACACTTCCCACTCACAGCCTCAAAAAAGAAAGAAGCGGCACAGAAAACAGCCTAGGAAGTTAACATGAATTAACTAAAGGCCTCATCCAATGCTGCTGGCAGTGTATCTACACTCTACGTTATAATGCTAACAGATTCAGTTATGTCTGACTATGCCATCTTGTTTACTCTTCACCAAAAATAAGGCTGTTTTAGCAGAGAAAATTCTCAATACCCAGGGTAACATTTGAAAAATTAACTATAAAAACACGTTGGACATATAAAGCCTAACAGGTATGGAAATACGAACTACCTTCTAGAATCATAGACAAGTCAGAGGGAGAAAGCTACAGATATTTAAGTCCAACTTTTTCCATATTTTACAGATGAGGGCCTGAGGCCCACATGATCAGTCTGAGGCAGAACTTATAGGCTCTAAGGTCTTCAAATCTCTTAGAAGTAAGTCTTACAGAAATATTATAAAAATCAACTTAAAATTGAATGAACAGATGTATGATTAGGTTTTCAAAAGGTGAACTATACCAGTATATTTATAAACCCCGGAGAAAGAGGTATCTGAAGTGACACAATTCTCAGGTAAACTTTCAGTCAGAAATTTCATTTTTATTCCAAGTGTGTTCCAGCTCCCCCACGCCTGATCCGACATCTGTAAGTATTTGGTTCTGTATTGGTACCTCTACAAAAGTTCTATTTCTTCCATTAGACGGTGTTCCCTTTTTACTTTGATTCCAACTGTCCCTATAAAAGGGAATTTTTTTTTTAAGCCTAGATACAAGGGTTGCTATTCAAAGATATTTATGGTAAACGTTCAAGTGTAACAGTACTTGCAATCAAGGCCAAATAGGATACAGCAGGCTTGCAACTCTAAATTAACAATTATATTATGAGCTCTAAAAACATTTAAGTTTTCATACGTTAAGTCCACGCCTTAAAACGAAATGGCAATTCATATGATGCTGGCAATAATTACATGTATGTGCTTCCACTTTTGGTACAAAAATTAGCATACCCAACTTTTACTGCCTAATAGCATACATCATTTTTGCACCATAAAGAGAAATGCTGTACCTTACAAGCCATACAGACATTAAAAAAAAAACTTTTATTTTTTTTTGGACCTCAATAACCTGAAATACTCCCGTTTCAAAAACCAACCTCTCTCATGCTTCAGCCCTGAAAAGAGTAACTTTCATCCCCTGAGAACAAATCGCAGCCTGTCCAGAACCCAAGGAAGCAGGAAGACACCAGAGGGGACCCTTCAAACCGGGTTCCGCGTTCTCCTGGGTGACATCATTTCACCTGCGCCTCGGCAAAAAGGGAGGGAGCGAGAGAGCGAAGCCATCTGCCGGGCAGTGGGCCGGCGGCTCCGCGAGCTGAGGCCGCGCCTCCCCGCCGCCGCGGGAACAAAGAGCGCCGGGCGGCCGGGCCAAGCCTTCGCCCGAGAGCCGGGCGCCGGGCGCCGCACCGCAGGCTCCCAACGGCCCCGCGGCCCGTCCCGCCCTCGCGCTGGAGCCAACGGCCGCGGAGGCCAGTACCTGTGAGGGGAGGCTCCGCCCTGCAGGGCAGCTCCCGCGGCTCCTCGCTGGGCCACCGCCTCCTATTGTGACTGCTCGCCCAGCCCGCGGCCAGCTCGCCAGATCCGCCGTCCGCGGGCCTTCTCACCCCCGGAACCCCGGCTCCGACTGAGGCGCTGTCACGGCGCTTCCTTCCTCCCGGCACCATCACACGGGCCGCGCCAGGAAACGACGGCTGCACGCCCAGAGATGACAGAGTCGACTAACGCCTCGGAGGCTCCATCCTCTCAGCCCCCGCGTCCCAACCGCCTGGGCCTCGGGCCCGTCCGCAACACCGCACTAGGAGCCCCGCCCCACCCCGCCTCTGCGCTCACAGACCACAGCTCGCTGCGCGCCGGCGCACTGGCCTCCACTGCGCGCGCAGGCGACGCTCCTCGCCGCTAGGCTGAGAAGCCGGCCCGCCCAGTCCCCTCGCCGGCACAAACCTAGCAAGCCCAGCGCGCCAGACCGCCGGAGCGCTCCTCCCCTTGCCTCTAGGCCGGGCAGGGCCCGCTTTGTTTCCACCCCGCGGGGGCAGAAAGGGGTGGGGGAGGGGAGGGGCGCGGGGCGCATACTGGCGTAAGACTCGGACTAGTTCCGGCAACAGAGCTCAGCGCGCAGCGCCACTGCGCAACCCCGCCCCCCCACTGCCCAGCGGACAACAGGGCCCCAGTTCCCCAAAACGTACAAGTCTTCCCTTCGTAAATTGTTTCTATTGTTCCGTGCCTCTTACCTACAAAACTCTGCAAACAGCAACTAACCTCACGTAGTTTTTACAGGAAAATTGTATTCACGTGGCCCGAAAAGTAGGAATTTTTATCGCAATAGGCAGGTGTCTCTCAGTGGAGCAAGAAAACAGGTTTGAACCCACCTTGTCCAAGACTTCGTTAAGCCTGACAGTTGTTCATACCTCGCTGGGGAGGGGAAATAAGGACAAAGATTGAAGCCGGCTTGGCTCCTGTCCTGATAATCACGATACAAGAGAGGAAGTAAAAACTTCCATAAAAGCACCATACATACAAGGAAAAAAAATAGTAAAGTTGTATCAGTTAGAGGGCTGTCAACAGGACATCATGGAAGTAGTGGGCTTTTTAAAGCAGATAGAAATTAGATGTTTCCCACAACGATGTGATCATATTTTAGGGTGGTAGAGTGAAATTATTAAGGACCAGGCAACAGAAAACTCAGGTTCTAGTTATTTTCGCATTACTTAAACCAGTGTCTCCTTCCTATTCTGGGCCTCGGCTGCATCCGGTAGAAAATGGGGGGAATCTGACTAAAATGATGTTTCAGGACCTTCTTTCTGGACCTTGTACATTCTCTTTATGAACAACACTATACGGTAATTATTTGTTACATTGTCTCCCATATCAGACTGAGCACCCAGACTCTTGGGACTGTGTAAACCCAAAGCCCAAGCCTAGTGCCAGAAACACGACAGTAGGTGTTTAGCAACCGCTGAATCAAAGTTCCAGCAATAACATCACAGGCTTTTGCAATTCCAGGACAAACAAAGAGAAGCTGGAATGAGGTATCAGGCCCCTGTGAACATATCCACCAGATCCATACTCCCATTATGTAAGCCAGTTAACCAGCTGGCTCTCTCCCGAAGCAGCCAGTTTGGGGATGATCATGTCTAAACTTTTGTTTTGGTAGAGTTAAAGTATCAAGCATACCTTTAAGTATATCCAACGTAACCAATTTCTATTCTGTGGATCCCTCACAAATCCCAATATACTGTGAATTCACCTCACAATACGGCTTAAAAAAAAAAAAAAAAAAAAAAAAAAAAAAAAAAAAAACCGGGCGCGGTGGTTCAAGCCTGTAATCCCAGCACTTTCGGGAGGCCGAGGCGGGTGAATCACGAGGTCAAGAGATCGAGACCATCCTGGTCAACATGGTGAAACCCCATCTCTACTAAAAATACAAAAAAAAATTAGCTGGGCATGGTGGCACGTGCCTGTAATCCCAGCTACTCAGGGGGCTGAGGCAGGAGAATTGCCTGAACCCAGGAGGCGGAGGTTGCGGTGAGCCGAGATCGTGCCATTGCACTCCAGCCTCGGTAACAAGAGTGAAACTCCGCCTCAAAAAAAAAGAAAAGAAAAGAAAAGAAAATCTTCCCTACATAACCAGACCACCCTGAAGCAGCGTTTCCTCCAACCTTGGATACAGACTATGTGAAGAGAGGGAAAGGAGAGAAGAACATCAGGAAAGGAAATGGAAGTTACCATTTGGGAGCTAACTGTAAGAGGCAGATTACTCAAGTGCTGAATTCAGCAGCAAAAATCTATTACAGTCCTCCAGCATTCCTCACCTATAAGCTTCAGCAAATCCCTCTGAGCTTCAGCCAACCTTTTGTGAGGCAAACTTCCTGAAACCTCTCAAATGGTTACCAATCTTCACTAATTGGACTCTTAGGGCTTAACCTAGTAAGTCTGTCTAGCTATACAATGCTGTCACAACTCCTGGCTGGATAGTTTGAAATCTGTACCACAACTTTTTTTTTGAGACAAAGTGCTCTGTCACCCAAGTTGGAGTGCAATGGCTAGATCACATCTCACTGCAGTCTTGAACTCCTGGGCTCAAGCAATCCAGGCTGAATTTTTAATTTTCAGTAGAGACACTTCTCACTATGTTGCCCAGGTTGGTCTTTAACTCCTGGGCTTAAGCAGTCCTCCCACACTGGCCTCCCAAAATGCTCGGATGTGAGCTACTATTCATAGCCTCTAATTTATTTCTTAACGAGAAAATCTTAAGCCATGCTAGTAAAACCCAAAGAATAGGCAGGCTTTTAAGGTGGTGGGTCACCTTTGACAACTTAATGTGGCAGGGTTCAAGTTATACCAGAGCAGTCACTTAACTACAAAAAATTAGCTGGGCATGGTTGCGCGTGCCTGTAATCCCAGCTACTCAGGAGGCTGAGGCAGGAGAATTGCCTGAACCCAGGAGGCGGAGGTTGCGGTGAGCCGAGACCGCGCCATTGCACTCCAGCCTGGGTAACAAGAGCGAAACTCCATATCAAAAAAAAAAAAAAAAAAAAGGGATTGTGACTCTGGCTCGTGTCTATAATCCCAACACTTTGGGAGGCCGAGACAGGTGGATCATGAGGTCAAGAGATCGAGACCATCCTGGTCAACATGGTGAAACCCCGTCTCTACTAAAAATACAAAACAGTAGCTGGGCATGGTGGCACATGCCTGTAGTCCCAGCTACTCGGGAGGCTGAGGCAGGAGAATTGCTTGAACCCAGGAGACGGAGGTTGCAGTGAGCTGAGATCACGCCATTGCACTCCAGCCTGGGTAACAAGAGCAAAACTCCGTCTCAAAAAAAAAAAAAAAGTGACTCTACAAATTCTTTCTCTTTTATACCATCATGTTTTTCCTCTTTGTTGGATTATTCCTAACAGAACAAACAAACATACCATTAATTTCTCCCATCTTTAAATCTTTAACTATAATGTTTTCAGGTTTATGTTTCTAGTTGCTGTTATTCTCCTGTTTAAAAAATATTTCCCTACACTGGGGTCATAAAGACATTTACCTATATTATTTTCTCAGAATTTTTATTATTTTCCCTTTTTCAATTAGAGCTACACATCATCTGGAATTGATTTTTTTGTGTTGATGAGGTGGGAATCAAGTGCCCCCTCCCCCATATGGCCATCTACCTGACAAAGCATCATATACTGGAAAAGACTATTGCCAACTGCTCTTTTGTTTAAAACTGTGACCCCATATACATGATTTTGTTTCTGTGTTCAGTAGTCTGTTGCACTGTTCTCTTTATCCCTGTGCTGATCCACACCATGGTAATTACTGCAGCTTTGTAAGACTTCCTTTTATCTGTTACAGCAAGTTGTCCTTCAGAGTAGTTATTTCTAACTTTTTGAATTTCCATAGGAATTTTAGAATCAGATTATTTCAAAAGAAGGAAAGAAAAGACAAGGAAAAAGGTGAAATTGCTAGGATTTTCTTGGGGCTGCATTAGACTTAGAAATGAGTTAACGGATATTGGAAGATTCAATATAGTAAAGATAGCAATCTGTAAGCTACTTACTGAGACTTCAATTCTTTCAATAATATTTCACAGTTTTCTGTAAAGGTCTTGCAAATTTAGTTCTTAGGTTTATTCTAGGTTTTCAACATAATTCAGTTATTAATTCTAATACTTTATATCTCAGTCCTTTTGAGTTTTCTATACACACAATCCTGTTTATACTCTTGTCTATTTGGAAGAAAACACTGACTGTTCCATTTCTTTCTTTCCAACATATACTCATTTTTTTGTCTTACTGCACTGGCAAGGGCCTCTAGTACAGTGCTAACCAGACAGCTTTGTTTTATTCGAAACCTCAACTGAAAAACCGTCAACATTTAAGTATGGTGTTTACAGTTTTTTTTGTTTTTTTTTTTTTTTAATAAGACCCTTTTAGCAAATTAAAGGAGTTATCTACTATTTCAAATATGTTAGAAATTCATCATACATGGGCCAGGCACAGTGGCTCATGCCTATAATCCCAACACTTTGGGAAGCCAAGGTGGGCAGATCACCTGAGGTCAGGAGGCCCGCCTGGCCAACATGGTGAAACCCCATCTCTACTAAAACTACAAAAAATTAGCCAGGCATGGTGGCATGTGCCTATACTCCTAGGTACCACGGAGGCTGAGGCAGCACAATCGTTTGAACCCAGGAAGCAGAGGTTGCAGTGAGCCAAGATGATGCCATTGCACTCCGGCCTGGGCAACAGAGTGAGACTCTCTTTTTAAAAAAAAGAACTTCAAAAATAGATGTTTGATTTTATTGAAAACTTCTGTATCTAACAAGTTAACTATATTACTTTTCTGTTAATGTGAATTTGATTGGTTTAGGGATGTTAAACCAAATTTACACTCCTAATAAACCCATTTTAGGCTTACTATATTGCTCTAAATAGTTGGTTTATTTAGAATTTTTGCATCTGTGTTTTGATTGAGATTAGCGGTAATTTTCCATTTCTGTAATGTCACTGTCAAGTTTTGTTACAAAGACTTATGCTAGCTTCAAAAATGAATCGGGAGTACTGGCTCGCTTTCTGTTCTCTAGAAGTGTTTCTTTAAGACTGGTGTTACACCTTCATTAAATGTTTGGGAAAATTTGTTGGTTAGCTAACTGGACTTGGAGTTAAATTTCCTTAGATGTCCTGTTTTCTCTTTATTTCTCACTAAGGCAAAACAACTGTAATCTTAGGATATATATGTAAGAAAGATCTCATTCTGAAATTCACTATCTGCTTCTAGAAAACCATCTCCCAATCTTGTTAACTTGAAGGGTGCCATTATTACAAACACATTTTAAAGCACACTGCATAAACAATAATCATAAACAAATTTCAAGTGCTAGTTAACAGTCTGTCAAATGGCAAATATACATTTTATTTTATTTTATTTATTTTTTTGAGACGGAGTTTCACTCTTGTTACCCAGGCTGGAGTGCAATGGCGCGATCTCGGCTCACCGCAACCTCCGCCTCCTGGATTCAGGCAATTCTCCTGCCTCAGCCTCCTGAGTAGCTGGAATTACAGGCATGCGCCACCATGCCCAGCTAATGTTTTGTATTTTTAGTAGAGACGGAGTTTCACCATGTTGACCAGGATGGTCTTGATCTCTTGACCTCGTGATCCACCCGCCTCGACCTCCCAAAGTGCTGGGATTACAGGCTTGAGCCACCGCGCCCGGCCTACAATTTATTTTTGTGACCAGTTTTGCATTTCTAGACTTGAAGGAATATTTAAATAATGATTATCTGAAGGATCTTTTTACAAAAAAGGTGACTGTGGGGTTACAGGCTATCCTTCTTATCCCAACTTTACAAACTTTTATCACCTTACGGCATTTATCAAATATCTGTTTCCTCCTATTAAACTGTAAGCTCCTCAACTCTCAGTTCTGCTTTGTTTATATATCACTTGACACTGATGTTGGGGGAATAATAGATAACAGAAAATACACAAAATGGAAAGAGGATCATCTCCTATTTTAAGGCATTGAAAGGCATGATTAAAGTTGTCCATAGAGCCAAATAAAGAACTACTTGTCCAAATGCTGAAGAACCATTCACATGTAAGGGAAATGCCAAAGGAGGTGCTGGGTAGAGAATGCTGGAAGTTCTGGACCTCTGCTAAGGAAAAGGCAGTTTCCCATTGGTTAACACTGTCAGTCAGGACTGTTCTGCCATCATACACACTGCCAAGTATCTCGACTGGAATCTCACTCCAACAACCTCAATTTCTTCTTTTTTTTTTTTTTTTTTTCTTTTGAGACGGAGTTTCGCTCTTGTTACCCAGGCTGGAGTGCAATGGCGCCATCTCGGCTTACCGCAACCTCCGCCTCCTGGGCTCGGGCAATTCTCCTGCCTCAGCCTCCTGAGTAGCTGGGATTATAGGCACATGCCACCACGCCCAGCTAGTTTTTTCTATTTTTAGTAGAGACGGGGTTTCACCATGTTGACCAGGATGGTCTCGATCTCTCGACCTCGTGATCCACCCACCTCGGCCTCCCAAAGTGCTGGGATTACAGGCTTGAGCCACCGCGCCTGGCTACAACCTCAATTTCTATTGCTGAGTTAGTGGCCTCTCCTGTGTATTCTAAAATAGCATTAATCATTCTGCCTTCCAACTTTGTATTTACTTGATACTTCTGCCCAGTAAATAATAAACCTCATGAAGCCAAGGACTAAGTCTCACCAAATCTGGCAAGGGGGCCCGGCGTGGTGGCTCACGCCTGTAATCCCAGCACTTTGGGAGGCCGAGACGGGTGGATCACGAGGTCAAGAGATCGAGACCATCCTGGTCAACATGGTGAAACCCTGTCTCTACTAAAAATACAAAACATTAGCTGGGCGTGGTGGTGCGTGCCTGCAATCCCAGCTACTCAGGAGGCTGAGGCAGGAGAATTGCCTGAACCCAGGAGGCGGAGGTTGCGGTGAGCTGAGATCATGCCATTGCACTCTAGCCTGGGTAACAAGAGCAAAACTCTGTCTCCAAAAAGAAAAAAAAAAAAAAAAAAAAAATCTGGCAAGGGGTTAAGCACACACCATGTGCTTAATAAATAGTTCAGTTAATGATATGTAAATATTTCACAGCAGTGGTTGATTCTACATTTCTCACTAGGTAAATTTCCAAGGAGAAATGAAGCACAGGAACAAAGGGCAGTGAAAAGAAAAGGGATGCAAAAAAATAAATTTCAAATTTTTCCCTGAAGCTAGCTTTGCTGTCATCCCTAAGTTTCCTTTCTTCCTCCAAAACCAGCTAAAAGGACCGAATAAGATAAGGCTACACTGGGGGAAAATGTATATTGGCTGAACAGCACTTAGACTACACAGTATCTAGAAGCATGCTAAAACTTGATCTACTACTCCAAAACAATCAGCATAAGCAGTTTCCCCCAGAAATGTTAATGCCTGTCAGGTTAATTAGCAGCAGCTGCCAGCTATAGCAGCTAGAGACCACAAGAGGGAAGCAAAGGCTCACCCAAATCCAAGTCCACTGGAAGCCTCCCATACAGAGAGCCACTTACCCAGCTTTGGGGTGGAAGAGTCGGTCAGCTGGTTGTTTCCACAGTGCAGGTGGGAGATGACTTGGACTAAACCATGGTAGCTGGGATGACATAGGGAAAGCTCATGGCAGTGAAGGTGTGAAAGGGCTAAAGCAGGCAGACAGTGAAAAGTCATTGGCCAGGAAAAAGTTCAAGAGGGAAAAATGAAGAAACCTAAGTACCTAGGACCGCAAAGTCAGAAACAGAAAAATAGAGACCCATACCAATCAGAAGTGGAGAGCCAAGGGCACAGATAAAGCATGCACTGCATGTCACAGCATATGCAACCTCTAGAACAGGGTGAACAGGCAGGAGCTGACTGGGAGGCAAAAGGCATCCACTGTATGGCCTGCTGTTATCTCTACTCTGAAGCCAAGCTCTTGCTCATTCTGTTCCAGGAACAGACAGCACCATGGGTTCGACTGTAGCTACTTCAGAAGCTTCATCTCAGGGGCAATCATATTCTGATACTACATTCAGTCTTATCAAATCCAATGGAGACTCAGAGCACAAAAAAAAAGTTGGCCATAACAGATCTAGGTTCTTCTTTTCAACAAAGCCAATCCCCTTTGTTAGGAAGGAACCATCTGTTTTTCAATCCTGTATTATGTTTAGGTTGTTCTCAGTGTTTTGCTATCACAAAGATACTATGAATATTCTTGTACATACATATAGTTTGGCATGCATTTGAAAATGCATCCATAAAAGTACAATTCTAGAAGTAGAATTGCTGGTTCAAACAGTATGTGACTTTTCTTAATTTTTCAAGATATACTGCTATACTGCCTCCTAAAAGGCAGCATCAATTTTTTTTTTAATCTTTTGAAGCAGCATCAACTTTTTTTAAAATTTTTTGAAGCAGGGTCTCACTCTGTTGCCCTGGTTGGAGTGCAGTGTCATGATCACGGCTCACTGCAGCCTTGAACTCCCGCGGCTCAAGTGATCCTCCCACGTCAGCACCGACTAGCTGGGACTACAGGCAAAGGCCACCACAACGGACTAATATTTGTTTTTTTGTTGTTGTTTTTGGTTTTTTTTTGTAGAGACAGGGTTTTGCCACGTTGCCAAGGCTGGCAATTTTTATTCAAAGCAAAAGCTAACTGATTATAGTTTAGAGTTGACCCTGGAGGGGAATCAGCAGTTTTCAGGGTATTCCCTGAGGAAAGATAGGCTGGCCGTATGGACAGCAATAAGCCAAGCATCAGGGAGAGAGAAGCCCTAAAGCAGCACTTGGACCAGTATACTTTCAGTGCAGCCATATTTCATATGCAGCTTTAAGTTCTCTTTGTTCTAATGCCCTTCTGTGAAATCCTTTATTAAATATTAATAGCCTAGGAACTAGGCCCAAACTATGGTCTTACTAAATACAATAGCCTAGCAACTGGGCCTAAACTTGAGCCAAATGGACACCAGTGAGAACAGCTTTGTACAGCTGGTGAACAATGGGCCATGGGTCAAAGGACTGGCTGGAAGGACAAGCAGTTTACCTAGGAAATCCCAGAAATACTGAAATACCTGAAGAGGAAAGCCAGACAAACTGTTCAACTGCAGTTAAGAAGAGCAAGGGCTCAAATCGTTAAGAACTGGACAGTAATGGAAAATGTGATCCAAAAGCTAGTGTAATAAAGACATAAAGTTATACTTACTAAGTGCTTCAAGAAAATAAATGATGGGATAAGCACAGTTAGGCGAGGTGGCTCATCCCTGTAATATCGGCACTTTTGGGAGGCAGAGGGGAGCGGATCAATTGAGGTCAGGAGTTGGAGAACAGCTTGGCCAACATGGTGAAACCTTGTCTCTACTAAAAATACAAAAATTAGCCAGGTGTAGTGCTGAACGCTGAGGTAAACCCAGCTACTTGTGAGGCTGAAGCAGGAGAACTGATTGAACCTGGGAGGCAGAGAGGTTGTAGTGAAGCCAAGATCACACCACTGTACTATAGCCAGGGGGACAGAGTGAGAATGTCAAGAAAGTGGAGCGGGACAGGATGGGGAGGGGGAGGGGGAGGGGGAGAAAGAGAAGCATAGACAGTTAACTACGTTAGTTCTGGGAAGGACAATGAAGAGAAGTCCATGAGAACAGACATGCGAATCAGAGTCTTAAAGTGAGATGCAAAAAACATTTAAATGTTGCAGACTAGACTGCCTGAACATTTTATTATTTCCATCATGTTAAATGAGGAACACACTTTTCTCTAGGGAATTCTGGTGGAGCTCAATTACCTGCACAGTCAATAACTTGCTCTAGATGACATATCCTGCTATAGAAGTCTAACATCCTGCATTCACGAAATGTGACCAGCTCACTAAAACAGCCAGTGTTTCCACTGATGATAGTTTGAGAATCCTGCCTAACACGAGTAGTTTCAGGGTACATCTCCACAAACCCTGCAACCTCCTGCCAGTGCCACATACTATGGCCTTTCAGATATTATCTAAGGAAAAGAAGAAAATATGTGAGCAGATTTCTAATTTGTACTACAAAACAAATCATAACATTAAATAATAAATTTAAAAAGGCAGGACAACTCTTTGTAAATATAAAATTTAAGCTTTCACAGGAAGCTTATTTATCTTCCCCTGGCTTGCTTATAACCTCTTGCAATAGTGTCTTGTAAATAAAACAAAATAAACTTAGCAGGTAATGACATTTTAAAGGCCAACAAAGTAATCTCTAATGACAATAATCTCAAAAATATCTATCATTACATGGTATCTCTAATCAGATATTTCAGAATAAAGCAAAGTGAAAATCTACTGAAAGACACAGTGGGCCACATAATCATATACTAAATCAATTCCAGGTAGATACGAAAGGATAATATGAGCCGGGCGCGGTGGCTCACGCCTGTAATCCCAACACTTTGGGAGGCCGAGGCGGGTGGATCACGAGGTCAAGAGATCGAGACCATCCTGGTCAACACAGTGAAACCCTGTCTCTACTAAAAATACAAAAAATTAGCTGGGCATGGTGGCGCATGCCTGTAATCCCAGCTACTCAGGAGGCTGAGGCAGGAGAATTGCCTGAAGCCAGGAGGTGGAGGTTGCGGTGAGCCAAGATCGCGCCATTGCACTCCAGCCTGGGTAGCAAGAGTGAAACTCTGTCTCAAAAAAAAAAGAAAGGATAATATAAAATTAACAAAACTTTTAGAAAATGCAGGTAAGTAGCTGAATGGAGACAGATTTCCTAAACCTAAAGGCAATGAAACACTACAAAATAACATATCAATAGATTTGTTCCTCAAATTATTATTATTTCTAAATTTTGAGACAGAGTCTTTGCCCTGTCGCCCAGGCTGGAGTGCTGTGGCATGATCTCGGCTCCCTGCAACCTCTGCCTCCTGGGTTCAAGTGATTCTCCTGCCTTAGCCTTCCATGTAGGCGCCCACCACCATCCCTGGCTAATTTCTGTGCTATGGGAATCCGCCACCAGGAACAAAGGGAAAGCTCTGAAACCTGCTGGCAGATCTACAACATGGAAATGGCTGGCAAGATCAACTTCTAGATGCAAAAGAATCAGACAGATCCGAGGCAGGAATGCTAAGGTCTGTAGATAAGATGTCCCGTGTGAAAACCCCCAACCAGTTTTTGTCTCCATCTCTTTTCTTTCTACAATCCCATTTTCTATTACTATTCTCTACAATTAATCACGTTTCCAAGAAGGCCTCCAAACATAAAAACAATCCCATTAGTCAGCAATGGACCCTCTCTTTTATTAAGTAAAGGAAGAAACTGGGTCTGAAAGTAGTCTAGGAGTAGAATGGTATTTCCCAGGGGCTGGAGAAGGAGGCAGTGAGGAGTTATTATGGGTAGAGTTTTAGTTTAGGAAGATGAAAAAAAAAGTTCTAGAGATGGTAGCGGTGGTAGCTGCACAAAAAGGTGAATGTACTATATGTACTTAATGCTACTGAACTGTATACTTAAATGGTTAAGATGGTACATTTTATGTTACGTGTATTTTACTACAGTAAAAAAAGTTTTGAAAGTCAAAAAAAAGCAATTTATGTAATAGGTGAAAATATATGTAAATCATGTCTAATAAAGGTTAATATCCTATCTAACTCCTAGAACTGAACAGGGGGGACAAAAAAACAACCTGATTTAAAAATAGCAAAGGGAAGTATAAATCAAAACCACTATCTCACACTCATTAGGATAGTTACTATATTAAAAAAAAAGAAAATAGCAAGTGTTGGTGAGGAGAAACTGGAATCTTTATGCATTGTTGGTGGCAATGTAAAGTGGTACAGCTGCTATGAAAAACAGTATGACAGTTCCTCACAAAATAAAAAACTGAATTACCATATGATCTAGCAATTTCACTTCTGGATGTATATACCAAAAGGAACTGAAAGCAGAGTCTTTGAAGAGATACTTGTACACCCATGTTCACAGCAACATTATTCACAATAGCCAAAAGATGAATGAACAAAATATGATGTATATTACAACGCATTTTTCTTTTTGGAAAGGAGTCTTGTGCCATCACCCAGGCTGGAATGCAATGGCGTAATCTTGGGTCACTACAATCGCTGCCACCCAGGTTCAAGTGATTCTCCTGCCTCAGCCTCCTAAGCAGCTGGGACTACAGGTGCCTGCCACCACACCAGACTAATATTTGTATTTTTTAGTGGAGACGGGGTTTTGCCATGTTAGCTAGGCTGGTCTCAAACTCTTGACTTCAAGTGAACCACCCGCATCGGCCTCCCAAAATGCTGGGATTACAAGTGTGAGCCACCACGCCCAACTTTTCTTTATTATTCAGTCGTATAAAGAAAGGAAATTCTGGCATATGTTACAACATGGATAATCCTTCAGGACCTGCTGACTGAAATAAGCCAGTTACAAAAAGACAAATCGTGTATGATTCTACTTGTATGAGGTACTCTCAGCAGCCAAATTCAGAGAGACAAAGTACAAGGGTGGTCTTTTAAAATGTTGTATTATGCCATTCTTTTGCTTAAAACCCTCCACTGGGGCCAGGCGTGGTGGCTCAAGCCTGTAATCCCAGCACTTTGGGAGGCCGAGGCGGGTGGATCACGAGGTCAAGAGATCGAGACCATCCCGGTCAACATGGTGAAACCCCATCTCTACTAAAAATACAAAACATTAGCTGGGCATGGTGGTGCATGCCTGTAATCCCAGCTACTCAGGAGGCTGAGGCAGGAGAATTGCCTGAACCCAGGAGGCGGAGGTTGCAGTGAGCCGGGATCGTGCCATTGCACTCCAGCCTGGGTAACAAGAGCGAAACTCCGTCTCAAAAAAAACAAAACAAAACAAAACAAAACAAAAAAAAAACAAAAAACAAAAAAAACCCTCCACTGGCTTCTCAAAAAAGCAGAATGAAATCTATACCTTCCCTGGCTTACAAAGAACTACATGGGCTGGCCCATGCCCACCTCTCCAACCTCATCTCGTATCATTCCCACTCCACATCCACACTGATTGCAATTATCAGCTTTCTGTTTCCCTCATCTTTCCGGCTTTAGGGATTTTGCACTAGCTGTACTATTTTCCTGAAATGTTCTTTCCATGGCCATGATTTTCACCTGAACTGTTACTTCCTATCATTCAGATCTTTGCCTCAGTGTCTAAGAACAGGGCATCTTCAACACCTAATAGAGAGCAGCTTACTACCCAATTACTTGCACAACATGAACCTTAAAATGATCATGTGATATGATTTGGGTATTTGTCCCCTACAAATCTCATGTTGTACTGTAATCCCCAGTGTTGGAGATGGGACCTCGTGGGAGGTATCTGGATCTTGGGGATAGACCTCTTATGAATGGCTTAGCACCATCCCCTTGATGAAGAGCAAACTCTCATTCTGGTAGTCCAGGAAAGACCTGGTTGTTTAAAAGAGCATGCCAATGACTGGGCGTGGTGCCTAGTGTCTGTAATCCCAGCACCTTGGGAGGCCAAGTCGGGTGGATCACCTGAGTTAGGAGTTCGAGACCAGCCTGACCAACATGATGACACCTCGTCTCTGCTAAAAATACAAAACTCCGGGCTGGGCGTGGTGGCTCACGCCTATAATCCCAGTACTTTGGGAGGCCAAGGTGGGTGGATCACCTGAGGTTGGGAGTTCGAAACCAGCCTGACCAACATGGAGAAATTCGTCTCTACTAAAAATACAAAATTAGCTGGGTGTGGTGGCGCATGCCTGTAGTACCAGTTACTCAGGAGGCTGGGACAGAAGACCGAGATCACACCATTACACTACAGCCTGGACAACAAGAGCGAAACTCCGTCTCCAAAAAAAATTAGCCAGTCCTGGTGGTAGATACCAGTAATCCCAGCTACTAGGGAGACTGAAGCAGGAAAATCACTTAAACTCAGGAGGCGGAGGTTGCAGTGGGCCGAGATTGCGCCACTGCACTCCAGCTTCAGGGACAAAACAAGACTCCGTCTCAAAAACAAAACAAAAAGCATGGCATATCCCCACAACTCTCTCTTTCCCTCTATCACCATGTGACATCACCTCTTTTCCCTTTGCCTTCTACCATAATTGTAAGCTTCCTGAGGCCTCACCAGAAACCGACGTGGCACCATGCTTTGTATAAAGTCTGCAGAACTGCAAGCCAATTAAACTTCATAAAATTTCTCAGCCTCAGGTATTTCTTTATAGCAATATAAGAACAGACTAACACAATCATGCTCAGTGAGACAAGCCAGACACAAAAGGCTGTATTTTGAGATTCCATTTTATGAAAGGTACAGAACAGGCAAATTCATATACAGAAAGATCAATGGTTGCTGGGATGGGGGGAGGCAAGAAATAATGAGAAGCATGTGTTTCCATTTGTTTGTGTCATCTATGATTTCTTTCAGCAGTGTTTTGTAGTTTTCCTTGTTCACCTCTTAGGTTGGTTAGGCTGGTCTTGAACTCCTGGCCTCAAGTGATCCGCCTGTCTCAGCCTTCCAAACTGCTGGGATTACAAGCATGAGCCACCACACCCGGCCACTTCTGCTTTTTTAGATGGATAGACACTGCTTAATTTTTACTAATCTAGTTCCTATCTTAAGCTAGACTTATCTTTTTCTACCAAGATATAATCAAGGAATTTGATTTTACAAGGATGAAAAACATTTCATAGAAATATGGTAAGAAAAAAATCTGTTAATACTGAAATTCCAGTTGTTATTTCTCAGGGGAGAAACTGAATAGACTGCTGTATTTGTTTTTACAATAAATATGTATTTTAAAAAAAATTTTTTTTTGAGGCAGGGTCCATCACCCAAGCTGGAGTACAGTGGCTTGATCTCAGTGCAATCTCAAATAATCCTCCCACCTCAGCATCCTGAGTAGCTAGGACCCCATGTGTGTACCACTAAGCTAATTTTTTTATTTTTTGTACATACAGGGTTTTAACCATGTTGCCCAGGCTGGTCAGCTGGTCTCAAACTCTTAAGCTCAAGTGATCCACTCGCTTTGGCCTCCCAAAGGGCTGGAATTACAGGCATGAGCCACTGCACCTGGCCAACAATCAGTACATTAATTTTTAAAAATTAAAAAGAGGGCCTGTAATCCCAGCCCTTTGGGAGGCCGAGGCGGGTGGATCACAAGGTCAAGAGATCAAGACCATCCTGGTCAACATGGTGAAACCCCGTCTCTACTAAAAATACAAAAAAATATTAGCTGGGCATGGTGGCAAGTGCCTATAATCACAGCTACCCAGGAGGCTGAGGCAGGAGAATTGCCTGAACCCAGAAGGCGGAGGTTGCGGTGAGCCAGGATCACGCCATTGCACTCCAGCCTGGGTAACGAGAGCGAAACTCCGTCTCAAAAAAAAAATTTAAAAAGAGGGCCACGTGCAGTGGCTCATGCCTGTAATCCCAACACTCTGGGAAGCCCACCTTGGTTTATGTGCGATTCAGAGCAGGAGTCTTTTCTTGACAAGAATTCCTTAGAGTAGGCTTTGTTCATTTATCTTGGGGGAAAAAAGCACCAATCTAGCTTGTATGTAAGTAATCCCATGCATATTGCCTTCAGGGAAGATGGAAAATGTACTACAGATTCAATACCCCTTATCTAAAATGCTTGGGACCAGAAGCGTTTGGGAATTTGGATTTTTTTTTCAGATTTTAGAATATTTGTGTTACATACTGGTTGAACATCCCAAATCTGAAAATCCAAAATGTTCCAGTGAGCACTTCCTTTGTGTAAAATCTGCATTCAGAAAGTTTCCATTTTAATAGCATTACAGATTTTGGATTTTTAGTCAAAATCCAATTTTTAGTCAAAATTCCTTCTCTGAATCGCACATGAGCAGTTTAGGAGGAACTCCCCTCTTTTCCTTTCTCAAAGGGCCATCCTTCCTGGCAATGTATTGAGAACTCTGAAAAAGTATATAATCGAGGCTACAATGAACTCATCTCAACTGAAGGAATAGTCTTATCAAACTCTTCAGTATTTTATCTCATTTCAGTATCTAGGTGAAACACGAATACAGGTGGCACATGCCTGTATTCCCAGCTACTTGGGAAGACTGAGGTGGGAAAATCCCTTGAACCTGTGGGCAGAGGTTGCAGTGAGCCACAACTGCGCCACTGTACCTAGGCCTGGGTGACAAAGTGAGACCCTGTCTCAAAAAACAAAAACAAAATGCACAGAATTCTCAGCCTGACACACAGTAGGGATGACTTGGAAGACAAGCCTGCAGTAACTGATAGTCATTAATCAGAATAAAGGCTTGGGGGCAAAAAAAAAAAAAAATAGACTACAAGCAAAGACTGTTGCCAACAGTTCAGTTCCACTGTGACTCTCCAAGGCCTTTTCCACTTGCAGATATATTTCTCTGAGCATGTCATAGTTGAATGGGTGAAGTTAAAATGGAAATAGCTTTCTTCAGATAGCAGAGTACAGACTCAAGCTAGGCAGCTTGGGTTGAAATCCAGTGTACTACTCTGTGATCTTGGGTAAATATTTAATCTATGCCTCAGATTCCTCACTGATAAAACTGGAATAAAGCAGTCCCGCCAGGTGTGGTGGCTCAAGCCTATAATCCCAGCACTTTGGGAGGCCGAGGCGGGTGGATCACGAGGTCAAGAGATCGAGACCATCCGGGTCAACATGGTGAAACCCCGTCTCTACTAAAAATACAAAACATTAGCTGGGCATGGTGGCGCGGGCCTGTAATCCCAGCTACTCAGGAGGCTGAGGCAGGAGAATTGCCTGAACCCAGGAGGCGGAGGTTGCAGTGAGCTAGGATCGCGCCATTGCACTCCAGCCTGGGTAACAAGAGCGAAACTCCGTCTCAAAACAAAAAAAAGCAGTCCCTACTTCAAAGGGTGTTGTGATTACCCAGTTAAGAGGACGTTCTTCTCCCAGTTCTTCTATACCTCCTTCCCCACTTTTTCTCTTCACAACACAAGTGATCAATTTACAATATCTTTATTGTCTTGCCTCTCCCCACTCACAGAAAGCAAGCTCCATAACAGCAAAGACTTCTGTTTTGTTCAATGTAGTGTTCCCAATACCTAGAACATTGCTCTCTCTGTAGGTAGTAGCTACTCAAATATGTTTGCTAGAAATTATGGAATACGGCCCTTTGAATGAATGTAAAAATAATGCTGGAGGGCAATTTAATAATTAACATCAGAGCTGAAATCAGATTATTCCAAAACTCTAGACTATAAACCGATACGTAACAGGAAAGAAACTTTAAGCTGGAGAACAGATCAAGCCAAGGACTTTGGGACTGGTCACCAACTCCAAGGCTGTAAAGGGGGTGTCCAACAAATACACTGGCCTCATACTCCTTGCCTAAACATGGTTCCATCCACAGTCACACATGGATTAATTTAAAGTGAGGAAATTTATAAGAAAAATCATCTTTTCTTCCCCAATCTGAGAAATATACTATATCTGAAAGGTAAGGAAAGACAACAGGCAAAAAATCAACACGTTTTGACAATTTGCTCAGAATACCTAAGCAAGTATTTTACATTACTTGCATTTGATATAGAAGATCTGGTCTAGCCCTAGCACTGTGGGTTACCCCTGTAATTTCTCCCCTGGTGGTCACAGCTTCCAAGTTAATTTTTTTAAAAAGCAGGATGGGGCCGGGCACAGTGGCTCATGCCTGTAATCCCAGCACTTTGGGAGGCCAAGGCGGGCAGATCGCCTGAGGTCAGGAGTTTTAGACCAGCCTAACCAACATGGAGAAACCCCAACTCTACGAAAAATACAAAATTTGCCAGGTGTGGTCACACATGCCTGTAATCCCAGCTATTCTGGAGACTGAGGCAGGAGAATTGCTTGAACCCAGGAGGCGGAGGTTGTGGTGAGCTGAGATCGCAACACTGCACCCCAGCCTGGGCAACAAGAGGGAAACTCCATCTCAAAAACAAACAAACAAATAAATAAATAAATAAATAAATAAATAAATAAATAAAAAGGAGGCTGGCCTAAACGTGCTCTATGATCCCTTTAATTCTGAGTGAGACTATATGAGAAGGTGGGGAAGGGAGAGTGATTAAGTGTGCAGCAGGCAACAGGTTCACTTTAGTTTTTGCAAAACCAATACCCACATGTTACAGAAAGTAGTCAGGGGGCTGTTGTAAATGTAGACATCTGATTTTTTTTTTTTTTTTTTTTTTTTTTTTGAGACGGAGTTTCGCCCTTGTTACCCAGGCTGGAGTGCAATGGCGCGATCTCGGCTCACCGCAACCTCCGCCTCCTGGGCTCAGGCAATTCTCCTGCCTCAGCCTCCTGAGTAGCTGGGATTACAGGCACATGCCACCATGCCCAGCTAATTTTTTGCACTTTTAGTAGAGACGGGGTTTCACCATGTTGACCAGGATGGTCTTGATCTCTTGACCTTGTGATCCACCCGCCTCGGCCTCCCAAAGTGCTGGGATTACAGGCTTGAGCCACCGCGCCCGGTGACATCTGATTTTTAAATATTATATCCACCCACTCTCCTCCCCAGAATGACGTCTGATCATCCTGTTGAAACTACAATCTGGCCAGGTGTGGTGGCTCATGCCTGTAATCTGAACACTTACCCAAGTCAGGCAGATCACTTGAGGCCAGGAGTTTGAGACCAGCCTGGCCAACATGGTGAAACCCCATTCCTACTAAAAATACAAAAATTAGCTGGGAATGGTGGTGAACACCTGTAGTCCCGGCTACTTGGGAGGCTGAGGCACAACAATCACTTGAACCCAGAGGCAAACACTGCAGTAAGCCAAGATCTCACCACTGCAATCCAGCCTGGGCAACAGAGGGAGACTCTGTCTCAAAATACATAAACAAACAAACAAATAAAAATACAAAAAATTAGCTGGGCATGGTGGCACACGCCTATAATCCCAGCTACTTGGGAGGCTGAGGCATAAGAATCGTTTGAACCTGGGAGGCAGAGGTTGTAGTGAGCCAAACTTGTGCCACTGCACTCCAGCCTGAGCAACAAAGGGAAACTCAGTCTCCCCATCCCATCCCCCACAAAAAAGAAAGGCTATAGTCTGTAACTTTTCTTTTATCCACTGCACTTACTACAAAATGCTATATTAGAATCTTTATCTGTTTTGTATCTGGCTGTATTCCCTAAATGCCTAGACACAGAGCTACCAATCAAAAAGTATTATTTGCTGACTCAATGAGTTGAGTAAATTCTAAATACATAGTCAAGAGACCCTAATCCAGTTTCTCCATTTCCACTTAGGAAACAATCAGTATACATGGTAGATAAGAAGAAAGGCGAGTAGTTTCAGATAGTTCTTTAATCTGCTGATCTCCTGTTCCTTAATAATCTCCCTTAAACTTCTCTTCCCTTTTTTCCCCTGTGTTTCTGGGAAAATCTCATGTCTCTAAAGCACAAAATCAGCTATAGAAAGATTAATAAATTAGGAAGAAAAAACAAAAAAACATTTTAAGGGGAGATAGGACGTACCTGGCAAAGGTAGACAGAAAGCTTATCATTAGAATCCAAGGTCCAGAGACAACCCGGAGGGCAGTTTGGCTTCTATACCATAAAGGAACAAACGGATAGTAGCATAATACACTTAGCAAAAGAAAAAAATTTTAACCCAAAAGCACCTTCATAATTATGAAGGACAATCACTTGTAACAGTAACCTAAAATGATTTTGCCTTCTCCCTCTATCATCACTCTTAATTTCAAATGCTCATTTCTAAAATCCGTGGTATACAAAATTTTATGTAGCCAACTATATGCTTATTCTAGAAGTCTCTTTCAGTGGCTTGCTTTTGAAAGAAGTTACAAGTGAAACTCATGCCTCTTGATTGGTACAATAATAAAGGAGACTCTGGAATGCTATAAGCTACCACTCTCTCTCTAAACAGTAAAATCAATCTGAGCAAAGCTCACAAAGACAGAGAGACCAACAAACAGAACAAAGCAAGCCATTTGGAAAATCCCAATGATCAACCAGCTGCTTGATCTAGCTCCAACACAATGAGAGAGGAGGATCTTATCAAAACAGCAGGAAATAAAAACTGCTTAGATTGGTATTGCTTAGATTGGTCTGCACTGGAAACTACCAAGGGAGTAATAGATTCCCACATATAACACACAGGAAATGGGAGGGAAGCCACTAGAAACTGAGCCCTTGAGAGAATAAAAAAGGATACCTGGAGGGAGATCCAAGATGGCTGATCACTAGCAGCTCGGGACTGTAGCTCCCAGCGAAAGCGCAAAGAACGAGAGGACGCCACACCTTCACATAAATTCTTGTTGCTCACGCACCAGGAGATTCCCAGCGGAGAAGCCCCACGGGTCGCCAGTGCGACTCTTGTGACCGGCGAGGCGGTTTTGCCGGCGCCTTGGAGCGACGGTTCTTGGTGCAGAGTCAGAAAAGCACCATCAATCTTAACGCCGCTGATTTAGTCGGCGCAGTGGGTTGCTCAGATTTCGGCGCTGAGAATCAATAAGTCGGACGTCCACTCAGAAACCCAATTACAAAGACGGTAAATATAAAGACCACAGATGGATAAATTTATAACGAAGGGAAGAAAACAGCCAAAAAAGGCTGAGAATACCCAAGATCAGAACGCTTCTCCCTCAGGGAGGGATCACAGTTCCTCATCAGCAACGGAACAAGGCTTGATGGAGAACGAGTGTGTTCCAATTACAGAAGCAGGCTTCAAAATGTAGATAATGAGAAACTTCTGTGAATTAAAAGCACTTGTTTTAACCCAATCTAAAGTAACTAAGAACTTTGAAAAAAGATTTGACGAAATGTTAACAAGAATACACAATTTAGAGAGGAATATAAGTGAATTGATGGAGCTGAAAAACACAATAGGAGAACTTCATGAAGTATGCACAAGTTTTAACAGCCGAATTGATCAAGCAGAAGAAAGGATATCAGAGGTCAAAGACCAACTCAATGAAATAAAACAAGAAGACAAGATTAGAGATAAAAGGATAAAAAGGAACGAGCAAAGTCTCCAAGAAATATGGGACTATGTGAAAAGACCTAATCTACGCTTGATAGGTGTACCTGAATGTGACAAAGAGAATGAATCCAAGCTGGAAAATATGCTTCAGGACATTATTCAGGAAAATTTTCCCAGCCTAGTAAGGCAGGATAATATTCAACTCCAGGAAATACAGAGAACACCACAGAGATATTCCTCAAGAAGAGCAACTCCAAGGCACATAATCGTCAGATTCACCAGGGTTGAAATGAAAGAGAAAATACTAAGGGCAGCCAGAGAGAAAGGTCAGGTTACCCACAAAGGGAAGCCTATCAGACTTACAGCAGATCTCTCAGCAGAAACCCTACAAGCCAGAACAGAGTGGGGGCCAATATTCAACATCCTTAAAGAAAAGAACTTTCAACCCAGAATTTCACATCCAGCCAAACTAAGCTTCACAAGTGAAGGAAAAATAAAGTTTTTTGTGAATAAGCAAGCACTCAGAGATTTCATCACCACCAGGCCTGCTTTACAAGAGCTTCTGAAAGAACCACTACACATAGAAAGGAACAAACAGTATCAGCCTTTCTAAAAAAATTATCAAAAAGACCATCAATATAATGAAGAATTTACATCAACTAATGGGCAAAAGAGCCAGCTAATATTAAATGGCAGTATTAAACTCACATATATTATTATTAATTCTAAATTTAAATTGACTAAATCCCCCAATCCAAAGACAGGCAATTTGAATAAAAAACTAAAACCCAACAGTATGCTGCATCCAGACCCATCTCACATTCAAGAATGCACAAAGACTCAAAACAAGGGATGGAGAAAGATTTACCAACCAAACAGAGAGCTAAAGTAAATAAATAAAAAGCAGAAGTTACAATTAAGCAACAAAGATCAAAAGACGCAAAGAAGGACATTATATAATGATAAAAGGATCAACGCAACAACAAGAAGAGCTAAAGATCCTAAATATATACGCACCCAATACAGGAATAAGCAGACATACAATACTTATAAAGAGACTTAGACTCCCACATAATAATAGTGGGAGACTTCAACATTAATATTAGACAAATCAGTGAGACAGAAAATTAACAACGATATCCAGGACTTGAACTCAGATCTGGAACAAGTAAATGCAATTAACATTTATAGAACTCTCCACTTTAAATATACGAAATATACACTCTTATCAGTACCACATCATATCAACTTAGAAGTTTAAACGAAATCTTGGTTGGCTCCTTGTTTGTTATTCTCTTCCCTCATTTTCTTTTATATATCCATTATTAAGGACAATTATAGGCATACCCATATTTAGATTGCACTCTAGCCCGGGCAATAAAGCAATACCCCCATCCTCTCTCCCTCTTCCTCTTTCTCTTTCTTCCTCTTCTTTATTCTTTTTCTTATAAAAGAAAAAAAAAAAAAAAAAAAAGAAAGAAACTGATGGTGGAAAAGACTAAATTTAAGTCCATCCAGATTGGCAGCCAGATATTCCAAACACCGAATCCACAGAAATATTTACTGCAACGGCTGGGCCATCAAGGGTACTGATGAGTACTGGAAAGTCCCTAGAGACCAGGTTTCTTTAGAGATAAAAAGAACAAAAGCAAAAAACAACACAATGAAACAACCACCAATAGTCTGGACAGAATTTAAAATACATAGATATCAGGTCCAAAGTGGACTTTTTGTGTAGGAACTAGACAGATTTAATTCACAATTCCTAACTTTTAAATTGGCCTTTGTAAACAGAGCCAAAAAACCTTTTTGAAGGTAAAGTATAAGAAGAAAACATAATTTAATGCAATTAATGCCTAAGTGAACCAAAATGTAATGTCCAAGATATTTCCAACATGTGTTGCTGAGATAGCTATCAACTTTTGAAGCACACGTTTATATATTAAGATAATCCATCCAGGCTGTGCAGAAGAGGAAGCACCATGACAAGAACAGAGGCACAGGTAGGAAAGCAGAGTGTTGATCAAAAGTCCAACCCACCTCAGGTTGAGGAATTATCTCTAGGTTTTCTGGAGCAGTCTAATAATTTGACCCACAAACCAGCAAGGTCCTCTGCATCTCAACATTGTGTCCCCCAAATTACACTTTTCTTGCCCTAAGCCCAGAGTTTTATACAAGAGAATACAGCAATGTAAGAATGGCATGCATTTTCACCATGGTAGACATCAACACGAACCTCACCTTGTCACTGTCATCATGACAAATGTGGTCGTGATGGATGGACTGGCACTGAAAAGAAGCACCAACACTACCTACAAGAAAAAGGGAGGAAAAGTTAAGATGCAGTAATTCCTTACATTTAAACTGCTTTACCAACTAAAAGTGCTTTTACATCCATGATCTCATCTAATCCTCAACAACACTCATAAGTAGACAGAGTGCAGATTATTATTCAAGCATTTTAATAGAAGAAAACAAAACACAGAGAGGCTGACCCACACAAAAGTAGTAGTTAGAGAGTGACAGGTCTAAAACTACAACTCCGTTATTCAAACCCCTAATTCCCCTTCCTTCTACTAGACTGAGTGGTCTGCTTTCAAAGTAAGAGCAAGTAAGTCGTGATCTGTCACCCAAGCTGGGAGTTCAAAGGCATGATCTTGGCTCACTACAACCTCTGCCTCTTGGAGTAGCTGGGATTACAGGTGCCTGCCACCACGCCCAGCTAATTTTTTTTTAGTAGAGACGGGGTTTCGCCATGTTGGCCAGGCTGGTCTCGAACTCTTGACCTCAGGTAATTCACCTGCCTTAGACTCCCAAAGTGCTGGGATTACAGGTGTGAGCCACTGCGCCCAGCCGGGATACTTTTAAAGTATGTAAATCTCGGCCAGGCGCGGTGGCTCAACCCTGTAATCCCAGCACTTTGGGAGGCCGAGGTGGGTGGATCACGAGGTCAAGAGATCGAGACCATCCTGGTCAACATAGTGAAACCCCATCTTTACTAAAAATACAAAAAATTAGCTGGGCATGGTGGCGCATGCCTGTAATCCCAGCTATTCAGGAGGCTGAGGGAAGAGAATTGCTTGAACCCAGGAGGCAGAGGTTGCGGTGAGCCGAAATCGCGCCATTGCACTCCAGCCTGGGTAACAAGAAAGAAACTCCGTCTCAAAAAAAAAAAAAAAAAAAAAAAAAAAGTATGTCAATCTCCATATACTTTGTGGAGAATAGACTGGGAATGAGATGAAGTTCACAGGGAACGAGTGAAATTAAGGAGACCAGGAACTAAGGATACTCCACAAAGTATGTGGAGAATGACACACTTTAAAAGTATCCTTTTATAACCTTCAAAAGGATAATTTCAAGAATGATCCTTTTAAAGGTTAAGACAGATCATGTCATCACTCCTCCGAAAACCTTGATTTCTTCTTTCACTCAAAAATCCAAAGTCTTTACTTGGTCTACTACTTTATATGACTACTCTGTACCTTTCTGATTATACTTCCTGCCACTTCTCCTTTCCTAATAGGAAACTAAAACACAGTAAACACACATAGCAAATTATCATGTTAGTATGTAATATACTTAAAATATCACCAAATAATACCCTTACAGATTGAGCATTTCTAATCTGAAAATCCAAACTCTGGAACTTTTTGGTTCTGACATGCTGCCACCAAGTATAAAATTCCAAACCTGACCTCCTGTAACAGATCACAGTCAAAGCTTTGTTTCATGCATAACATTATTTAACATACATATGTGTGTGTGTGTGTGTGTGTGTGTGTGTGTGTGTTTTGAGATGAAGTTTCGCTATTGTTGCCCAGCTGGAGTGCAATGGCACTGTGATCTCGGCTCACTGAAACTTCTGCCTCCCAAGGGCAATCAATTATCCTGCCTCAGTCTCCAGAGTAGCTGGGATTACAGGCATGTGCCACCACATCCGGCTAATTTCTGTTTTTAGTAGAGACAGGGTTTCTCCATGTTGGTCAGGCTGGTCTTGAACTCCTGACCTCAGGTGATCCACCCGCCTCAGCCTCCCAAGGTGCTGGGATTACAGGCGTGAGCCACTGCGCCCGGCCTATTTAAAATACTATATAAAATTACCTTCAGGCGCCGGGCGCGGTGGCTCAAGCCTGTAATCCCAGCACTTTGGGAGGCTGAGGCGGGTGGATCACGAGGTCAATAGATCGAGACCATCCTGGTCAACATGGTGAAACCCCATCTCTACTAAAAATACAAAAAATTAGCTGGGCATGGTGGCACGTGCCTGTAATCCCAGCTACTCAGGAGGCTGAGGCAGGAGAATTGCCTGAACCCAGGAGATGGAGGTTGCGGTGAGCCGAGATCGTGCCATTGCACTCCAGCCTGGATAACAAGAGTGAAACTCTGCCTAAAAAAAAAAAAAAAAATTGGCCGGGCGCGGTGGCTCAAGCCTGTAATCCCAGCACTTTGGGAGGCCGAGGCGGGTGGATCACGAGGTCGAGAGATCGAGACCATCCTGGTCAACATGGTGAAACCCCGTCTCTACTAAAAATACAAAAAAATTAGCTGGGCATGGTGGTGCGTGCCTGTAATCCCAGCTACTCAGGAGGCTGAGGCAGGAGAATTGCCTGAACCCAGGAGGCGGAGGTTGCGGTGAGCCGAGATCGCGCCATTGCACTCCAGCCTGGGTAACAAGAGCGAAACTCCGTCTCAAAAAACAAAAAAAACAAAAAAAAACAAAAAAAACAAAAAAAACCAAAAAAAAAATTACCTTCAGGCTATGTGTACATGGTATATATGAAACATAAATCAGTTTCATGTTTAGACTTGGATTCCATTCCCAAAGTATCATCTATGTATATGCAAATACATCAAAATATGAAAAAATTCAAAATCCAAAACATTTCTGTTCCTGAGCATTTTGAATAAGAGATACTCAACCTGTAACAAGTCTTTGTGTATAGTAACGAGGACTTTGTAATGGCCAGGCCCATCCAGAAGTTACCTTTCCCTTTGTTGACATTACCGCATGCTTTTCAAAATGTTTTATCCAGAATACCTAATACGTGGCCAGGTGCAGTGGTTCACGACTGTAATCCCAGCACTTTGGGAGGCCAAGGTGGGCTGACCACTTGAGTTCAGGAGTTGGAGACCAGCCTGGCCAACATAATAAAACCCCATCTCTACCAAAAACTACAAAACTTAGCCAGGATTGGTGGTACACAACTGTAGTTCCAGCTACTCAGGAGGCTGGGGTGGGATAATCACTTGAACCCAGGAGGTGGAGGTTGCAGTTGAGCCAAGACTGAACCATTGCACTCTAGTCTGGGCAAGAAGAATGAGACTCCGTCTCCAAAATAAAATAAAAGAAAAGGCTACATTTTTGTTGATTCTATACTAACAGTGACAGGTAGAATTCTTTTTTAAAAATCTAGCCCCAGGAACCTTGCCTGTACTTTTTTAAGTAATTGTCAATGCAATGACTATCCAAAAGAGACACACAGTAAAGTCTAATTTTTTGGTTCTCCCATTTACTGTTCTTTGAGAACTCTTTCCCTTTCAGGCTAGCCAAACTAATTTTTAGGTGTCTTAGTTTATAGAGGACATTAAAACATGCTGAGCCTTAACCAATACTTGCCCCAGAAGTAGCTCAATTCTGGAATCTGATCTCTTCGGGTCTTAACAGCATCACTGGCAGGCTAGCTGCCTTACAACTGCTACTGGAATACCAGGGTTTACGGCATGGCCGCAAATAAATGTGCTAAGAGGACTCTGAGTCTGCTCCAAAGATTCAAGCATAATCCAACTGGAAAAACCCAGCTTTACTTAATTCATCTATTCTCAATGTTTTAAACTTTTAGCTTTTTCTTTATGAACTTACAACAGAACAGACTGCATTGTTTTTAGAAATCTTACTTAAAACTTACAGGACAAATCACTGGCTCTATTAGACAGTACATTTTAAGTTATTATTAATGTTGGGAAGACGTTAACATGAGACAAAAGACTGTGAGGATTATCTGCTTATTTACTATTACAGTAAGTGCTTATTGATACTTCCAGATATGTAGAGCAGAAAATTCTATGTCAGAATCGGATTTGTTTTGTTTTCAGACAACCTTAGTGAGACACAATTTAAATGCTACACAATTCATCTATTATTTGAAGTATACAATTCAATTTTTTTTTTTTTTTAGTGTATTCACAAAGCTGTACAATCATCATCACAATTTTAGGACATTTTCACCACCCACATTTATCTCTTCCCTGAGCCACCGACAACCACTACTTCAATTTCTGTGTATTTGCCCATTCAGGACATTTCATGTAAACAATATCATAAAATATGTGGTCTTGGTAATCAGGTTCATTTACCTACTATAATGTTTGCAAGGTTCATCCGCATTGAAGTGTGTACCAATTCACTACTTCAATTTCTGTGTATCTGCCCATTCTGGACATCTCATATAAACAAAATCATCAAACATGTGGTCTTTGTAATCGGGTCCACTCACCTACCATAATGTTTGCAAGGTTCATCCACATTGAAGTGTGTACCAATTCATTCCTTTCTATGACTAAATAATATTCCAGTATATGGATATAACACATTTTGTTTCACTTTGGGATATTATGACTAATGCTGTTTTGACATCCATTTACAAGTTTTTGTGTGAACGTTTATCTTCATTCCTCTTGCTGGGTCATTTAATCTCTCCATTCAGCCTTCTTGAAAAGCTGACAAACTGTTTTCCAAACTGACTGAATCATTTAAAATTCTACCCACAATACATTACAGTTCCTCTGGAATTTTTTGAGTGAATGAACTTTGGAGTCAGACTTCAATACAATTCAGGAATTTATAGACTATGTGAACTTAGGCAAGTCACTTAACAAATCATATGCCTTCTTCCTCTAAAAAATGAGAATAACATTATCTATCTACTTACATATAGTTAATTCATAGATCTGTTCTGAGAGATATTAAAGTTAGATATATGAAAAAGCTCATAGCACAGTGCCTGGCACACAGCAATTCAAGAAATGGTACTATAATTCAAGAAATGGTACTATAATGAACACTTCTATTCACATCAAGGCTGTGATTTGCCTGTGAGACATTCCCTAGATCCTTTTTTTTTTTTTTTTTTTTTTTGCGAAAATTGTTTCATCATCTTCTTTTCCCTTTTTTTTTTTTGAAACAGAGTTTTGCTCTTGTTGCCCAGGTAATTGCTCACAGCAACCTCTGCCTCCCAGGATCAAGCAGTTCTCCTGACTCAGCCTCCCTAGTAGCTGGGATTACAAGCATGCACCACCACGCCTGGCTAATTTTGTATTTTTAGTAGAGACAGGGTTTCTCCATGTTAGTCAGGCTGGTCTCAAACTCCTGACCTCAGGTGGCCTGCCCACCTCAGCCTCCCAAAGTGCTGGGATTACAGTTGTGAGCCACTGCACCCAGTCCTATCACCTTCATTTTTTGAGGGGGAAGAGGAGGAGGTTACACGTCTGTCTCTCCAGCCAGATCATGGGCTCCCTAATTTATCTTTTCATCTTCCAGCATACAGCACATTTCCTGGATCATGGCAAGTACTAAGTAAATGCAAAAGCAAAGCATAAGAGAAAAGAAAGTTTTTTTTAAAAAAAAAGATAAAAAGGAAAAGGGGAAGAAAGAAAATTAAGCCTTCCTGATTTCTCCCTCCCCTTCCTGGTCTACACTTCCATCAGTCCCTCCACCTATAGGCCCCAAACGAGATTTAATGACCTTTTCCTTTCTCCCATACAAGCTGCTTAGGCTTTACTATCAAAATTCCTGTGTTGAAACCTAATCCCAAATGTAAGGCTATTTAGAGGTGGGGTGTTTGGAAGGTGATTAAGTCATAAAGGCAGAACCTTCATAAATGGGATCAGTATCCATATAAATGTGGCCCCAAAGAATCCCTCATCCTTTTGCCTTATGAGGATACTGCAAGAAGGTCTCTCTACGAACTAGGAAGCAGGCTCTCACCATAATCAATCTGTGGGTTCCTCGATCTTGAATTTCCCAGCTTCTATCTATCTATCAATCAATCAATCAATCAAATCAAGACAAAGTTTTGCAGTTGATGCCCAGGCTGGAGTGCAATGACACTATCTTGGCTCACTGCAACATCTGCCTCCTTAGTTCAAGTGATTCTCCTGCCTCAGTCTCCCAAGCAGCTGGGATTACAGGCATGTGCCACCACAGCCGGCTAATTCTGTACTTTCAGTAGACACTGGGTTTCTCCATGTTGGTCAGGCTGATCTCAAACTCCTGACCTCAGGTGAACCGCCCAATTTGGCCTCCCGAAGTGCTGGGACTACAGGCATGAGCCACTGTGCCCAGCCAAATTTCCCAGCCTCTAGAAATGTGAGAAATAAATTTCTGCTGTGTATAAGCCACTCAGCCTATGGTATTTGTTATAGCGGCCTGAAGAGACCAAGGAAGGCCTCACACTACAACAAAAATAAGAGGCCAGGCGCGGTGGCTCATGCCTATAATCCCAGCACTTTGGGAGGCCAAATCAGGTAGATCACAAGGTTTGAGACGATCCTAGCTAACACGGTGAAACCCGGTCTCTACTAAAAATACAAAAAATTAGCCAGGCGTGGTGGCAAACACCTGTAATCCCAGCTATTCAGGAGGGAGAGTCAGGAGAAATCACTTGCACCCAGGAAGTGGAGGTTGTAGTGAGCAGAGAATGCGCCACTGCACTCCAGCCTGGGCCACAGAGCAAGGCTCCATCTTAAGAAAAAAAGGAAAAATAAAACTGTGATACAATTACTGTTTCTGCACAGTAAACAGTAAGTGTAGGCCAGGTGTGGTGGCTCATGCCTGTAATCCCAGCACTTTGAGAGGCTGAGGCAGGTGGATCACAAGGTCAGGAGACAGAGATCATCCTGACTAACACGGTAAAACCATGTCTCTACTAAAAACACAAAAAATTAGCGAAGTGTGGTGGCACATGCCTATAGTCCCAGCTACTCGGGAGGCTGAGGCAGGATAACTGCTTGAACCCAGAAGGCAGAGGTTGCAGTGAGCCAAGATTGTGCCACTGCACTCCAGCTTGGGAGACAGAGTGAGACTCTATCTCTAAAAAAAGAAAAGAAAAAGAAAATATAAATGACTTTCGATTTATACAAATGTTAAGCTTTTCTCAAAAGAAAAATGAAAGTAAAAACACCAAGATATGCCTTGTTACCCAGCAAGTCAATAAAAAGCTAGAAGTTTGACAACACACTATAATGCAGAAGGTGTGAAAAAAACAGGCTCTCAAACATTGCTAGTAGTAGATATGTAAACTAGCACATCTTCTGCTAAGGAGATAGAGACCATCCTGACCAATATGGTGAAACCCCGTCTCTACTAAAAAGCCAAGAGTTAGCTGGATGTGGCAGCGCTCACCTATAATCCCAGATACTTGGGAGTCTGAGGCAGGAGAATGGTTTGAACCTGGTACGTTGAGATTGCAGTGAGTTGACATCTCGTCACTGCACTTCCGCCTGGAGACAGACTGAGACCCCGTTTAAGAAAAAAGAAGAAGAAAGAAGAAGGAGGAAGGAGGAAGGAGGAAGGAGGAGGAGGAGGAGGAAGAAAAACACAAATAACTTTTATTTTATTTTCTGATACCGAGTTTCACTCATGTTGCCTAGGCTGGAGTGCAATGGCGTGATCTTGGCTCATGGCAACCTCTGCCTCCCGGGTGCGTGATTCAACTGCCTCAGCCTTTGGAGTAGCTGGGATTACAGGCATGTGCCAACCACATCTGGCTAATCTTGTATTTTTAGTAAAGACAGGGTTTCTCCATGTTCGTCAGGCTGGTCTCAAACTCCCAACCTCAAGTGATCCGCCCACCTTAGCCTCCCAAAGTGCTGAGATTACAGGCATGAGCCACTGTGGCCGGCACTTTTAAATCAGATATTCCAATCCTAAAAGTGTATCTCACAAATATACTTGGCACTCAAACTGATATGTGTACAAACTATGTATCACAGTTGCTTGCATGTTTCTCAAGATCAAAACTGTCTCCACGATGACAGGAAATTCCCTTGCCTTATACATTATATCCCAAATGGAAAGAACGGTGCCTGGCATACAGCAGATCATCAATATTTGCTCAATAGAATAAGTAAAATCAATTATGTTGTTTATGCTCTTTGCAGGGACATGAAGCTGGAAACCATCATTCTCAGCAAACTAGCACAAGAACAGAAAACCAAACACTGCATGTTCTCATTCATAAGTAGGAGTTGAATAACGAGAACACATGGACACAGGGAGGGGAACATCATACACTGGGGCCTGTAGGAGGCTGGGGGACTAGGGGAGGAATAACATTAGGAGAAATACCTAATGTAAATGACAGGTTGATGGGTGCAGCAAACAGCAATGGCACATGTATACCTATGTAACAAACCTGTATGTTCTGCACATGTACCACAGAACTTAAAGTATAATAAAAAAAAATTTTAATCAATTATTATTATTATTATTATTTTTTTTTTTTTTTGAGACGGAGTTTCGCTCTTGTTACCCAGGCTGGTGTGCAATGGCGCAATCTCGGCTCACCGCAACCTCCACCTCCTGGGTTCAAGCAATTCTCCTGCCTTAGCCTCCTGAGTAGGTGGGATTACAGGCATGTGCCACCATGCCCAGCTAATTTTTTTGTATTTTTAGTAGAGACGGGGTTTCACCATGTTGACCTGGATGGTCTCGATCTCTCGACCTCGTGATCCACCCGCCTCAGCCTCCCAAAGTGCTTGGATTACAGGCTTGAGCCACCGCGCCCGGCTTAATCAATTATTTTAAAGGCGTAAATGCCCACCAGTAAGAGAATGCTCTGCAACTATAAGGGGAGGGCAATTGGGAAGAGGAAGCTCTTTATGTACTGATAAAGAATGAGCTCCACTATATACTTTTATAGAAACAAAGCAATGTGTGGAACAGTGGGCCACCACTGTATAAAAAGGTGGGGCTGTAGAGGTACAGACATGTAGAAACTGATCACACTGTCTCTAGGTCTAGGGAGAACCATGAAGCAGGACAGGTATCAAAGAAAGTCTTTTCACTGTATGCTTTTTCCCGTTTTAAAAATTTTGCGGCCAGGCTCGGTGGCTCAAGCCTGTAATCCCAGCACTTTGGGAGGCCGAGGCGGGTGGATCACGAGGTCAAGAGATCGAGACCATCCTGGTCAACATGGTAAAACCCCATCTCTACTAAAAATACAAAAAAAAATTAGCTGGGCATGGTGGCACGTGCCTGTAATCCCAGCTACTCAGGAGGCTGAGGCAGGAGAACTGCCTGAACCCAGGAGGCGGAGGTTGCGGTGAGCCGAGATCGCGCCATTGCATTCCAGCCTGGGTAACAAGAGCGAAACTCCGCCTCAAAAAAAAAAAAAAAAAAAAAATTTTTTTGAACCACATGAATGTATTACCTATTAAAAAAATAAATTTTAGAAAAGAGATTAGTCTTACTCTAAATTACAGTGGTTATAATATGAAGCAGATTTTTAAACATACTTGAGGTTAGCAAATTGAAATGCAAGGCAAATATGAGTAATTTTTAAATGAGATGTGACCCATACCTAAGAATTATTTATATTCCAAAACAAAAAGCAAAAATTAGGTAGAAATTTACTCTAATAATTTATATTATTCTATGAAGTCAATATAGTTGTTGCCTGAATAACAGGTATCATTTAGAGGGAAAAACTGAACTTGAAAAAACGATTAATTCGTGATTGGTAGTGATTCTTTAATGTTCAAAGACACTGAACATGCCTTAGCCTTACTGAATGGAGTTTTTATACACCACAAATGTAATCCAAGTCTTTGTAACCCTTTTTGTATCCACAAAACCTGTACATTTTTATTTCCAATAAAAGCACTTGTTTCAAAATGGCAAAAAAATTCATTTAAATGTTAAGCTTCCTATATGATGCTGTAGGCACCTAATATGAAGGATAGACTCTTGTGTGTATATTCATAGTTGTGTAAATGAAGTTTTTTTTTTTTTTTTTTTTTTTTTAGGCGGGGTTTCGCTCTTGTTACCCAGGCTGGAGTGCAATGGCGCGATCTCGGCTCACCGCAACCTCCGCCTCCTGGGTTCAGGCAATTCTCCTGCCTCAGCCTCCTGAGCAGCCGGGATTACAGGCACGCACCACCATGCCCAGCTCATTTTTTGTATTTTTAGTAGAGACGGGGTTTCACCATGCTGACCAGGATGGTCTCGATCCCTCGACCTCGTGATCCACCCGCCTCAGCCTCCCAAAGTGCTGGGATTACAGGCTTGAGCCACCGCGCCCGGCCTTGTAAATGAAGTTTTATAGATAAATCTTTTATTCAAATTAGGCTTTTATCAAAATTAAGTTTTAGCAGGATGTTTTGGTGAGGGAGATGCCAAAAATGTAAAGAGTGTGTAGAAAAGTACAATACTGAGAAAGTGCATTGCAAAAATATCTAGGGAAGTCAAATGATCTCAATGGGAATGCTGACATTAAACAGTGATAATCCAAACAAGAGACCTCAATTCAATTTAGAAAGAGCTTAGCCATTCAGCTCCTTTTCTGAAAGATAACTGTCCATTAATGATTAAAATAGTAATGACCAACTCATATAGCATATTCTAGGTTATCATATTAGATTTATTTATACCCATTTTCCTTCTATTATTTGTGAAAAATAGCTGATTTGGAAGTGTATTTAATAGTAAGAAACACAATCAGATTAGCACTAAAGAATGGGAACATAAAAATATAAAATTATAATCATACATCCTTTAGTTTTGCCATCGTAACCAGGGACAGTAATCTTTGAAAGCTGTTTTCTGACTTGCTAATTCTAAAACAGAGAAGGCAGTTTTCTATCACCGGAGAAGTCAAAGGTCAGACCCTTCCTCTTTCCCGCTTAGCTATTCCTATGCAGATAAACATTTGAGGAGGCAAATAGGATAGGAATGGCTGCTTAACAAGTCCACTCAATCTGGAGTGGCAAATGGCAAGCCCTTTCCTTCACTCTTGCTCTGGGCATTGCAGCTAAGCAGGGCAGCAACGGGGCAGAGAATTCATGTGTCAATCTTACTATCAGAGATGCCACTCCCCAGCATCAGACCAATCATACACTGTATTTGGTTTTGTCTGAACATATCTTACTATCAGAGACGTCACTCCGCAGCAACAGACCAGTCATATACTGTATTTGGTTTTGTTTCAACATATCTTACAATTAAGATATCTTCTCATCAACTCTTGGTTCTTTATGGAAAGGATACAAGTGAGCCCAAATATAAATACAAGTAAAGCAACTCAAGGAAAAACCTACCTAGCTTGGTCAATTACAGTTACTGGGTATCTTACATAAAATTAGTCCCACATCCTTGGTTGTAAAATGTTATCTTCCATCTGGGAAACAAATCATTTTCACCTATGCTCAACACTTTCTAATGGCAACAATCTAAAAAACAAAGAACGGCCCAGCGGCCCTACATGGTGGCTCACGTCTCTTTGGGAGGCTGAAGTGAGTGGATCATAAGGTCAGGAGACGGAGACCATCGTGGCTAACACGGCGAAACCCTGTTTCTACTAAAAATACAAAAAAATTAGCCAGGCATGGTCATGGGTGCCTGTAGTCCCAGCTACTCAGAAGGCTGAGGCAGGAGAATCACATGAACCTGGAAGGCAGAGGTTGCAGTGAGCTGAGATCACGCCACTGTACTCCAGCCTTGGGCAACAGAGCAGGACTCTGTCTCAAAAAAATAAAAACTAAAAAAAAAACCTACAAAGAAGGAAAGTCAGATCAGATGAATTTACAGAAGGAGCAGGGTTGAAATTAAAAAAAAAAAAAAAATCAGACAAATCAATACTACTAGATGACAGACTGAGCTAGGTGCTAGCAAGGAGGACAAAAATCAGCAAAACATGGTCCTTATCTTTAAGAAGCTTTCAACTTAGGAAGGGAAACAAAACCTAAATGTCAGCTAATAATACTAAAGTAACTTGTCAAGATGGTTTACTTCAGACTGTAAGTGCAAAGGCAATTCAGTGAGTCTATTAAGGACAGGAAAAGTCTTAAGAGGTAGGTCTTTAAAGAGAGAGACTAAGAATCATATAGCAGTCAATGCTAATTCTTAGGCAGGAGTCTGTGAAGCCTAAGAAACTTTACAAAAAGGTTTGTAGGCATAAATGTACCATTTTTCTGTAGAGGATGTTGGCTGCTTTGGGATTTTTGTTTGTTTGACACTGAGTCTCACTCTGTAGCCCAGGCTGGAATGCAGTGGCACAATCACAGCCGACTGCAGCCTCAGCCTCCTGGGCTCAATCAATCTTCCAGCTTCAGCCTCTCAAGTAGCTGGGACTACAAGTGTGTGCTACCAGTCTCAGCTAATTTTTTATTTTTTGCAGAGATGGGGTCTCCCTATGTTGCCTAGGCTGGTCTCCAACTCCTGGGCTCAAGAGATCCTCCCATCTGTTTCCCAAAGTGCTAGGATTACAGGCGTGAGCCACCGTGTCCAGCCAAAGGTGTTGCTTTTTATCAGACCTTCAAATTAATTCAGGATTCTCAAACTGTAGATCCAATACTCTGAAATTAGATTGTCCAACCTACGGCCATTGGCCACATTAGGCCCAGCAAGGCTTTGAATGCGGCCCAATACAAATGCATAAACTTTCTTAATTTTTAGCATATCGGCTATCGTTAGTGTTAGCATATTTTATGTGTGCCCCAAGACAATTCTTATTCCAATGTGGCCCAGGGAAGCCAAAAGATTGGACAACCCTGCTCTAAAATATTTAAGATTCCTCCCTCCATACCTCACGCAATACACACTTACAAGCAGCAAGAGTTTCAGTACACTCAGTGTTTTTGTCTACAACAGCAAAGCTTTCACAGTGCTGAATGAAAGACCTAGATAGCTTAGCACTCTCAGGTACTTATACGAAGCTAAAGAGGGAGTGGGATGACAATGCTTTTTCTAACTGGAAGAAATAATCTCCCTCTCACCTAGCTTAAGAGGTAAGAGACTTGACATTTTCCCCTGCTTGGGAAAAGATGTCCTCTCTCTTCCTCTCACTGCCTTAAAGAGCCAGAGGCCTAAAGAAGGGCAAACAATACATGGGGCAAAAAATTTTACGACATGGACATTAGAGCTTAAGAACTATTATCAGAGATTTCTCTCAGCCTTGAGTACTGCTACACACACATTTATATTAAGTACTCTCTACTCTCACGAACTACAAGAGGTTAAAATAAGCCTCAGGGGCCTCTCATATTATCTTACTTCAAATCTATGCAGAACAGAGCTATGCATGAAAAGCAATGAGGGTAGCATGCGAGGGGACTATAGAATTCAAATAAACAATAAGTGATTTTTAAAAATAGAACACAAAAATTATATTCCAGCTAATTCTAACATCACAATAAGTGATTTTTAAGACAGAATACGAAAATTATATTCAAGCCAATTCTAACAACATCACTGGCAAGGAAAACATTTTACTTGCTAATAGTATATTTAGACCTAGATGTGAGATGTGAAAAAGAAAAGGATTTTGCAGGAAGACAGGCTAGAGTCTTAATCTTTATCCTTCCATTCATGAGCCAAGACCTTAGATCTTTTTTTGTTTGTTTGTTTTGAGACGGAGTTTCGCTCTTGTTACCCAGGCTGGAGTGCAATGGCACGATCTCAGCTCACCGCAACCTCCGCCTCCTGGGTTCAGGCAATTCTCCTGCCTCAGCCTCCTGAATAGCTGGAATTAAAGGCACGCACCACCATGCCCAGCTAATTTTTCGTATTTTTAGTAGTAGAGACGGGGTTTCACCATGTTGACCAGGATGGTCTCGATCTCTTAACCTCGTGACCCACCCGCCTCGGCCTTCCAAAGTGCTGGGATTACAGGCGTGAGCCACCACACCCGGCCAAGACCTTAGATCTTGAACAAGTGATCCTCTTTTTTTTTTCCTTACCTGCAAAGAGGTGTGACACCTATGACATGAGATTGGTGCGAAGCGTATAAGATGTAAAGAACACAGCACTGTGACACAAAAAAAGGGTTAATAAGTGATTATTCTTTTATCAATAGAAAATAGCCAGGTACAGTGGCTCACGTTTGTAATCCCAGCACTTTGGGAGGCTGAGGTGGGAGGATCCCTAGAGGTCAAGAGTGCAAGACCAGCCTGACCAACATGACAAAACCCCATCTCTACTAAAAATGCAAAAATTAGCCGGGCATGGTGGCACACACTTGTAGTCCCAGCTACCAGAGAATTGCTTGAACCTGGGAGGCAGAGGCTGTAGTGAGCCGAGACCATACTACTGCACTCCAGCCTAAGCGGCAGAGTGAGACTCTGTCTCCAAAAAAAAAAAAAAAAAAAAGCTTAAAAATGCTAACAGTACCAACCAATCTCCTTTCTCTCTCTCTTTTTTTTTTTTTTTTTAAGATGAGGTTTCACCATGATGGCCAGACTGGTCCTGAACTCCTGACCTCAGGTGATCCACCCACCTCAGCCTCCCAAAGTGCTAGGATTACAGGTGTGAGCCACCAAGCCCAGCTACAATCTCCTTTCTCTAAATCACCACAAATTGGCTGGCGTAAATTGTAACTGAGAAAATTTTATTGGTATCCACTGATATCTATATACTATTTATTACACAGCCTGCCTTAAAGTTACTGACAGGGTGGGGCACGGTGGCTCACACCTGTAATCCCAGCACTTTGGGAAGCTGAGGTGAACAGATCACTTAAGGTCAGGAGTTTGAGACCAGCCTGGTCAACATGGTGAAACCCTGTCTCTACTAAAAATACAAAAATTAGCCTGGGGTGGTAGCATGTGCCTGTAGTCCCAGGCACTTGGGAGGCTGAAGCAGGACAATCACTTGAACCCAGGAGGCAGAGGTTGCAATGAACTGAGATCACACCACTACACTACAGCCTGGGCGACAGAGTGAGACTCCATCTCAGAAAAAGAAAAAGTTGGCCATGCACGGTGGCTCATGCCTATAATCCCAGCACGCTGGGAGGCTGAGATGGGCAGATCACCTGAGGTCAGTTCGAGACCAGCCTGACCAACATGGCAAAACCCCATCTCTACTAAAAATACAAAATTAGCTGGGCATGGTGGTGGGTGCCTGTATTACTAGTTACTTGAGAGGCTGAGGCAGGAGAACTGCTTGAACCTGGGAGGCAGAGGTTTCAGTGAGCAGAGATGGTGCCATCGCACTCCAGCCTGGGCAACAAAGCAAAACTCTGTCTCCCAAAAAAAAAAAAAAAAAAAAAGAAGAAAAGAAACAATTACTGACATGGAAAAGCTACCAAAATATATTATTAAGTGGAAAAAAATACAAGTTGCAGAATAATAAATATACTGAGGCCCTGTTTATCTAAACATATAGAGACTGGAAACATATACAATCTGCTCACAGTAATTATCCTTGACAAGGACAATAGGCCAGGCACAGTGGCTCATGCCTGTAATCCTGCTACTTTGGGGGAGGCCAAGGCGGGCGGAACACGAAGTCAGGAGTTTGAGACCAGCCTGACCAACATGGTGAAACTCCATCTCTACTAAAAATTTAAAAAAAAAAAAAAAAATTACCCAGGCGTGTAGTTAGCTGTAGTTTAAGCTACTCAGAAGGCTGAGGCAGGAGAACTGCTTGAAACCAAGAGGCGGAAGTTGCCATGAGCCAAGATCGCACCCTGCACTCCAGCCTGGGTGACAGAGCGAGACTCTGTCTCAAAAAAAGAAAGAAGGAAGAAAACGGAGGGAGGGAGGGAGGCAGGATAAACCTGGGGACACATTTATCTATTTTGTATTGTTTGCATCTTCTACAATATTAAGCACTATTTGCATACTTAAAAATTAATAACAAAAGGAAAAAAGCATTGGTTGTGTAATTAAAATGAAAATTATTCATGCAAGGCACTTACATAATCTCAGATATGTTTTTAGTCAGAGTTTCAATTTTGTTGCCCAGCCTGGAGTGCAATGATGCAATCTCAGCTCACTGCAACCTCCACCTCCCAGGTTCAAGAGATTCTCCTGTCTCAGCCTCCCAAGTAGCTGGGACTACAGGCATGCATTACCATGCCTGGCTAATTTTGTATTTTTAATAGAGTTGGGGCTTCTCCATGTTGGTCAGGCTGGTCTCAAACTCCTGACCTCAAGATGCTCTGCCTGCCTCAGCCTCCCAGAGTGCTGGGATTACAGGTGTGAACCACTGTGCCCAGCCTCAGATAAATTTTTAACCTTCCTATGCAACACTTTTTTTCCCTCCACCAAGTGCCTCATGGTCTGACAGTCTTGAAAACTCCATGGCAGACATTTTTTACTCCACCTGCAAGCCAATCTAATATAGCCAAGGCTAAGTTGAGCATGGCTTCTTTAACCCCAATAGTGACTATGGAGTGGGAGAGTAAGGTACCGGTAGGAAAAAAGGTGATAGAAGAAAAGATGAGAAAGAAAAAGCTCAGTGGAAAAAGAAGACACCCTTTTCTATTTTGTAATGTACTGCTAAGATTACAAAAAGGCCTTTGTCCATCCTGGCAGATACCTATTGTGACCTCAACTATCTATTTTTTTTTTTTTTCCGGATCAGGACAGAGATGGAGTAGACCTCAACTATTTATATGCAACACAAACGCTCTATGAATGTCAGCTAAGTGAAAGATAAAATTCACACAATTTCATTTCGCAGGGTTTTTACCTGTTCCAGATTACTAAACTACCAATTTTTTTTTTATTTGAGATGGAGTCTCACTCTGTCACCCAGGTTGAGGTGCAGTGGCTTGATCTCAGGCTCACTGCAACCTCTGCCACCCTGGTTCAAGAGATGCCCCTGCCTCAGCCACCCAAGTAGCGGGGATTACAGGCTCCTGCCACCGTGCCCAGCTAAGTTTTGTATTTTTAGTAGAGATGGGGTTTCACCATATTGGCCAGGCTGGTCTTGAACTCCTGACCTCTTGATGCACCTGCCTCAGTCTCCCGAAGTGCTGGTATTTAAGGCATGAGCCACTGCACCCAGCCCAAATCTTTTTAAATACTGATTATATCACTAAGATGGTTTCAAAAACTGTTTTTTTCCTCATTTTATTTCACCAAACCCTACAAAAGGTCTAAGATGCATTCACATATATACTCCTCAATTAAAAATAACAACAGGCCAGGTTCAGTGGCTCAAGCCTATAATCCCAGCACTTTGGGAGGCTGAGGTGGGTGAATTACCTGAAGTTAGGAGTTTGAGCCAGCCTGACCAACGTGGAGAAACCCTATCTCTACTAAAAATACAAAAAGTTAGCCAGGCATGGTGGCAGATGCCTGTAATTCCGGCTACTTGGGAGGCTGAGGTAGGAGAATTGCTTGAACTCAGGAGGTGGAGGTTGGAGTGAGTTGAGATCGCGCCATTGCACTCCAGCCTGGGCAACAAGAACAAAACTCCATCTCAAAAACAACAACAACAACAACAACTTGTATACCTCTTTCAAAAAGGCTTGCTTTAGGAAGTTAATCCTAATGCTCTATGATAAATTCAAGTCCATCTAAATTAGCCTGGGAAGTGAAAGATAAAATTTACATAATTTCATTTTGCAGGCTTTTTACCTGTTTAGGGTTAATAAATTACCAAATCTTTTAAAATACTGATTATATCACCTACGATAGATTCTAAAACTTTTTTCTCTCATTTTATTTCACCAAACACTACAAAAGGTCTCAGATGCATTTTTTTTTTTGAAGACGGGGTTTTACCATGTTGGTCAGGCAGGTCTTGAACTCCCAACCTCAGGTGATCCGCCCATCTTGGCCTCCAAAGTGCTTGGATTACAGGCATGAGCCACCACGTCCGGCCTAAGATGCATTCTTATATATACTCCTCAATTAAGAACAAAAACAGCAACAATTTGTACACTTCTTTCAAAAAGGTTTGCTTTGGGAAGTTAACACTAATGCTCGATGATAACTTCAAGTCCATCTAAATTAGCCTGGGAAGTGACCTTCTGTTCAAAGAAATCACAGCTATTTAAGGAATGACAACTTCTAAGAAAGGTTATTTTCTAGTACATTAAGGCATTTCTACTTCCAAACTGATTTACAGTGAACATTAGATTATAAACCTATAATCACCGAATATTAGCCTATTCTTAGACACTAATGATAACTATTTCCAAATACATCACTTTAACCTTGTCATTCTCATACACAGGAACCATCAATAGCTTTCTTCTACTTAACAGAGGGGAAAACAGTCAAATTTGTCCATCAGGCATTCCAACCTTCCTCATCTCATCAATACCAACTCTTGCCAAAGCCTTAGCTCAAACTGGCTATCAACTTCCTGTTCTTTGAACTCAGCATAATCTGACTGAATGCTTTCATACCATTCAACCCATCTTTAAAACTCTACCTCAATTCTGCCATCCCTCAATATCCAGCTCAAACTTCAAAAAAGCATCTAGCTTTTTTGAAAGCTAGGTATCATCTCTCCTATAAACTTTTAGCAATGACTACTATTGGGGTTTGGGAGTTCATTAAATAAAATTCCTTCCCTCCATCCACCTACCCAATCATTTCTGGAATAAGTGAGAAATATGATCAAAAAAAATCAAATAGATGGTGACCAAACTCTCAGCTTTATTATATAGCATGTATTTTAAAAATATATTAAAAATTAAAGGCATAGACACAATGGGTTTCTTAAAATTGCATTCTGGAATTGAGCCAATTTGCTCACCCAATAACAGTAGCAATTGGAAAACTATAGGCCTATCCACATGGAAATGTTTCCAAAAAACTTGCAGCTTCCAAGAATAGGCTACAAGTGGCTGGCTCCTCAGGAAAGGCAATGGGTTAAGCCCTGCCCAATTCCTCACTCAAATTCTTCAGTGAGATTAGTCATTGGGCAAAGAGAGGCCAAGGGAATTACATAGTGATGTCCTTCCACATGGAAACACAAATCTAGAAGAAAAAAGGTGTTCATCCCCCAATTACAGCTTTGTTTCAAACATAGGCTTATGCCACTTCTATGCATGCCTTAAAACATTAAGTATCATACTATTTTTATTATGTCTGTTATCTCCACATAGATTTTAAGCTCCTAGAGAGTGAAATATCAAATGGACTGTCTGCAGGCATAGTGATGGCAAGACTCAGAGTGGGGCAAACAACACTGTGAGCCAGACAATAAAATCTCTGATGAATTGAGGGGTGCCGGATGAGAAAAATGTCTGTGCCTAGAGCTTTAGATGACAGCGAAAAGGGGTTACAGGGAAAAACAGCATAAACCTCAAAGACAATTTTCACACAAGGTTATTAAAGCAATGGTATAAAACTTCCAAGAGTGAGAAAAATATCAATGCTATATATTTACATTAAAAAGGAAAAACAAAGCAATTCTATCTTTATATTATTTGTACATACAATGCAACAACCACTCAGTTCCTGGGACACAGAAGACTCAAATGACAAAATGACAATTAGGAATCACTACAAGCAGATAAAGCCTTAGCTAACAAACAATGCTGGAAAATTATTTCAAGCCATCAAACCATAGAGACCAGAAATCAACAAAAAATATAATTAAAATGCAAAAAAGAAATGAACTTAAACACTGAAAAGTGGGTATAACCACATAACCACTGAACTGAAAAAAATACTTAGGATTAAGGTAAACAGGCTCATCCATCTAGTTTCCATGACTGATGGTAACAGATGTGCTCAGGGAGAGCAAATGGAGAGAAAACAGGAGGTTACGGATAAGAACCTGGTGAATATACCCAGAAGACAGGTGTTGCAAACTGAAATGTTCAGAGACAAAATTAACTACAGTTAACTTTTGGCTAATGAATGAGCGAACTCACAAGCTAAAACCAAACAGGCTGGAGCAAGCACGTTCCTCTCCCAAAAGAGCAGCTCTAATGATCACTGTCATAAGAAAATGGCCACTCCAGTGCAGCCAGGTAGTTTTTTCCCCAAAAAAGCCATACATTCAGATTTTAAATATTTTTATTGTTAACAACTACAATAATGTTTTCAAAACACTCTGGGAGCCAAACAAAACATCTGCAAATAAGATGTGACAGCCAGCCATTCTTGATTTAGGGCATGAACAAAGGAAAAGCAACAAAAGCACCTGAAAAGAAATAACTAAAAAAGGATAGTAAATGACCAGGATAGAACAGTTCACTAAAACCAAAGGCAAAGAGTTTCAAGAAAAAGATGGGGGTTGGAGGTGAGGGGTGGGGATGGGGGTTGGGGGAGGAAGGGAGAGCATCAGGAAGAATAGCTAATGGATGCTGGGCTTAATACCAAGGTGATGAGTTCATCTGTGCAGGAAACCACCATGTCACACGTTTATCTATGTAACAAACCTGCATATCCTACACATGTACCCTGGAACTTAAACACTGAGGAAAAAAGAAGTGATAAACAGGAAGTTCAATTAAAAATCAAGGCAAGGCCGGGCGCGGTGGCTCAAGCCTGTAATCCCAGCACTTTGGGAGGCCGAGGCGGGTGGATCACAAGGTCAAGAGATCGAGACCACCCTGGTCAACATGGTGAAACCCTGTCTCTACTAAAAATACAAAAAATTAGCTGGGCATGGTGGCGCGTGCCTGTAATCCCAGCTACTCAGGAGGCTGAGGCAGGAGAATTGCCTGAACCCAGGAGGCGGAGGTTGTGGTGAGCCGAGATCGCGTCATTGCACTCCAGCCTCGGTAACAAGAGTGAAACTCCGTCTCAAAAAAAAAAAAAAAAAAAAATCAAGGCAAAGGCCAGGTGTGGTGGCTCATACCTGTAATATCAGCACTTTGAGAAGTCAAAGTGGGCAGATCATTTGAGGTAAGGAGTTTGAGACCAGCCTGACCAACATACTAAAACGCTGTTTCTAATAAAACTACAAAAATTAGCCAAGTGTGGTGGTGCACACCTGCAGTCCCAGCTACCTGGGAGGCTGAGGCAGAAGAATTGCTTGAATCACTGCAGAGGTTGCAGTGAGCTGACATCGCACCACTGCACTCCAACCTGGATGATGGGAGTGAAAACACTGTCTCCAAAAAAAAGATTTTCAGGAAAGAAGGAAAAAAAAAAAAAACCAGTTTAAAAAGCTAAAGGATAAAATCTGAATAAATAAGGGAATACCACAACCCCCAAATAAAATGCCATTAGTGCTCTTTAGTAACCTGAAAATTTTAAATAGTTTTATGCTGTAGCTTTAATGGCCACTCTCCTTTTTCTGAGAGCCACTAGTGATCACCAGAAATTCTAGTTAATCCATTAGCCCTCAGACCCAAGCAAATCCTGCATAGACTTCAAAGGCTCAAATTTCCTGGACTATCCTAGGGAACCCAGAACACCTGGTGCCCCACGAGGATTCAGCATCCACAAGGGTAAACCACTTTACCCTGTCTTGTGATGGGACAGCCTGTTGTGACATGACGATTCCACCCTAGAATGACAAACAGGGCACACACTTACACCTATCAGCAATAAATAGCAAGTCCTGGAACCAAAAACAGAAAAAAAATCCAGGTAGAATGAAGTTGATCATGAAATGCTTTCTGGGAAAATTTAAACATAGCAGAGAAGTTGAGCATGGTACAGAAAAAGACAAGAGACATACAAAGTAGATTTTGTGGCCAGGTGCCCCCAATTTTGAGACAGTCTGATTTCATGTAATTTTTTCAATAATGGTTATTAATTACATAATTTGTTGCATTCTTTTTCATATTAATAATTTTACAAATAAATTCCGTCATCAGACCTTCTACACAATTTGAGTTTGGATAACTGGTCACCGTATGCGTGACAGCAATGGAACGTGCTGGGCACGGTGGCTCACGCCTGTAATCCCAGCACTTTGGGAGGCCAAGGCGGGTGGATCACGAGGTCAAGAGATCGAGATCATCCTGGTCAACATGGTGAAACCCCATCTCTACTAAAAATAGAAAAATTAGCTGGGCATGGTTGTGCACGCCTATAGTCCCAGCTACTCAGGAGGCTGAGGCAGGAGAATTGCCTGAACCCAGGAGACGGAGGTTGCGGTTAGCCGAGATTGTGCCATTGCACTCCAGCCTGGGTAACAAGAGCAAAACTGTCTCAAAAAAAAAAAAAGAAAGAAAGAAAGCAATGGAACGCACACTGGTATAGAGATACTTCTGAATTAATTGGAGTTGCGATGAGAGGAAGTACAAGCAAATAGTCCATGCTAAGACAGGAGAGTCAAACCACAAGCGAGAAACACCTAAAGATGGTGAAGGTGAGAGAGAACTAGCTGGTAAAAGACTCTCCTAAAGGAGGCATGTGGCTCTCTGAAAGTCAGCCTACAACTCCTTAATCCAGTTTTTCAATCTACTACTTCAGATTGCCAGCTGATCTCAAGTGTCACAAAACACCGTAAGTTAGCTATCAGTTAACACTTTTCTTTACAAATCAACCCACAACTTTTAACATGTCACCTGGAATGACAGGCCTAGAGAAAAATGTATTCAGATTCTTCTTTCAACTATCAGGCTCAGATAATTCACCCTGATAGGGAACTTCAGAGCTCCTCCCACATAGTGCAGCACTTAGTCCCCAAGTTGTTCTCCCACGTGCATTCTGCTTGAATCTAGTCCTTGTCTTCCATCTTTCTCTCTTCTTAAACAAGGTTTTGGCTCTTACACAGGAAAGTCCACCAAGCTTTGTGATGTGCTACAAACTCTCAGGTCCACGAGCAAGACGGAGCCTCTGATCGTGTCAGGCAGTTTCCCAGTGAGTTAGCCCTGTCCAAGTGCTAACTATGCCAGCAGCCTCTGCTAAGAATTCTACCACCCAAGTACAAACTCTGGCAATGTTACACTGATTTGTATCACATGGAGGGTTAGTTTCTGGTCCTGGAGTTTCAGGGGAACTAGTTAATATGAAGCACTCATATAAACAGCAAGGATTGGGCCGGGTGTGGTGGCTCGAGCCTGTAATCCCAGCACTTTGGGAGGCCGAGGCTGGTGGATCATGAGGTCAAGAGATCGAGACCATCCGGGTCAACATGGTGAAACCCCGTCTCTACTAAAAATACAAGAAATTAGCTGGGCATGGTGGTGCGTGCCTGTAATCCCAGCTACTCAGAAGGCTGAGGCAGGAGAATTGCCTGAACCCAGGAGGCGGAGGTTGTGGTGAGCCGAGATGGCACCATTGCACTCTAGCCTGGGTAATAAGAGCGAAACTCCATCTCAAAACACACACACACACACACAAAAAGTAAGGTTGGGTATGGTGGCTGACGCTTGCAATACTAGCACTTTGGGAGGCTGAGGTGAACAGATCACTTGAGGTCGGGAGTTCAAGACCAACCTGGCCAATATGGTGAAACCTATCTCTACTAAAAATACAAAAAAATTTAGCTGGGTGTGGTGGCGGGTGCCTGTATTCCCAGCTACTTGGAGGCTGAGGCAAGAGAATCACTTGAGACCCCAGGAGGTAGACACTGCAGTGAGCCAAGGTCGCACCACTGCACTCCAGCCTGGGCAATAGGGCAAAATTGTGTCCCCCACCTCAAAAAAAAAAAAAAAAAAAAAAAACAGTTTAAATTTGATTAAGTGCTTGTGATTAAGTGGCTAGAAATTTTGAGTAAGAAGTCTCATCACTGTGATGTTAATAGCCCAATTTAGATGACTCTTCCTGTATTTCCACAAACCTCTGCATACATCTGTCACAACACATCACATTTGCTTTGCTTCTCCTTCTAGACCAAAAGTTGCTTGAGAGAAGAAGCCATGACTTACATGAATTGATAAAAACCCTAGGACAGTGCTGGGTACATAACAGGTATTAAACAGTCCTGAATGGAAAGCTATGATACAAATTCATTTGTAATAAATTCACGAGACAAATTTCTAACTAAAATTCTGCTGTCTCTACGAAGAATTCCAAATTAGGAGGAAATAGCTGCACACCTCCAACCCTAAACGTGTAGGCATCCAGCAAGAGTAGTAAATGATTAGTAACAACCACCCTGCTAAAACAGGTACTAAGGAAAGGAATAAGCCACCAAAGAAGCCTAATGAAAATATGCATTTTTGGGCCAGGCATGTGGCTCACGCCTGTAACCCCAGCACTCTGGGAGGCTGAGGCGGGCGGATCACGAAGTCAAGAGATTGAGAACATCCTGGCCAACATGGCGAACGAAACCCCATCTCTACTAAAAAGACAAAAATTAGATGGGTGTGATGGCAGGTGCCTGTAGTCCCACCTACTCAGGAGGCTGAGACAGGAGAATCACTTGAAGCCAGAAGGCAGAGGCTAGAGTGAGCCAAGATCCTACCACAGCACTCCATCCTGGCGAGAGTGACTCCATCTCAAAAAAAAAAAAAAACAGAAAAAGAAAATACGCATTTTTGATATAATATGAACTCTTCAACTATCTTACAATACTTGGTATAGTATTAAAAATAACAATTGAGGGGGTGGGAGAGGGAAAAAATTAAAAAATAAAAATAAAATAAAGTAACAATTGAGTATGTAACAGAAATATAAACACAGGAAGAATGGCCAACTACTATTTTCTTTCTCTCAAACTCGATGACCTTTGGGTCCAAACCAAGAGGAAGCTTGAGATTTTATTTAACACTGGGAAAAATTAACTGTATTAACAGGTCTAAATAAAAATGCATTTGGGCAGGGCATGGTGGCTCATGCCTCTAATCCCAGCACTTTGGGAGGTCAAGGTGGGCAGATCACAAAGTCCGGAGTTTGAGACCAGCCTGGCCAATATGGTGAAACTCCATCTCTACTGAAATTACAAAAATTAGTCAGGCATGGCAGCAGGTGCCTGTAATCCCAGCTACTGGGGAGGCTGAGGCAGGAGAATTGCTTGAATCCAGGAGGTGGAAGCTGCAGTGAGCTGAGATCACACCACTGCACTCCAGCCCAGGCAACAGAGCGAGGCACCTTCTACAGAAAAAAAAAATGCATTCAACTGAACTTCATAACTGGTTTTCGTTTTCACTATGTGCATTAACTATTCTCATGAGCAACAAACAGCAGCAGTTTCTACCCCCTAATTTGTTACCTAGAACCATAACAGAGGGTAATTCATCACTGTAATATTGAAACCTACACTCAGCACTGTAGTGCTAAAGAGAGCCTTTAAAGCTCATCACATAACGGGGCATGGTGGCTCACACCTGTAATCCCAGCACTTTGGGAGGCCAAGGCAGGCAGATCACAAGGTCAGGAGTTCAAGACTAGCCTGCCCAACATGGTGAAACCCTGTCTCTACTAAAAATACAAAAATTAGCCAGGTGTAGTGGTATACACCTGTAATCCCTGCTACTCAGGAGGCTGAGGCAGGAGAACTGCCTGAACCTGAGAGGTAGAGGTTGCAGTGAGCTGAGATCACACCACCACACTCCAGCCTGGGCGACAGAGTGAAACTTTGTCGCTAAATAAATAAAGCTCATCACATCAACAGCTACAATTTTACACCAAGCAAAACGGGAAGTGACTTATCCCAAGGCACACAGAACGTTAATGACAGAGTGAGGACAGAATGAGTCTTCTTAAGGCCAAGGCCAGCAATCTACCATCCCAAACCAAGCATATCCCCGCAGCTACTATATTTGTATTCATTGTGATAAACCATATCCAAGTATTAGGCAAGCGCAAATGTAAATGTAAACGATCAAATATAGCAGAATCTTAACCAAACTTCTCAAAACTGCATGTTCTAGCTGTCTTAATTTTCTGGTTACTAGAGATTGACATTGATAAACGAACCTCACAATTACAGAAAAAAGAAGGGAAAAAAACAACAAATACTAGTCCTGTCCTTAGACACATGCAGAGAGCTGTTGTTTTCTTTTTAATAATAAATCTTTGCTATAAAGTAGTGGTGGTATAGTACAAATAGCCCTATGAATAACTGACTAGTTGTGTGACATTATTCAAGTCAATCTCTCGGCAACTCAGTTTTTATACCTTTAAAATGAAAAGGCTGAACTAGATAATCTAAGGTACCTTCCAGCTCTGAAACTCAGGACATCTAGAACACTAAGCATGTTTTCCTATACTTTGCAAAGTTCTCCAGAAAGTGCCTGCCCCACCCCCCAGATATATTCTAAGTATGTTATCACAGGTTGAAATAGACCCAAACAATAAACCAGTTAAAACATGCAACTGATACCTAGATCTCCTCTATAAATACTTGTAACTCTTATTAACAACGGCTTTTTTGGTAGAATTATCTTTTTTGGGCCGGGCGCGGTGGCTGAAGCCTGTAATCCGAGCACTTTGGGAGGCCGAGGCGGGTGGATCACGAGGTCAAGAAATCAAGACCATGCTGGTCAACATGGTGAAACCCCGTCTCTACTAAAAATACAAAACATTAGCTGGGCATGGTGGCGTGTGCCTGTAATCCCAGCTACTCAGGAGGCTGAGGCAGGAGAATTGCCTGAACCCAGGAGGCGGAGGTTGTGGTGAGCCGAGATCGTACCACTGCACTCCAGCCTGGGTAACAAGAGCGAAACTCCGTCTCAAAGAAAAAAAAAAAAAAAATTATCTTTTCTGTATCACTATTTACACAGGACTACTCAGAGACTTGCCATCGTTTAAAACATTTGGGAGCCGGGCACGGTGGCTCAAGCCTGTAATCCCAGCACTTTGGGAGGCTGAGGCGGGTGGATCACAAGGTCAAGAGATCGAGACCATCCTGGTCAACATGGTGAAACCCCGTCTCTACTAAAAATACAAAAAAATTAGCTGGACATGGCGGCGCGTGCCTGTAATCCCAGCTACTCAGGAGGCTGAGGCAGGAGAATTGCCTGAACCCAGGAGGCGGAGGTTGCAGTGAGCCGAGATCGCGCCATTGCACTCCAGCCTGGGTAACAAGAGCGAAACTCCGTCTCAAAAAAAAAATTTTTTAAATAAATAAATAAAACATTTGGGCCGGGCGCGGTGGCTCACGCCTGTAATCCCAGCACTTTGGGAGGCCGAGGCGGGTGGATCACGAGGTCAAGAGATCGAGACCATCCTGGTCAACATAGTGAAACCCCGTCTCTACTAAAAATACAAAAAGTTAGCTGGGCATGGTGGTGCGTGCCTGTAATTCCAGCTACTCAGGAGAGGCTGAGGCAGGAGACTTGCCTGAACCCAGGAGGTGGAGGTTGCAGTGAACCGAGATTGCGCCATTGCACTCCAGCCTGGGTAACAAGAGTAAAACTACGTCTCAAAAAAAAAAAAAACATTTGGGAGGCTTAGCCAGGAAGATCTCTTGAGACCAACCATTTGATACCAGCCTCAGTAACACAACAGGACCTCATTTCCACAAAAAATAGCGAGCCAGGTATGGTAGCACATAACTGTAATCCTAGATATTTAGGAGGCTGGGGCAGGAGGACTGCTTGAGACTAGGAGTCTGAAGTTGAAATGAGCAGTGACTGTGCCATGCACTCCAGCCTAGGTGACAGAGTGAGACCCTATCTCTTAAGCAATAAACAAAAACATCTATCTGCAGGTCCTATAATGAAGTAGGAGCAGGGAAAGCTGCTTAACTGGGTGGAGGAAGCTTTCTGGACTCCTCACTCAGGATATTGGAACACCTCACTCAGGAGTGCCAATATCATGTTTTATTTTTCATAGTTCTGCTGCTTGATGTAATTTTGGAAACTCACTGATTTAAAGGCTGGTCTAAGTCTTTCTCCCTAGAAAACAGACACTATTGATAAACACTGGTTCTGTTCACAAGAACTGTGCTACTGAATATCCTCATGTATTTATATACTATCTTACATTGTCATGAGGCTGTCTCTTTTTTTCATAATTTTTATTGTGGTAGAATATAAGATAAACCTCACCATTTTAACCATTTTTAGGCATAAATTCAGTGGCATTAATTAACCTAATTAACTCTTCAAACTCAGTTATATAGTTGTGCAAGCATCATCACTCTCTATTTCCAAAATTTTTCATTGCCCCAGACAAAATCCCTGTTAAGGGATTTTGCAGTAACTTCCCACTCCCACTGTCTTTTACTTATTTTTTTTAATAATTATATTCTCAGCTGAGCATAGTGGCTCACGCCTGTAATCTCAGCTCTTTGGGAGGCCAAGCTGGGTGGATCACCTGAAAGTCAGGAGTTCGAGACCAGCCTGGCCAACATGGTGAAACCCAGTCTCTACTAAAAACATAAAAAAATTAGCAGAGTTGGCCGGGCGCGGTGGCTCAAGCCTGTAATCCCAGCACTTTGGGAGGCCGAGGCGGGTGGATCACGAGGTCGAGAGATCGAGACCATCCTGGTCAACATGGTGAAACCCCGTCTCTACTAAAAATACAAAAAATTAGCTGGGCATGGTGGCACGTGCCTGTAATCCCAGCTACTCAGGAGGCTGAGGCAGGAGAATTGCCTGAGCCCAGGAGGCGGAGGTTGCAGTGAGCCGAGATCACGCCATTGCACTCCAGCCTGGGCAACAAGAGCGAAACTCCGTCTCAAAAAAAAAAAAAAAAAATTAGCAGAGTGTTGTGGTGGATGCCTGTAACCCCAGCTACTCAGGAGGCTGGGGCAGGAGAATCACTTGAACCCAGGAGGTGAAGGCTGTGGCGAGCCGAGATCTCACCATTGCACTCCAGCATGGGCAACAAACACAAAACTTTTCAAAAATAAAAATTATATTCTCAAAAAACTTAGTAACTTTTAAACTATGATATGCTGCCACCAGGTGGAAAGAGAGTAACATAGCTGCCCAAAATTAGAAGTAAAGGCAGGAAACCTCTAGTGCTTTCTCCAAGAATTAGAAAAGTAAATTCTAATTCAAAACCACCTAGATACATAATATAAATTTCTACAAGTTTTAATTCCCAAAAAAATCTATAATAACTAAACTCATGCAAACTGCAAACAAATAATTGCAGGAAACAATTTTAAAACCAAATAAAGCCTAAAATAAAAAACTTATTCAATGTTTCCTAACTTAACCATCAATATAGCTGTTCAAGTTTCAAAATTAACCTAGGGCCAGGCACAGGGCTCATACCTGTAATCCCAGCACTTTGGGAGGCTGAGGTGGGTGGATCACCTGAGGTCAAGAGTTCAAGACCAGCCTAGCCAATGAGTTAAAACCCCACCTCTACTAAAAATACAAAAATGGCCCCGCACAGTGGCTCACGCCTGTAATCCCAGCTACTCAGGAGGCTGAAGCAGGAGAAGTACTTGATCCCAGGAGGCGGAGGTTATGGGTGCGAAGGCTCACACCCATAATCCCAACACTTTGGGAGGCTGAGGCAGGTGAATCACTTGAGGCCAGGAGTTCAAGATCAGCCTGATTAACATGATGAAACCCCATCTCTATTTTTAAAAATTCCAAATTAGCCGGGCATGGTGGTACCCACCTGTACCACTTTGGGAGGCTGAGGATACTTAGGAGGATGAGGCAGGAGAAACACTTGTTATCAGGGAGGCAGAGGTTGGTTGCAGTGAGCCAAGATCGCACCACTGCACTCCAGCCTGGGTAACGAGCAAAACTCCATCTCAAATAAATAAATAAATAAATAAAACAAATAAATAAATAAATAAAACAAATTATACATTATTTATTTTTGAGATGGAGTCTCACTCGGTCACCCAGGCTGCAATGCAGTGCCTCAATCTCGGCTCACTGCAACCTCCACCTCCTGGGTTTAAGAGATTCTCCTGCTTCAGTCTCCTTAGTAGGTGCGATTACCGATGTAAGCTACCAGCACCAGCTAATTTTCTACATTTTTAGTAGAAACAGCGTTTAACCATGTTGGCCAGGCCAGTCTCGAACTCTTGACCTCAAGTGATCCACCCACCTCAGCCTCCCAAAATGCTGGGGTTACAGACATGAGCCACTGTGCCCGGCCTAATTTTAAATTCTGTAAACAGGTTTTCAAGGTTATATATTTATGCTAGTTAACAAAAACTGTGTTGTATCCAACTAAACTTCATTACCTACAAATGTGAAAAATCAAACTCATCAGTATTCAACTCCCATGTGTATAAAGAAATAAATTCCTAAGAGTTCAAACTGCAAATGCATTTTTTTTTCTTTTTTTTGGAGACAAGAGTCTCACTCTGTTGCCACATCTAGAGTACGGTGGTGCAATCTCAGCTCACTGCAACCCCTGACTCCCAGGCTCAAGTGATTCTCGTGCCTCAGCCTCCTGAGTAGCTGGGATCACAGGCAGAGACCACCATGTCCAGCTAATTTTTCCTTTTCTTTTTTTTTTTGAGACAGCGTTTTGCTCTTGTCGCCCAGGCTGGAGTGCAATGGCACCATCTCGGCTCACCACAACCTCTGCCTCCTGGGTTCAAGTGATTCTCCTGCCTTAGCCTTTCAAGTAGCTGGGATTACAGACATGCGCCACCACGCCCAGCTATTTTTTTGTATTTTGAGACAAGGTTCTCCACGTTGGTCAGACTGGTCTCGAACTTCTGACCTCAAGTGATCCACCCGTCTCCACCTCCCAGTGTTGAGATTACAAGCGTGAGCCATCACGCCCAGCAATTTTTCCTATTTCTACCAGAGTCAAGCATTTCGCTGTGTTAGCCAGGCTGGTCTCTCCAGGTCTCAAGTGATCCACCTGCCTCAGCCTCCCAAAGTGCTGGGATTACAGGCATGAACCCCTGCACCCAGCCTTGCAAAAATAAAATACTGTACTTTATCTTAGTTGAGAAGATTTTGTTTCTTTAATAGTAAGCACAACACTAAAAGGAGTCAACTCTCAACTATCTTCAGAAGGAAGCTAAGGAGCCAATAGTAAAGTACACTCAGGTAACTTAATTCATTTTTTCTTGTACAAATTGCCATTTAATGAAATCACAGAAAAGGTAGCCTTCCCATTTTTTTCTAGCATCAGAGGGAGTACAAAGTTCAACCTGTATGAATTTTCTTGATAACAATCCAATAAATAAATATATATATTTTGAGACAGCGTCTCATCTGTCATTCAGGCAGTGGTGTAATCTCAAGCTCACTGCAACCTCCACCTCCTGCCTCAGCGATTCTCCGGCCTCAGCCCTTCCCAGTAGCTGGGATTACAGGTGTGCACCACCACATATGGCTAATTTTATATTTTTAGTAGAGTTGGGGTTTCACCATGTTGGCCAGGCTGGTCTCGAACTCCTGACCTCAGGTGATCTGCCTCTCAAAGTGCTGGAATTACAGGTGTGAGCCACAGCAGCTGGCCTCAAACAAATAGTTTTTACTTCAACCACATTTAACCAAAAGTATTCCAAACATAATACGCATTGCTATGTGTTATAAGTCACTAAAATGCAAAGTAATTTTAAACTTTTCATGATATACAAACATCACTAACATCAATTATCAAATTTTTTGATGCTTGCTACTTAAAATAGGGAGAACTAAACATTTACTTTCATGTATCTCAGGCTCTTGGTTTTTCTCAAGGATATATCCTAGGCCAGGCATCCCCAAACTGCGGCCCCCTGAGGCCATTTATCTGGCCCCCTGCCGCACTTCAGGAAGGGGCACCTCTTTCATTGGTGGTCAGTGAGAGGAGCAAGCACAGTATGTGGCGGCCCTCCAACGGTCTGAGGGACAGTGAACTGGCCCCCTGTGTAAAATTTTGGGGACGCCTGTAGGCTTTGGGTTGCCAGTGAAGGCTGTCTCCTGCTGGGCTGAAGGTTTCTCTGGGCCTCTTCCTGCAATTCACCTTTCAGCCTACTGGACACTGAATGTAATGAATACTCACTGTTTTTCCCATTCCAGTCTATAGCACAAATAACTGGCATCTTCTTGGTTCCAGAACTGATATATGCTGCATTGTGCCAAGAATGAAAACCAACAGATCGGGCCATGTTGACCACTGTGCTAACTTATGTAATGGTCAGTATGTTTTAGAATTATAAGATATTAGAACCTTAATAATACAAGTATAAGAGTTCAACCTCCCTGTTTTATAAATGAGTAAAAAGTACAGAAGATTAAGTGACTCATTAAAGGTTACTGGGTTGTTTCCTAGCAGAAAACATATTAACAGTCAGAACCACTGGTTTCTAGTCCAAATACTTTTTGCACTACTTCATTAACACCCACATCTTACAAGATTATCATGCATTAAAGTACAAACTAATTAAGGAGTCAAATTTTGCCCTAATTCTTTAAATTCATGGATGCTGGTCTTTCCAGAAATAAAACAAAACCCTAAAATCTGATTTCTGCTAGATGAATTTGTACTAAAGTAGAACTAGCTTTACCACAGGTACTTGCTTTCTTCCCAAACATGAAGGCATTGGATTTACAGAAATCAACCACACTTAAACCAAACATAAGATACAACTATCCCCAGCACTTTGGGAGGCCGAGGCGGGTGAATCACAAGGTCGAGAGATCGAGACCAACCTGGTCAACATGATGAAACCCCGTCTCTACTAAAAATACAAAAAAAATTAGCTGGGCATGGTGGCACGTGCCTGTAATCCCAGCTACTCAGGAGGCTGAGGCAGGAGAATTGCCTGAACCCAGGAGGCGGAGGTTGCGGTGAGCCGAGATCGCGCCATTGCACTCCAGCCTGGGTAACAAGAGTGAAACTCTGTCTCAAAAAAAAAAAAAAAAAAAAAGATACAACTATTTTCAGAAACACACATCACACAGGTAACACTCTGGAGTAGGGCATGCTTTAAACAGGCTTCCTCTAACTGAATTTAAACCATTTAATTGGCAATAACCTATTGATTTTAACTTTCTCCACTGAACTGTAAGAGAAAAACATGCATATATCCCTCCAACTGAGTTCTGCTTACATAATGAGATTCTGAAAGTCTATGACGGGGACAGACGTTAATATTTACTTAAATAGTTTAAAAGCCTTTGTTGGAAATAACTTTAAAACCCTTATGTATAAATTTTGTTTATGGTAACATTTAAGGCATAGGTTCCCAAACTGAAGTTCACAGGCTTAACAAGTTCATCAGGGGGCTGGGTACAGTGGTTCACACCTATAATCCCAGCACTTTGGGAGGCTGAGGTAGGCAGATCTCTTGAGGTCAGGAGTTCAACACCAGCCTGGCCAACATGGTGAAATTCTGTCTCTACTAAATATACAAAAATTAACCAGGCGTGGTGGCAGGACTTCAGGAGGTCTGGGAACTCCCTAAAAATGTACACTAAATTCAGAATGCATGTGCATCTGTGCACATGTTAGGTGAGAAGAGCTATATAGCTTTTATCAGATCCTCAAAAGAGAACTATGATGCCAAAAAGGTTCAGAATTACTGCTTTAAATAAAACAAAGCTTTCAAGCTGTAGAGGCAAGACAGCCCACTAATGGCTGCAGAATGCACAACAAAGGTTGGCTTTTCTCATATACACCAATGCTTTTGGAATGCAGAGCCTCAATAGAGTAGTAATACTGAGAAACCTAAGTCTACCGGTCACAAGACAGGGAGACAAGTCCAGTGTAAATCCTGACCAACATATCGCCACAGCTGGTGTCTTATCCTCAGAGTATCAAGACATTCTGTAGAAAGACTGCCCTCCAGCCAGACATGGTGGCTCATACTTGGAATCCCAGCACTCTAGGAGATGGGTGGATCATGAGGTCAAGAGATCAAGACCATCCTGGCCAACATGGTAAAACCCCTTTTCTTTCTTTTTTTTTTTTTTTTGAGACAGAGTTTCGCTCTTGTTACCCAGGCTGGAGTGCAATGGCGTGATCTCGGCTCACCGCAACCTCGCCTCCTGGGTTCAGGCAATTCTCCTGCCTCAGCCTCCTGAGTAGCTGGGATTACAGGCACGCGTCATCATGCCCAGCTAATTTTTTGTATTTTTAGTAGAGATGGGGTTTCAACATGTTGACCAAGATGGTCTCGATCTCTTGACCTCATGATCCACCCGCCTCGGCCTCCCAAAGTGCTGGGATTACAGGCTTGAGCCACCATGCCCGGCCCGGTAAAACCCCATTTCTACTAAAAACACAAAAATTAGCTGGGCATGGTGGCACAGGCCTATAGTCCCAGCTACTCTGGAGGCTAAGGCAGGAGAATCACTTGAACTCCATAGGCAGACGCTGCAACGAGCTGAGCTTGCACCACTGCACTCCAGCCTGGCAACACTGAGTCTCCAAAAAAAAAAAAAAAAAAAAAGCAAAGAAAGATTGCCCTCCATAGTTACACACTGTAAAGACTGGGGAATGGGGCCGGGCGCAGGAGAATTGCCTGAACCCAGCAAGCGGAGGTTGCAGTGAGCCAAGATCGCACCATTGCACTCCAGCCTGGGTAACAAGAGCGAAACTCCGTCTAAAAAAAAAAAAAAAAAAAAAAAAAATACTGGGGAATGTTCGGGAGAAATCCCTAGGGTAAGGACCTCTCAGCAAAAACATTCCCTGAAATTACTTTATCTCGACTAGTACTACCACTTCCTATAGATAAACTTAAATTTAGTAACCTCTGTTAACGTATTTACTCCTTTTATTTGTCCAAAACAAAAATCTCTCTGTCAAGCATTAGGGATGGGGCACTGCCTTCATTTTTGTACATTGAGTATTTTGTATTTAGAGAATAAATCCATTATCATGGTTTTATAAGCTGTGAACACAAATCCCTTGTTTTCTGACACTGAAGAATTCTTTTGTATTTAACACCCTGGATATGTGAGTGTGCAAGACAGAGTATGTGTATGTGTGTACACACTCCATCACAGGCTACATAAAACATTAACTCTAATTATTGTATGGTGCTTACAAAGAAATCCTGCTTTCCTTCTACCACCACTAAATACTACTAATTTTTCACTTTAGAGGCTTGCGGATTTTAGGAAAGTTTATTTTCATTTCCATCTTCTACTATCATGTACATATTAAAAATCAGTTTTAACTGATTTTAGTGTTTTCCCAAAAGAAAATGGAGAAAGGATTATGTCGTCAAGAAATCTGCGCACATAAGATACTCTGTGGCAATTGGTAACATCAGCACAAATGTTCTATTTTACACCTATGTATTTTTAGGCTATTGCTATCCAATACTGCATGGGAAAATTTTTTAAGTTAATGCAAACAAATGTTTTTATAACTTAAACAACAGAGAATTAAATCCATTTATAAAAACCATGCTTCTTAATACCTAAAAACCTTACTTAGGGCCAAAATCAGTGCTTCCAATTAGAGATCATAAATGTTAACTTTAAAAACAGTTTTCTTATGGTTTTTTAAGATTATGATCAACTGCCTACAAGATACTAAGAATGCTGCCTACAAGATGTTGAGGATTAAAAACAGTAACGAGCGATAAATCAATGGAAATTCCAATTCTCTCATTTATTGGCACAACGTAATTGTTTCATCTAAGCACAGAGAGTTAATTACCCAAACACTTCCTTCATGATTCCAAATAGGTGTCTAGCAAACAAGGAAGCCATTGACCAAAACGGAGAAATTCCGTCTCTACTAAAATACAAAATCAGCTGGGCATGATGGCACATATCTATAATCCCAGCTATTTGGGAGGCTGAGGCAAGAGAATGGCTTGAACCTGGGAGGCAGAGGTTATGGTCAGCCAAGACCACACCACCGCATGACAACCTGGGCAACAAGAGTGAAACTCCATCTCAAAAACAAGGAGGCTGAGCGCAGTGGCTCATGCCTGTAATCCCAGCACTTTGGGAGGCCAAGGCAGGTAGATCACCTGAGATCAGGACTTCACAATCAGCCTGGCCAACATGGGGAAACCCCGTCTCTACTAAAAATGCAAAAATTAGCTGCACATGGTGGTGTGCACCTGTTATCCCAGCTACCTGGGAGGCTGAGGCAGGAGAATCGCTTGAACCCGGGAGGCAGAGGTTGCGGTGAGCCAAAACTGCGCCATTGCACTCCAGCCTGGGCAACAAAAGCAAAATTGTCTTTTAAAAAAAAAAGGTTGCCCAGGGATGTAAACCCATGAATGAGGAGTGGTAAGTTGTGCGCTATAAAGGAAAAAGAAAGCCAGAATACAATGAAAGAGCAGAGAGGCAGAACCTTCTTTGGACTCAGTAGTCAAGGAAGCCTCAGAAGAAAGCTGACAGCTCATGGATAAGAAGGAGCAGAGCACTCAAAGGACAGAACAAGAGTATCCTATGCAGAGAAAACAGCTTGAAAGAGACAGGAAAAACTGTGTAAATTCAAGTGCAATGGGAAGCCACTGAATAGTTTAAGTAACCATGTGACCCGTTCTTTCAAAAGCTCTCTCTGGCTGCTTTGCATTGAAAAAGTGGGAGAGACCAGAGAAGAAGTGTGAAAACCAGCTGAAAGGCTACTCCAACAGTTCAAGGGGAGATGGGATAGCTTCAGTGAAAAGAAGTCAAAGAGGCTGGGCGCAGTGGCTCAGCTTGTAATCCCAGCACTTTGGGAGGCTGGGGCGGGCAGATCATGAGGTCAGGAGTTTGAGACCATCCTGACGAACATGGTGAAATCCCGTCTTTAAAAACAAAAAAAAAAAAAAAAAAAGGCGGGGCGCGGTGGCTCAAGCCTGTAATCCCAGCACTTTGGGAGGTGGAGGCGGGTGGATCACGAGGTCAAGAGATCGAGACCATCTTGGTCAACATGTTGAAACCCCATCTCTACTAAAAATACAAAAAATTAGCTGGGCATGATGACGCGTGCCTATAATCCCAGCTACTCAGGAGGCTGAGGCAGGAGAATTGCCTGAACCCAGGAGACGGAGGTTGCGGTGAGCCGAGAACGCGCCATTGCACTCCAGCCTGGGTAACAAGAGCGAAAACTCCGTCTCAAAAAAAAAAAAAAAAGTCAAAGAATACAAAATACATTCTGGAAATTAGTTGGAAAGGGCCTGGTGAAGAATGTGGTGGGGAGTTGGGGGTAAGAAAAACAAAGATGCCAAAAATGACTCCTAGATTTCTGGTTTAAGCGGTTCAGTGCCCATTTCTGATGGAAAAGACTAAAGGGAAAAACAGCTTTGCTAGATAATTTCAGTTTTGGACATGTGAAGTATGACCTCCCTATAAAATACAAATTTGGGGATTCTCAGCCCATAAATGATATTTAAATCCTTGAGAACAATACTATCATCCAGAAACACAGAAGAGAGATGAGGGAACAGGCCTAAGCCCCTAAGCCCTGAGGAACTCACATGCAGTGATTAGGAAAAAGGGGTGGACAAAAAGTATATGCAAAGGTGAGAGGAAAAACAAGAATTATGAGATCACAGAAGCCAATAGTTTGGGTTCCAAGAAAGAGGATGAATTCTGTAGTTAACTCTGGTAAGAGATGCAGTGAGATGTGGCCTGAATATCCACTGGTTTGGCAACCCACTATCATTGATGACCTTGGCAAGAGCAGTTTCAGGGAACTGGAAAAAAAGGATCAAGTTGATGAGGGCTAAAGGGTGACTGACTATACACCAAGCAGCCTGTTTGCAACTTAGCAAACTTGCCAGCTATTTATTACCAAGACACAGGTAAATCACCTCCTCTCTCTCCTACTCTACCATAACAGGCTCCAATTGCTTTTCCTGCTTCAACCCTTACCCTCCCCTCTTACAACCCATTCTCAGCACAGGAGCCAGAAAGATCCTAAAAAGGAAGTCATACCATACATCACCACTCCTCTGCTCAGTGATCTCATCTCATTCAGAACAAAGGTCAAAAACAAAGTCTTCCTAATAGCCTAGAAGGTCACTATTTTACCTCTGAACACTCCTGTTCCTGGAATACAGCAAGTACTTTTGCGTCAGAGCTTCTGCACTTAAACAGCTCGATTCCTAACTTCCTTCAGGTCCCTGCTCAAATGTCACTGCACCAAAGAGGCTTTCACTGACCAACAGATTTTTTTCCTTTTTTTTTGAGACAGAGTCTGGCTCTGTAACCAAGGCTGGAGTGCAGTGGCATGATCTCAGCACACTGCAACCTCCACCTCCCAGTGTAAGTGATTCTCATGCCCCAGCCTCCCAAGTAAGTGGGACTACAGGAGGGTGCCACCACACCTGGCTAAGATTTGTATTTTTAGTAGAGATGAGGTTTCGCCATATTGGCCAGGCTAGTCTCCAAATCCTGACCTCAGGTGATCTGCCCACCTTCAAGCCACCGCGCCCAACCCTGATTTACATTTTTTTTTAAAGTGAAAACAAGCCGGGCACGGTGGCTCAAGCCTGTAATCCCAGCACTCCGGGAGGCCGAGGCGGGTGGATCACAAGGTCAAGAGATCGAGACCATCCTGGTCAACATGGTGAAACCCCGTCTCTACTAAAAATACAAAAAATTAGCTGGGCATCGTGGCGCATGCCTGTAATCCCAGCTACTCAGGAGGCTGAGGCAGGAGAATTGCCTGAACCCAGGAGGCGGAGGTTGCAGTGAGCCAAGATCCTGCCATTGCACTCCAGCCTGGGTAACAAGAGTGAAACGCCGTCTCAAAAAAAAAAAAAAAAAAAAAAAGTGAAAACAAGTTTATTAAGGAAGTGACGGAATAAAGAATGGCTACTCCGCGCCATTGCACTCCAGCCTGAGTAACAAGAGCGTAACTCCATCTGAAAAAAAAAAAAAAGAAAAAAAAAAAAGGGCCGAGCACGGTGGCTCAAGCCTGTAATCCCAACACTTTGGGAGGCCGAGGCGGGTGGATCACAAGGTCGAGAGATCGAGACCAACCTGGTCAACATGGTGAAACCCCGTCTCTACTAAAAATACAAAAAATTAGCTGGGCATGGTGGCACGTGCCTGTAATCCCAGCTACTCAGGAGGCTGAGGCAGGAGAATTGCCCGAACCCAGGAGGCGGAGGTTGCGGTGAGCCGAGGTCGCGCCATTGCACTCCAGCCTGGATAACAAGAGCGAAACTCCGTCTCAAAAAAAAAAAAAAAAAAAAAAAAAAAGAATGGCTACTCAATAAGCAGAGCAGCCTAGTCAACTGATTTAAATAGCACTTGCTTTCATCCTTTGCCTATCTTTGCCTAACCTGATCTATTTTTCTTCTTAGCACTTATCATCCTTATGGCATATTTATGCTTACTATTTGTCTCACATCATGAGGATACAAGCTTCACAAAAGTAGAGGTTTTACCTGCTTTTGCTCACCACTGTATAGCAAGTATGTAGGTCTGGTACACAGCAGACATTCATTTGTTTGTTGCAATGTAAGTCATGAGAAAGGCCCCTTTACATTATGAGATAATAAACTGGCATTTTCAGTTGATACAAACCTTCTGTTATTTAGATAATATGCGTCTGATTACCCGCAGGAATGCAAGGAAAGTCTCATTTCTGGACCCATGAAATAGAATACTAGTTTTTCAATGCTCCAAATGTAGGCCTTGAAAAACTCGCAATTATGCCATTCTGCTGGGCATCTCCTTGCAGACTCCTCAAGGAGCATTTCCATTCAAATTTCAATATGGACTGTTTACCTTTTGGGTAAAGCAAGGTACACCAGACCAAAAAAGTCATCATTTGTAATAACACAAAGACGTGGTCACAGAGGGGGCAATGGTTCTGATGAATCACACAAAGATATGTACGTATTATATTTGAACAAAGGCAAATATGTATGGTGCACTGGGATTAGGTAATCCCTCCAAATAATTGAACCATGCTCTCCAGTCTGCCTGTTTGATTTCCCTAATCATCCCTCTAATCACCAAGAAACAGACTAAGCTATTTTTCTCTGCAAACTCCTCTGTTCTCAGAAGAGTAAGTGACCAAAAAAATAATTATCTTCTAATTCCTGGTAAGATCAAAGCTCTGGATTATGTAAATCAAATACAAGCCTTAATCACAGCTTTGAAATCATATTTGTATCAGATTATCAGTCATCTGATACAAATTCCATAAAAACCCAAATCCTGGAAACTGCAAAATTCACCCAATGAATTAATGTACATACACTGTATAGCTAAGAAAGGAAGGAAACAGCAAAACAAGTTAAAATACAGATAAACCTAAATAACTATTATCAATCTAACTACATAATTGTGTGAAACATTTTAAAAAAATCATTTCCAAAAATATGTAACATATAAAGATAACATAAATAAAATTCCAGATTTCCAAGGAAAAAAGTAAAGAAAGCAGATAAGTACAGTGTAATAAAATGCTTGTTTTACAATTATCAGGACTCAAAAAGATACTATTTAGTGCTCTGCCTCTGACAATTAGAGAATTTTAAAAGCCTTTTTAAAATCTGCATGGACCAACAACACATAAAAAAATGTTTAGTATCATTAGCCATTAGGGAATGCAAATTAAAACTAAAACGAGATACCATTTCCCACCCAGTAGGAGGGCTATAATCAAAAAGACACATAACAGAGAAACAAGTGTTGGCAACAATGTGGAGAAATTAGAACCCTTGTACAATGCTGGTGGGAATATACAATGGTGTAACCACCTTAAGAAACAGCTTGGCAGGCTGGTCTGATGGTAGTGGGTTATCAGAACTTATTAACATTAGTGTCACTAAAGTTGGTATACAACCCCCCCACTGCTAAATTTGACTGGCTTTTAAAAAATATGTAAAAAAAAAAAAAAAAAAAGAAAGAAAGAAAGAAAGAAAAAGAAATAGCTTGGCAGTGCCTCAAAGGTTAAGCACAGAGTTCCATTTGACCCAGTAATTCTACTCCTACATAGGGGTGGGTTCGTGTTTTATAAGAGAAATGAAAACGTATGTAAAAACTTGTACACAAATGTTCACAGCAGCATTATTCATAATCATCCAAAATAGGATGCAATCCATATGACCGTTAACTGATGAACAGATAAAATACATCTATACAACTAATACCCATAAAAAGGGAATAAAGTGCTGATATATGTTACAACATAGATGAACCTGAAAACACTATGCTAAGTGGAAGAAGCCAGTACTGTTCATAAAAGTGCGTATTGTGTGATTCTATTTATATAAAAGGTCCAGAACAAGCTAATCTGCAGAGACAAAAAGTAGATAGCTGTTGCCTAGGACTGAGGTGGGAGGAAATGGAGAGTGACTGCCAATGAGTGGTGGATTTCTTTTCAGGGAGATGAAAATGTTCTGGTATTCTAGATAGTGGTATTGGTTACACAACTGTGAATATACTAAAAACCACTTAATTGTATTATTTGGGTAAACTGTATATGAAAATTTATATTTCAATAAAGCTGTTAAGAATGAGGTAGCAGGCACAATGGGAGGCTTATAGGGTACTTCTAATATTTTATTTCTTGACCTACTTGGTAGTTACACACGTGTTCACAGTATGATGATTCACTGAGCTGCAAACTTACAAGATATGAATGCTTCTACACGTATTTTGTATATCAAAGATTTCAAGAAATAAGTCGATTTATAAATACTGACTTGGAAAGAGACCGAAGATGTATTATAAAGTGAGAAATAAGCAAGTTTCAAAACTATATAGGATGGTCCAACTTTTTGTAAATGTATATACAACAACACTATGTATCTTTCCTCACAGATTTCTGCAGAATTCAAATAAAAGAACTTTTGTTTTCTCTAATACGTATTTCTATATTTTAATTTTTGCCACATATATTTTTCTAATCAGAAGACAATAATGTTTACTTGTTTAAAAAAAAAAAAAAAAACTCAAGAAGCCATAAAGACAGCCAGGTGCAGTGGCTCACGCCTGTAATCCCAACATTATGGGAGGCTCAGGCAGGCAGATCACCTGAGGTCAGGAGTTTGAGACCAGCCTGGCCAATGGGGTGAAACCTGATCTCTACTAAAAATACAAAAATTAGCCTGGTGTCATGGCACGTGCCTGTAGTCCCAGCTACTCTGGAGGCTGAAGCAGAATTACTGGAACCTGAAAGGTGGAGGTTGCAGTGAGGTGGAGGTTGCAGTGAGCTGAGATTATGCCATTGCACTCCAGCCTCAGCAACAGAGCGAGACTCCATTTAAGAAATAAATAAAGAAGCCGGGCGCTGTGGCTCAAGCCTGTAATCCCAGCACTTTGGGAGGCTGAGGCGGGTGGATCACGAGGTCAAGAGATCGAGACCATCCTGGTCAACATGGTGAAACCCCGTCTCTACTAAAAATACAAAAAAAATTAGCTGGGCATGGTGGCGTGTGCCTGTAATCCCAGCTACTCAGGAGAATTGCCTGAACCCAGGAGGTGGAGGTTGCGGTGAGCCGAGATCGCGCCATTGCACTCCAGCCTGGGTAACAAGAGCTTAACTCCGTCTCAAAATAAATAAATAAATAAATAAAATATAAAATGACTGAATTAGTATACAAAAATATAGAAATAATAAACCCAAGAATAGATTCTGAAAAGACTATCATTTAAAAAATAATAGCACCAGGCATGGTGGCTCATGCCTGTAATCCAGCACTTTGGGAGGCTGAAGCAGGCAGATCACCTGAGGTTGGGAGTTCGAGACCAACCCGACCAACAAGGAGAAACTCCATCTCTACTAAAACTACAAAATTAGCCAGGTGTAGTGGTGAATGCCTATAATCCCAGCTACTGGGGAGGCTGAACCAGGAGAATCACTTGAACCCGGGAGATGGTGGCTGCAGTGAGTCAAGATTGTGCCACTGTGCTCCAGCCTGGGCGACACAGCAAGACTCCATCTCAAAAAAAAATAAAGTACAATAAAATAAGGCCAGGCATAGTGGCTCATGCCTGTAATCTCAGCACTTTGGGAGGCCAAGGCAGGTGGATCAACTGAGGTCAGGAGTTCGAGACCAGCCCGGTCTCTACTGAAAATACAAAAATTAGCTGGGTGTGAGGCTGAGGCAGGAGAATCATTTGAACCCAGGAAGTGGAGGTTGCAGTGAGCAGAGACAGCCCCACTGCACTCCAACCTGGGCAACAGAGAAAGACTCCATCTCAAAAAAAAAAAGCGGGGCCGGGCGCGGTGGCTCACGCCTGTAATCCCAGCACTTTGGGAGGCCGAGGCGGGTGGATCACGAGGTCAAGAGATCGAGACCATCCTGGTCAACATGGTGAAACCCCGTCTCTACTAAAGATACAAAAAATTAGCTGGGCGTGGTGGCGCGTGCCTGTAATCCCAGCTACTCAGGAGGCTGAGGCAGGAGAATTGCCTGAACCCAGGAGGCGGAGGTTGCGGTGAGCCGAGATCGCGCCATTGCACTCCAGCCTGGGTAACAAGAGCAGAAACTCTGTCTCAAAAAAAAAAAAAAAAAAAAAAAAAAAAAGCAACTAATTTGATTACTAACACACACACACACACACACACACACACACACACACAAACAGTAATAGGGAAATTGCATCTTTTCCAACCATTCAGAATTATGAAAAAAATTAAGATGTCTACTTAAAATTTTTGAGAATTATTTTCAGAGTATATATTCAAACCCTTTGACTATCAAAGAATTAAGGGGAGTGAGTATGCAGCAAGAGAAAACAGCCCAGTGCAAGGGGGCCGCAGCTCTGAGCTACAGGGCCTGAGAGAACAACCTAGCCCTCTGTGGGCCTGTTTCCTCAATATGACGATAAGGAGGTCAGATTATGACTCTGCTGCTCTCTGCTTCAAGAGTCACTAACTGAGTGGGTCAGGTCATTTGGGATGTAACACTTCTACCAAGAATAACATCATTAGCAGCAATAATAAAACCCACTACAGCTTTTCAACGACTAATGTGTACTTCCATACATCAACTCTATATGTAAATGTCTGCCCTTCTCACACAGGATAATTTGTGCACACACACAAAAATGTTACCACCTCTGGAATTATAGTGGGGAAAGGAGTAAGAATGGAGGATCCATCATTCAGGGTCCCAAAAGTAAAGAGATGGGAAATACAAATTAGAAATAATCTGTAAAAGAAATAATTACAAAGTTGGGGAGTAAGAGCCTACAGAAACCATGGTGATGGAACAGAAATCAGGACTAGTAAAGGCAAAACAAGGTTGAGGACCAGTGGCTCACACCTGCAATCCCAGAACTTTGGGACGTCAAGGCAGGAAGACAGCTTAGGAGTTTGAGATCAGTCAGGGAAACACAGCAAGATTCCATCTCTACAAAAAATGTTTAGAAACTAGCCAACTGTGGTGGTGCACGCTACACCAGCTACTCAGGAGGCTGAGGTGGGAAGACTGCTTGGACCCAAAAGTTCAAGGCTACAGTAAGCCCTGATGGCACCACTGTACTCCAGCCTGCTGGAGAGAGCAAGACTCTTGTCTCAAAAAAAAAAGTTGGGGAGGGCAGAACGATATTGCTTCCAGAGAAGATAAGAGACAGAGATTACCAGAACCTGGGTATATAATACATGCTACCCTGAGAGGTGAAGGGATAAATATTCTGACCTCCTTCTCCTCTGGCCCTTCAATTCAGAGGGCCTGAGAGTTCTTAACCTGGGGCAAAGAGGCAGGTAGAAAAGAATAGAAGATAGATCTGGAGAGGTAAAGAAAAGATATCCAACCCAGATTTCTTTTAACTTTTTATAAAATTAAATACATGAGCCTGGCATGGTGGCTCAATGCCTGTGATCCCAGCACTTTGGGAGGCCGAGGCGGGTGGATCACTTGAGGTTAGGAGTTTGAGACCAGCCTGGCCAACGTGGCAAAACCCTGTATCTATTAAAAATACAAAAATTGGGGCCGGGCGTGGTGGCTCGAGCCTGTAATACCAGCACTTTGGGAGGCCGAGGCGGGTGGATCACGAGGTCAAGAGATCGAGACCATCCTGGTCAACATGGTGAAACCCTGTCTCTACCAAAAATACAAAAAATTAGCTGGGCATGGCGGCACATGCCTGTAATCCCAGCTACTCAGGAGGCTGAGGCAGGAGAATTGCCTGAACCTAGGAGGCGGAGGTTGCAGTGAGCCAAGATCGCGCCAGCGCACTCCAGCCTGGGTAACAAGAGCGAAACTCCGTCTCAAAAAAAAAAAAAATACAAAAATTAGCCAGGCGTGGTGAGTGCCTGTAATCCCAGCTACTCAGGAGGCTGAGGCACGAGAATTGCTTGAACCTGGGAGGCGGAGATTGCAATGAGCTGAGATCAAGACACGGAACTTCAGCCTGGGCAGTAAGAGCAAAACTCTTGTCTCCAAAAACAAACAAACAAAAATTAAATACACAAGGTAAACCTATAATCTCTTCATTAAAAGTAAAACCTTACATAGAAACCTGAAGTCTCACCCTCCATAATCCTGAATCCTTCTCTCCAGAAGTAATCATCTTTGTTAACATCAGTTTGGTGGGGTTTACTGTTGGTCCTTTCTATACAGACAAAGAGACATATCACAATAAAATATAGAGAAGTGTTTTATGGAGTACTACTCATTTAACATGAATGGTATTACTCTACTGCTTTCTTCAATCTTTTTTCCCCCAATATTTTCAGTTCGGTAAGAAAACAATATTCAGGCCTGTTGCAGTAGCTCACACCTATAATCCCAGCACTTTGGGAGGCCAACGCAGGTAGATCACCTTAGGTTAGGAGTTCCAGACCAGCCTGACCAACATGGTGAAACCCAGTCTCTACTAAATACAAAAAATTATCTGGGTATGGTGGCGTATGCCTGTAATCCCAGCTACTTGGGAGGCTGAGGCAGGAGAATTGCTTGAACTCGGGAGGCAGAGGTTGCAGTGAGCTGAGACTGCACCATTGCACTCCAGCCTTGCAAAAAGAGCAAAACTCCATCTCCAAAAAAAAAAAAAAAAAAAAGGAAAAAAATAATGTTCAAAGCCTGATGCAGTGGCTCACATCTGTAATCTCAGCACTTTGGGAGACAGAGGTAGGTGGATCATTTGAGCTCAGGAGTTCAAGACCAGCCTGACCAACATGGCAAAAACCAGTCTGTAATAAAAAATAAAAACAATTAGTCAGTGTAGTGGCACCTGCCTGTAGTCCCAGCTACCTGGGGGCCTGCAGAGGAAGGGTCACCGGAGTCTGGGCAGAGGCTGTAGTGAGCAGTGAGCCAGGATCATGCCACTGCACTCTAGCCTGAGTGACAGAGTGAGAACTGTCTCAAAAAAAAAAAAAAAAAAGAAAGAAAGAAAGAAAAAGGAAATAATGCTCAAGAGGCTGGGTGCAGAGACTAATGCTGGTAATCCCAGCACTTTCGGAGGCTGAGGCGGACAGATCATGAGGTCAGGCAATCAAGACCATCCTGGCTAACATGGTGAAACCCCGTCTCTACTTAAAATACAAAAAATTTGCCAAGTGTGGCAGGCACACGCCTGTAATCCCAGCTACTTGGGAGGCTGAGGCAGGAAAATCGCTTGAATCTGAGAGGCGGAGGTTTCAGCGAACCAAGGTTGCGCCACCGCACTCCAGCCTGGGCGACAGAGAAAGACTCCTTCTCAATAATAATAATAATGCTCAAGAAGCCAAGATGTGATGGATGAACTTGATTCTCCTCTGTTTCTACTCTACCTCAGTGGCTCTCAAAACACACCCTGTCCTTCAGCTGCATTAGCATCACCTAGGAACCTGTTTAAAATGCAACTTGCCGGGCACGGTGGCTCAAGCCTGTAATCCCAGCACTTTGGGAGGCCGAGGCGGGTGGATCACAAGGTCGAGAGTTCGAGACCATCCTGGTCGAAATGGTGAAACCCCATCTCTACTAAAAATACAAAAAATCAGCTGGGCATGGTGACGTGTGCCTGTAATCCCAGCTACTCAGGAGGCTGAGGCAGGAGAATTGCCTAAACCCAGGAGGCGGAGGTTGCGGTGAGCCGAGATCGCGCCATTGCACTCCAGCCTGGGTAACAAGAGCGAAACTCCGTCTCAAAAAAAAAAAAAAAAATGCAAATTGCAGGTCCCATCCAGTAAGGTGAATCAAAAGCACTGGTGGGGGTGTCCAGCTTTTACAGTCTAAGAACCACTACTCTGCCTCCAGGTACTCAAAACTTCCTTCACCATCACCTGAGGCCTTGCAGAAATCGGCATTTTAACAAGATCCCCCGGTCTACATCAGGGCCACAAACCATAACCCCTAATCCGTAATGCTTCACACCCATTCACACAGTGTCTGAGTGGTTTCTGGGAATGGGAGGTAGGGGAGGCCCGCTGAAAGAGCAGTGGTTTTTAATCTCTTTGAATATGAATCTGTGGGGAAAAAAACAGCACTGCATGCCCTAGACAAGAATGTTATGTGTGTGTGTGACAGAGAGCACACAACTACCATTAAACTGCCTTGGAAATTTATTCTGCTTAAGTGTCAGTGTTATATCATAAGCTATAAGTTCTTTTTCTTTTACAATTTTAGCCCTAGGTACAGTAAAATTACCAAGACTGGCTAACCTTTGTTTGTATCACTAATATTGTAATAGGAATACATCACCTTAAAACAAACCAAGGGGACATACCTTACCTTCTCTGTTCAAACAAGGACACCTTTACCAACATCTACCCCCAGTTTCCATGTAGCGGCCCCCACTTCTATACAGCAAGAGGGAGGGAAAAATATTTCCAGTATTTCACCTTTAACTTCCTGCTGCCTCCCTCAAAGGATCATAGATTTTATTTCAAAATCTGAACCCTAAGGCCCCTAACTCCATCTCTCCCTTTGCTTCTCTCTCATTTTCCTCCACTGAGGCTTCTCTGGTCTGTTGTACTGCAAACTGTCGGCTCTTTCAGCATATCTACAGCTGAACTACATGCACATTTATGCCTAAGAATCCTACAGCCTCACTGCTCAATCCAGCTTGACTCCGCCTAACACAACAATGAGCTTTTTTAAGGCACTTCCAGTTTCACTTCTAGCTCCTACCAGACTTCTGCCCCGCCCCAATGCAACACAGCCCCCTCAGGCTTCCCAGACCCAGGAAGTAACAAGGTCAATTCTGTGAGGCACATATCCAATTTGACTTGCCTCTCCCTTCTTAAAGCAATCTTGGAATTAAAATTTCTAAAGCCCCCTTTCAATTTAGTAACTTTTCTTCCATAGAAACAAGAGGTTTTAATCAAGCCTTAAAAATAAATTCGAGACTTGTGTTTTTGATTACATAGCATTGGGAAAAATAATATAACTATTCTACCAAAATTCAAAGGAAACATGTTTATATCTAAAATGTCCTATAAAAAGATCCTGGTATGCTAAACTAGTTTGAGTTCGACTCCCACCCCAACCTTTTTTAAATTTCTCCAACACAGTTCCAGAATAACTTGTCAAAATCACTTCTAAGGCGGTAATCCCAGCTACCCCAGAGACTGAAGTGATCGCTTGAGTCCAGGAGTTCCAGGCCAGCCTGGGCAAAACAGTGACTCTCATCTCAAAATAACAAAACAAAACTCACTCTGTCAATTCAGACTTTTTTTTTTTTTTTTGAGACGGAGTTTCGCTCTCGTTACCCAGGCTGGAGTGCAATGGCGCGATCTCGGCTCACCGCAACCTCCGCCTCCTGGGTTCAGGCAATTCTCCTGCCTCAGCCTCCTGAGTAGCTGGAACTACAGGAACGTGCCACCATGCCCAGCTATTTTTTTGTATTTTTAGTAGAGACGGGGTTTCACCATGTTGACCAGGATGGTCTCGATCTCTTGACCTCATGATCTGCCCGCCTCGGCCTCCCAAAGTGCTAGGATTACAGGCTTGAGCCACCGAGCCCAGCCTACCATTTTTTTTTTTAATTTTGTTCTACCAAAAGTTAGACTCAAAAGATGTACAGTTTAGATCAAAAGATCTAAACATTCCAGAGTCAACTTGTGACTTCAGTTTTTATCTCAACACAGAATTCATAAAAGTTGCACATAAATTTACCTCTTTTTAGAAACAGAGTCTTGCTATGTTGCCCGGGATAGTCTCAAACATCTGGCCTCAAGTCATCCTCCCACCTCAGCCTCCCAGTAACTGTGATTACAGGTGAGCCACCCTATCCAAATTACAAATTCACTTTTAAAAATCAAATGTTGGCCGGGCGCGGTGGCTCAAGCCTGTAATCCCAGCACTTTGGGAGACCGAGGCAGGTGGATCACGAGGTCGAGAGATCAAGACCATCCTGGTCAACATGGTGAAACCCCGTCTCTACTAAAAATACAAAAAAATTAGCTGGGCATGGTGGCATGTGCCTGTAATCCCAGCTACTCAGGAGGCTGAGGCAGGAGAACTGCCTGAGCCCAGGAGGCGGAGATTGCGGTGAGCCGAGATCGTGCCATTGCACTCCAGCCTGGGTAACAAGAGCGAAACTCCGTCTCAAAAAAAAAAAACGTCTTAAGAGTCACCAAACGTATTAAACTCCAGATATAGTCTAAACCTAAGGTTATTTTTAAAACTCAAAACAACGAGTGTGTAGAAACTCCTCAATTATCTGGATTAATCAGTTTTTATCCTGCCTGTATAGAAACAATATCTTGCTCCTATAAATTAATTCCACAGTTTAGTAACTTTGAAAGGCAGAGAATTCATTTTTCCTTCCTAGGTATCCTTAAGCCAAGCTTGTCTAACCCGCGGCCCACGACAGCTTTGAATGCAGCCCAACACAAATTCATAAACTTTCTTCAAGTGTGTTTTATGTGTGGCCCAAGACAATTCTCCTTTCAATGTGGCCCACAGAAGACAAAAGTTTGGACACCCCTGGCCAGCAGTTAGCAGCACTTAAATCAAAAACAGGCCTTATTCCAAGTCTGTAAGTATATCTGGTTTTGGCCTTAGAAGCCCATTTTGCCACAGATCATTTTCTAAATGGGGGTTCGTAGGATGGCCCACCAATGCTTATTAAACTCACAATATAATAGACGAGACAGTGAGCTACCAAGCACAGCCAAGAAGTTTTTTTTCATCTGCTTAAGTGCCCAAACAAGCACTTGGTGAAGATCTAATGTTGAGAATCACCAAGCATGGGACCTTTTCTAAGAAGCAATTTAAATATGCCAGATTTTTTAAAGAGAATCCAGGGCCAGGTACAGTGGCTCACACTTGTAATCCCAGCACTTTGGGAGGCAGAGGCAAGTGGATCACCTGAGCTCAGGAATTCAAGACCAGCCTAGCAACATGGTGAAACCCCGTCTTTACTAAAAATACAAAAAATTAGCCAGGTGTGGTGACATGCACCTGTAATCCCGGCTCTTTGAGAGGCTGAAGCAGGAGAATCACTTGAACCCAAGAGGTAGAGGTTGCAGTGAGCCGAGATTGCACCACTGCACTCCAGCTTGGGCAACAAGAGAGAAGTATCATAAGAAAAAGAAAGAAGAAAAGAAAAGGGGAAAGGGGAGGGGGTGTAGGAAGAGGGGAGGGAAGGGGAAGGGAGAGGGGAGGGAAGGGGAAGGGAGAGGGGAGGGGAGGGGAGGGGAGAGAGGGGAGGGGAGGGGAGGGAGGGGGGAGGAGAGGAGGAGGAGGGGGCGGAGGGAGGGGAAGGGGAAGGGGAAGGGGGAGGGGTGTAGGGAGAGGGGAGGGGAGGGGAAGGAAGAGGGGAGGGGAGGGGAAGGGAGGGGGGAGGAGAGGGGGAGGAGAGGAAGAGGAGGGGGGCGGAGGGAGGGGAAGGGGAGAGGAGGGGAGGGGAAGGGAGGGGGGAGGAGAGGGGAGGGGGGAAGGGGGAGGGGAGGGGAGGAGGCCGGGCGTGGTGGCTCACACCTGTAATCCCAGCACTTTCGGAGGCCGAGGTGGGCAGATCACCAAGTCAGGAGATCAAGACCATCCTGGCTAACATGGTGAAACCCCGACCCTACAAAAAAAAAAAAAAGAATAAAAGTGTACCACTCCGATGCAGGTGCTCCTACTCCTGATATAACAAAGTAATGAATGACTTAAAAACTCAACTTTTAAAAATCTAACATCAGCTGGGCGCAGTGGTTCCTGCCTGTAATCACAGCACTTTGGGTGGCCAAGGTGGGTGGATCACCTGAGGTCAGGAGTTTGAGACTGGTCTGACCAACATGGTGAAGCCCCATCTCTACTAAATACAAAAAATTAGTCAGACATGGTAGCACAGTCATCTCAGCTACTTGGGAGGCTGAAGCAGGAGAATTGCTTGAACCCAGGAAGCGGAGGTTGCAGTGAGGCTGCACTGCACTCCAGCCTGGTCAACAAGAGTAAAACTCCGTCTCAAAAAATAAAATAAAAACCCCTAGAGGCCGGGCGCCGTGGCTCAAGCCTGTAATCCCAGCACTTTGGGAGGCTGAGGCGGGTGGATCACGAGGTCAAAAGATCGAGACCATCCTGGTCAACATGGTGAAACCCTGTCTCTACTAAAAACACAAAAAATTAGCTGGGCATGGTGGTGCGTGCTTGTAATCCCAGCTACTCAGGAGGCTGAGGGAGGAGAATTGCCTGAACCCAGGAGGCGGAGGTTGCGGTGAGCCGAGATCGCGCCATTGCACTCCAGCCTGGGTAACAAGAGTGAAACTCTGTCTCAAAAAAAAAAAAAAAAAAAAAAAACCCTAGAAAAGTAATTCAAAACTTTAAAAAAAAAAAGATATTTATGAGGAGAGACTAGGGCAAAACGAAAGACTGCAAATTAACTTCACTGGCTAGAAACAGTGATCAACTTTGCTTGTATTCAGTCTTTTGTTATCAAAACCAATTGCTGTGTTTTTCGGAGGCTATCTGTAATGTAAGATGCAGTAAAGCATGATGGCTGAAAATACAGATCCTGGAACTAGACTACCTGGGTTCATATCCCAGGTAACACTCTTAACAGCCGTTTCATCTCCAGTGGGTTGTTTAACCTCTATGTGCTCCAATTTCTTCATCTGTAGAATAAGTATGATATGAGTCCCTTAGAGGACTGCAGTGAGGATTAAATGAATTAATCCACATAAAATACTTGGAATAGAGCTTCAAATAATAAAGCACACAATAATTGACCACTATTACCTAGATATTAAAAAATAAGTAGGATTTAGAAAAGTAACCAAAAGGAAGAGAGGCATTATAGGCTGAAGCAACAATCAAAGAAACAGAGGTAGAAAAGTCATACACAGGTGGGCAAAAAGGTATTGTTATATTTCCCGGAAGAATAATATTCATGAGGAAGAACAGTAAAGACTGAAATAATGAGGACCCAAGAATGCTGGCCCTCAATGTCAGACCAAAAACTATGGCTTTTACTTAGAAGGCAGCCACTTAAATATCTGATCTGATTAAATATTTCTTTGCCATGGTTAATTATCAAGGTTATCAAATCATTATCATTAGGCCGAGTGCAGTGTCTCACACCTGCAATCCCAGCACTTTGGGAGGCCAAGGCGGTTAGATCACCTAAGGTAGGAAGTTTGATACCAGCCTGGCCAACGTGTAAAACCCCGTCTCTACTAAAAATACAAAAAATTAGCCAGGCATGGTTGCATGCACTTGTAGTCCCAGCTAGCTACTCAGGAGGCTGAGGCAGGAGAATTGCTCAAACCTGGGAGGTGGAGGTTGCAGCGAGCTGAGAGCCCACCACTTCACTCCAGCCTGGACAACATAGTGAGACTCTGTCTCAAAAACAAACAAACAAAAAAAACCATTAATGTTAATGCAATTGTGATTTTTTGCAAACCCAAAAATGAATTTGTTCTGCTAACATTGTCATAATCTATCATTGAACTGCTGCATATCTGAATTATCTCTGAAATCCTCACTGTGCCTAGTACATAGTAAGCATTCAACAAATGTTTACCAAATCACTATTATTATTGTTTTGTGTGTGTGTAAGACAGTTTCCCTCTATCACCCAGGCTGGAGTGCAGTGGTGTGATCTTGGCTCACTGCAACCTCCACCTCCTGGGTTCAAGTGATTCTCCTGCCTCGGCCTCCTGAGTAGCTGGGAGTACAGGTACCTGCCACCACGCCTGGCTAATTTTTTGAATTTTTAGTGAAGATGGTTTCACCATGTTGACCAGGCTGGTCTCAAACTCCTGACCTCAGATGATCTGCCTGCCTTGGCTTCCCAATGTGCTGGGATTACAGGTATAAGCTACCATGACCAGCCCCAAATCACTATTTTTTCACTATTTTTTAGTGGCCAACAGAAAGCAGTGAAATAGAGACAGACGTTAATCCCCAAAAGAAATATAAATTATAAATGAGGGAAATAAAGTAACCTAGATAATAGTTTACAATTAAGCTAAAATAAAAGTCACTGCTGATCGACATACTTAACTAAAACAGGGTTTTTAAAAAATCAACCTTATTCTTCATTAAAGGCAGATAAACTAAATCCTTGTGTGTTTTTTTGGTTTGAGAGCTGCCCAGGCTGGACTGCAGTAGTGCAATCTTGGCTCACAGCAACCACCATCTCCCAGGTTCAAGTGATTCTCCCCTTTCCAGAGTAGCTGGGATTATAGGCACCCACTATCAGGTCCCGCTAATTTTTGTATATTAGTAGAGATGGGTTTGGCCATGTTGACCAGGCTGGTCTTTTAACTCCTGACCTCAGGCAATCCACCGGCCTTGGCCTCCCAAAGTGCTAGGATTACAGGCATGAACCACTGAAACCAGTCAATCCTTGTGTATTTCTGGATTATAGGCGTGAGCCACATCCTTGTGTATTTTTATTTTTTTATTTATTTATTTTTTTTGAGACGGAGTTTCGCCCTTGTTACCCAGGCTGGAGTGCAATGGCGCGATCTCGGCTCACCGCAACCTCCGCCTCCTGGGTTCAGGCAATTCTCCTGCCTCAGCCTCCTGAGTAGCTGGGATTACAGGCACGCGCCACCATGCCCAGCTAATTTTTTGCACCTTTAGTAGAGACGGGGTTTCACCAAGTTGACCAGGATGGTCTCGATCTCTTGACCTCGCAATCCACCCGCCTCGGCCTCCCAAAGTGCTGGGATTACAGGCTTGAGCCACCGCGCCCAGCCGTGTATTTTTAAATCTCATAAAATTTGGCCAGGCACGGTGGCTCAAGCCTGTAATCCCAGCACTTTGGGAGGCCGAGGCGGGTGGATCACGAGGTCAAGAGATCGAGACCATCCTGGTCAACATGGTGAAACCCTGTCTCTAATAAAAATACTAAAAATTAGCTAGGCATGGTGGCGCGTGCCTGTAATCCCAGCTACTCAGGAGGCTGAGGCAGGAGAACTGCCTGAACCCAGGAGGCGGAGGGTGCGGTGAGCCAAGATCGCGCCATTGCCTGGGTAACAAGAGTGAAACTCCGTCTCAAAAAAAAAAATCTCATAAAATGTAGCTGTCAAATTGGTACAGTTTTTTCAAAGGATTATTTGGGCAATATACTTTTAATGAACTACCCAGTAGTCTTTTTTCTTTTTTCTTTTGGAGACAGAGTTTGGCTCTTGTTGTTCGGGCTGGAGTGCAATGACAAGGTCTTGGCTCATTGCAACCTCTGCCTCCCAGGTTCAAGCGATTCTACTGCCTCAGCCTCCCAAATGGCTGGGATTACAGGCGCCCGCCACCTTGCCCAGATAATTGTTTTTGTATTTTTAATAGAGATGGCATTTCATCATGTTGGCCAGGCTGGTCTTGAACTCCTGACCCCAGGTAATCCACCCACCCTGGCCTTCTGAAGTGCTGGAATTACAGGCATGAGCCACTGAGCCTGGTCCCAGCAGTCTTAAGTGGAGATAAACTTAAGGTCAGTTTCCTAACCCAAGACAAAATTATGCTAGGCAGTAAGAATAAAGGTCTAACTCCTGACTTGACTCCAAGTCATTAGAGGAAAGGACAGCTTACTGTAGCCATAGGTTTCCATGGAGTACACACTTTATCTACCTGTACACCATAGACGTCAATGCTAATTACAGCAACAAAAAGGGCCACCTCATCCTGAGTATGGACTCCTGAAATTTACTGTCCTAAAGTCTAAAGATCACCTTGCAATAAATTGTTTGGGGCATTTCTTACACAATACAAAAACAAAACAGGTTGGGCATGGTCGCTGATGCCTATTATAATCCCAGCACTTTGGGAGGCCACAGTGGGAGGATCACTTGAGCCCAGGAGTTCAAGACCAGCCTAGGCGACACAGTGAAACCCTCATCTCACAAAAAAGCTTAAAAGGTTAGGGTGGTTGACACCCATGGTCCCAGCTACTAAGGAGGCTAAGGTGGAAAAACTGCTTGAGCCTGGGAGATAGAACTGCCGTGAGCTATGATTACCACTGCCACTGCACTCCTAAGGGCAACAAAGCAAGACCTTGTCTCAAAAAACAAACAGAAAACAGCAATTTGAGATACCAGTAACAAGTATATGGTAAGGCCAGCACAGTGTCTCACGCCTGTAATCCCAGCACTTTAGGAAGCCTAGGCGGACAGATCACTTGAAGTCAGAAGTTCAAGACCAGCCTGGCCAATATGGTGAAATCCCACCACTACTAAAAATATTTAAAAATTAGCCAGATGCCGGGCACGGTGACTCAAACCTGTAATCCCAGCACTTTGGGAGGCCGAGGCGGGTGGATCACGAGGTCAAGAGATCGAGACCATCCCGGTCAACATGGTGAAACCCCGTCTCTACTAAAAATACAAAAAAAGTAGCTGGGCATGGTGGTGCGTGCCTGTAATCCCAGCTACTCAGGAGGCTGAGACAGGAGAATTGCCTGAACCCAGGAGGCGGAGGTTGCGGTGAGCCGAGATCGCGCCATTGCACTCCAGCCTGGGTAAAAAGACCGAAACTCCGTCTCAAAAAAAAAGAAAAAAAAAATTAGCCAGGTATGGTATCTTGTGCCTGCAGTTCCAGCTACTCAGGAGGCTGAGACAGGAGAATCGCTTGAACCCAGGAGGCAGAGGTTGCAGTAAGCTGAGATAGTGTCACTGCACTCTAGCCTGGGCGACAGAGCAAGACTTCATCTCAAAGGGGGGAAAAAAAGGATACAGTAACAATTAACATATTAAGAAAAAGTATTCACTAAAAGATTGCCAACAAGACCTAGAAGTACATGATGACATAGAATGGCCGATATAAGAGTTTCTTAAGCACATCGGCTGGGCGAGGTGGCTCACATCTGTAATCCCAGCACTCTGGGAGGCCAACGCGGGTGGATTACCTGAGGTCTGGAGTTCAAGACAAGCCTGGCCAAAAGGACCAAACTCTGTCTCTACTAAAAATACAAAAATTAGGCTGGGCACAGTAGCTCACGCTTATAATCTCAGCACTTTGGGAAGTCAAGGCAGGCAGATCACAAGGTCAGGAGTTCGAGGCCAGTCTGTCCAATATGGGTAAACCCTGTTTCTACTAAAAAATACAAAAATTAGCTGGGTGTGGTGGTGCACACCTATAGTCCCAGCTACTCAGGAGGGAGAGGCAGGAGAATCTCTTGAACCCGGAAGGCAGAGGTTGCAGTGAGCTGAGATCACAACACTGCACTCCAGCCTGGGCAACAGAGTGAGACTCCACCTCAAAAAACAAAAAAAAACCACGCAAAAATTACAGGGCGCACCTGTAATCCCAGCTACAAAAATTACAGGGTGGTGGTGGGCACCTGTAATCCCAGCTACTCAGGAGGCTGAGACAGGAAAATGGCTTGAACCCAGGAAGGGGAGATTGCAGTGAGACAAGGTATTGCCACTGCACTCCAGCCCAGGTGATAAAGCAAGATTCCAACTCAACAAAAAAATAGAGAAAGTTTATTAAGCACACATCCCCAAATAAACTGTTTTCTGGTGGCAACGGGGGGAACCAGCTTCCCAAAAATGTCAGTGAGTGCTTAATTAAAAAAAAAAAAATCGGTGGGCACATCCCTGGGAGAGTAAGAAAGTTACATATTTGGCTTTCGTGAGCAATCAATCATTCTGGTAACACAAACATAAAGCAAAGTAGACCCAGAATTCTACATATCTTCCTCTAAAGTACTTTTCAGTTACAATTTCAAACTTAAAAAAAAAAGCTCCAAGCTCAGTCTTGTCCTTTTTTAAAGCTGAAAGTATTACAATTTAAAACTCTGAAATGTAGTCACTTAAACAGTTGCTGTCACTATTAACAACAACATTCCATTATCCACTTTCGGTACTGTCTCCAGATGATTTTTAATCCCTGCCTGACTTGTCCCTACCAACAAGTACTTGGATACCATCTTTACCCTGCCTGCTCCCACTACTTGGTTGCGCCTAGGGAATTATAATTGCAGTGATCTCGCCTTTAGAATATCCTCAGAGCACAAAGGTTCTTTGTATGATGGTAGAGGGAGGCTGCTCTCCAGGCTCCACAGAAAAGGGTGGGAGGTGGCAACAGAGGAGGAGCAACTGGAGCCACTGTGGTAGCCCTCGGTTCTAGTTCAATATCGTTTGTGGGGTTTTACTTGTAGTAACCAGCCACGGTTCTGTTCAGCTTCTGCACCTTCTCCCATGTGGGGGGTGGAGAGAAGAGCAGGGCCTATCCTGGCAGACCGGCACAATCACCAAGCCCAGAAGACCAGGGAGCAGACACAAGCAAGAAATTTGGGAGAAAAGCATGCAATAACTATCTTGAATTGCACCCCTCTATGCTGTTCTTGAGACCTCAAGTGAGGAAGTTTAGACAACGAAAGCTATCACCCCAATTAATCAGTGGTTAGTATTGGCATTACTGGCACTCAACAGATGCTCAAATATGTATTGAGGTGGCAATAAATATCTACATAAAAAAACAAATCTATTAAAAAAATGTTTTGGGGCCGGGCGCGGTGGCTCACGCCTGTAATCCCAGCACTTTGGGAGGCCGAGGCGGGTGGATCATGAGGTCAAAAGATCGAGACCATCCTGGTCAACATGGTGAAACCCTGTCTCTACTAAAAATACTAAAAATTAGCTGGGCATGGTGGCACGTGCCTGTAATCCCAGCTACTCAGGAGGCTGAGGCAGGAGAACTGCCTGAACCCAGGAGGCGGAGGTTGCGGTGAGCCGAGATCGTGCCATTGCACTCCAGCCTGGGTAACAAGAGCGAAACTCCATCTCAAAAAAAAAAAAAAAAAAAAAGTTTTGGCCAGGCGTGGAGGCTCACGCCTGTAATCCAAGCACTTTGGAGGCCAAGGCAGGTGGATCAACTGAGGTCGGGAGTTCAAGACTAGACTGACCAACATGGTGAAACCCCATATTAAAAAAAAGAAAAAAGCCAGGCACGGTGGCTCAAGCCCAGGCGTCCCGAAACTAGGGCCCGCGGGCCGCATGCGGCCCCCTGAGGCCATTTATCCGGCCCCCTGCCACACTTCAGGAAGGGGCAACTCTTACATTGGTGGTCAGTGAGAGGAGCACAGTACGTGGCGGCCCTCTAACGGTCTGAGGGACAGTGAACTGGCCCCCTGTGTAAAAAGTTAGGGGACGCCTGCTCAAGCCTGTAATCCCAGCACTTTGGGAGGCCGTGGCGGGTGGATCACAAGGTCAAGAGATCAAGACCATCCTGGTCAACATGGTGAAACCCCGTCTCTACTAAAATACAAAAAATTAGCTGGGCATGGTGGCACGTGCCTGTAATCCCAGCTACTCAGGAGGCTGAGGCAGGAGAATTGCCTGAACCCAGGAGACAGAGGTTGTGGTGAGCCGAGAACTCGTCATTGCACTCCAGCCTGGGTAACAAAGAGCAAAACTCCATCTCAAAAAAGATAAAAAGGCCGGGCGCGGTGGCTCAAGCCTGTAGTCCCAGCACTTTGGGAGGCCGAGGCGGGTGGATCACAAGGTCGAGAGATGGAGACCAACCTGGTCAACATGGTGAAACCCCGTCTCTACTAAAAATACAAAAAATTAGCTGGGCATGGTGGCACGTGCCTGTAATCCCAGCTCCTTAGGAGGCTGAGGCAGGAGAATTGCCTGAACCCAGGAGGCGGAGGTTGCGGTGAGCCGAGATCGCGCCATTGCACTCCAGCCTGGGTAACAAGAGCGAAACTCCTTCTCAAAAAAAAAAAAAAAAAAAAAAAAAAAAAGATAAAAAGAAAAAGAAAAAAGGGCCGGGCGCGGTGGCTCAATCCTGTAATCCCAGCACTTTGGGAGGCCGAGGCTGGTGGATCACGAGGTCAAGAGATCGAGACCATCCTGGTCAACATGGTGAAACCCCGTCTCTACTAAAAATACAAAAAAGTAGCTGGGCATGGTGGCGTGTGCCTGTAATCCCAGCTACTCAGGAGGCTGAGGCAGGAGAATTGCCTGAACCCAGGAGGCGGAGATTGCGGTGAGCCGAGATCGCGCCATTGCACTCCAGCCTGGGTAACAAGAGCGAAACTCCATCTCAAAAAAAAAAAAAAAAAAGAAAAAGAAAAAGAAAAAAGAAAAAAAAATGTTTTAACAAGATAGCACAATGAAAAATACTTTTTATGGCCGGGCGCAGTGGCTCAAGCCTGTAATCCCAGCACTTTGGGAGGCCGAGGCGGGTGGATCACGAGGTCGAGAGATCGAGACCATCCTGGTCAACATGGCGAAACCCCGTCTCTACTAAAAATACAAAAAATTAGCTGGGCATGGTGGCACGTGCCTGTAATCCCAGCTACTCAGGAGGCTGAGGCAGGAGAATTGCCTGAACCCAGGAGGCAGAGGTTGCGGTGAGCCAAGATCGCGCCATTGCACTCCAGCCTGGGTAACAAGAGCGAAACTCCGTCTCAAAAAAAAAAAAAGAAAAATACTTTTTATTAATTATGAATCCCTTCTGGGCAGAGTGGCTCATTCCTGTAGTAATACTAGCACTTTGGGAGATCAAGGCAGGAGATTACTTGAGCTCAGGAGTTCAAGGCCTGCCTGGGAAACACAGCAAGACCCTGTCTCTTTAATTATGAGTCTCAACTCTTCTCTATTTGTAAATGTAATTATTAAATGAATACTTGTTTTACTTTTGGCCTACTCTACTTCAATTTAGTCTGAGAAACTGCTTACTTTTTAGTTCTGACAATAAAACAGATTTCAATAGAAGGTCAGCATGCAGCATCTGCAGCCACTAAAATCCAAGGTGCAGAAGCAGAATGGAAGAATGGACAGACAACTTTTCAACTCCAAGAATGTCCCAAATTGTCCTACTACGTAACTGCTTGCTATTATTTTTTTCCATGTATATAGTTCGTTTTCTTTTTTTTTTTTTTTTTTTTTTGAGACAGGGTCTCACTCTATTGCCCAGGCTGGAGGGCAATGGCATCATCTTGGCTAACTGCAATCTCCACTTCCCAGGCTCAAGCAATTCTTGTGCCTCAGCCTCCCAAGTAGCTGGAATTACAGGCATGTGCCACACACCCAGCTAATTTTTGTATTTTTAGTAGAGACAGGGTTTCACCATGTTGCCCAGGCTGGTCTCAAACTCTTTAGTTTAAGAGATCCACCGCCTTGACCTCCCAAAGTGCTGGGATTACAGGCGTGAGCCACCTCACTGAGCCCCTTCCATGTACATAGTTGTTCCTCTTACTACTACTACCCTAAATTTTTCAACAAAGTCAAAGGATCACAGTTTATACACCAAAACTCACAATCTCTCACTCCCTTATTTCTATACATTATTTAACCACAAAAGCAGAAAACACAGTGATAGCTTTCTACAATATGACTTAACTATTGATAAACCCTAATATACTCCCATCATTCAACTTTTTTTTTTTTTTTTAAGGTGGGGTTTCACCATGATAGCCAGGCTGGTCTTGAACTCCTGACCTCAGTTGATCCACCCACCTCGGCCTCCCAAAGTGCTAGGATTACAGGTGTGGGCCACAGTGCCAGGCCTCAACTCTTAACACCTGTCCAACATCACTACAGTTAACGGCTCTAAGCAGTCCCAAGAACAGCGCTAATATCCATTTAAGTAGAACAGAAAAAAAAACTGAATCCACTCTGGGTAAGGCCTGCAGGTAAGAATTGTTTATTCTCCTCTGTGAGCTTAAGACCACTTTTGTTAAACATCTTTAGTTTTTTAATACACAATTTCTTTTAATAAATTCCTCTAAGACAGCAGCAAAAGCAAACTGAAACTTCCTATCTATCACCCTCAATCGTGTTTAAAAATAATAATAAAAAAGACAACAGAAACCACTTTAAAGGTACCTTTCCCTTGAACCCCCAAACAGCATTCATCCATGACAACTGTTCTGAAAAATACTCCGCCATTATCAGCAAAAGCAGTAGGAAGTTCAGTCTTGTCCTTGGTTTGCACTCCCCCTCCTCTCTCCAAGAAAAAAACAAAACAGCAGGAAGCATAAACAACCACTTAATGGAAAATACAAACAGGTAAATATTTTCAAAATTGGCTAAAAAGCCTCAGGTCTTCAGAAATTCAGGAATGCTAGTGTAGGGGGAAACAGGAGAGAAAAATAACTGCATTTACCCCTCTAAGTGAGCACTGTAAGAAAACAAGAGCAAATGTGGCACATAGCTACTATACTTTCTCTCCTTCATTTACCAGATACTTTCGTCTTTTTTTTTTTTTTTTTTTTTTTTGGAGACAGAGTGTCAATCTGTCCCCCAGGCTGTAGTGCAGTGGCACGATCTCAGCTCACTGTAACCTCTATCTCCTGGGTTCAAGCAATTCTCCTGCCTCAGCCTCCCAAGTAGCTGGAATTACAGGTGCGAGCCACCATGCCCTGCTCATTTTTCTATTATTAGCAGAGATGGGGTTGCACCATGTTGGCCAGGCTGGTCTTTAACTCTTGACCTCAAGTAATCCAACAGCCTCAGCCTCCCAAAGTGCTGGAATTATAGGCATGAGCCACTGCCCCCAGCCAACAATGGTTATTTTCTAAATAGCTTATTCTGTACGTTATTTCTCCAGCCTCATAATGAAGTTTACCATTTTAAGCTGTGCTCTTTGGTTCAGCTGAGCATGGTGATGAAAAGCCCTTTTCCACGAAGAGTTCACGTGGAGCCCCTAGGGCCAGCACCAACCTAGACCTCATGGTAGAGCCCACAATGTGTATGGATGAAACTGTTAAGTTACAGCCGGGCTAACAGGTGCAAAGCTGCAAAGCAGTGCTAGATCATACAGCACCTTTCTGTGGATTAGAAAAGGTACCCCTTCTCTGAGGGCACACACCTCCAACATGAGGTACTCATCTTGGAACACAGAATAGATTCCTACCCTCACTTGCCACCTGAAACAGGTATCCCTGTGCTGGGTGCAATCTCTACGGTCCTACACAGCAGCACTGTTAAAAAGTGTACCTGGGCAATGCTGCACCTCCAAAGTGGGTCTCCAGAAAGAGGAACCTTAACAAACAGGCACTTCACAAAGTTCACTCTCAGAAAGCCTCAGATTTGTTAATATAAATTCATTCATAAACACATCAGGACTACAGGAAAAAAGGTCTAGCAGAGAAGGAAAACCAGCAAATTTAGGAGAAAGGACACTCTTCCATCTTGATGGATCATCAGTTGTCTCCTAAAGACCTTAATATTTAACTATAGGTTCAGACAGCTGAACCTCAAATGTTGGTCATAAGCTAAAACAATCACTAGTATCTACAGAAGGATGGACCACCTTTCTCTTAAGACAAATCAGGCTGGGCATGGTGGCTCACATCTATAATCTTAGCACTCAGGGAGGCTGAGGTGGGCGGATCATCTGACATCAGGATTTCGAGACCAGCCTGACCAACATGGTAAAACCCCGTCTTTACTAAAAATAGAAAATTAGCCGGGCATTATGGTACATGCCTGTAATCCCAGCTACTCAAGAGACTGAGGCAGGAGAATCACTTGAACCCAGGAGGCAGAGGTTGCAGTGAGCTGAGATCTACCATTGTACTACGGCCTAGGCAACAAGAGTGAAACTCCATCTCAAAAACAAAAAAGACATGATCACATGTTTACGTTTGGGAGTTTTACTTTCTCCAAATTTTTCTTCTCTGCTAGACCCTTTTTGCCCTTATCCTAACTTTAAAACCACATATAGGCTGGGTGCAGTGGCTCATGCCTGTAATCCCAGCACTTTGGGAGGCTTAGGCAGGTGGATCATGAGGTCAGGAGTTCAAGACCAGCCTGGCCAAGATGGTGAAACCCTGTCTCTAATAAAAAAAGAAAGAAAGAAAGATAGAAAAACCCACATACAGTTGACGCATGTACTTACAATCTGTAAAACCTGATAAATAACCCTGGTAGGTGGTGGGCCCCTTAGCTAATTCCATGAAAATCATAGGAATGGACAACCTAGATTAAGAGTGGTATGGCATCCAACCCTATATGCTCCACAAAAGAGGTAAAGTATCACATGGGTCAAAACTCCATCCCAGGGCTAACGCCCTTTTCGGCCTTAGCCCACCTGCACCCAGATGAATAAACAGCTGTGTTGCTTACCAAAAAAAAAAAAAAAATTCCATCCCAGTCATCCAGGAGTGGGAACAGAGGGGCAGCCTAAGGAAGAGCTGAGGCCTAGGCTGGGGCAAAGCTAAGATAGTGGTTCTCACCCTTCAGTGGGCATAAGAATCTACTGGGGAGCTTTCTCAGAATCAGATGTCTAGATCCATCCCTACCTTAATAAATCAGAATGTCCTGGAGCACATCTATTTTGACAAAGCTCAAACTGCTGACGCAGGTCCACTAGAAAGTTTAGAAATAATGAGAAATCTTCCACACCTACCAGCAGTTCCAATATAAAAGTCACCCATTGCAAAACTAGGTTTAGCAGGTCAGAAAGGGGTGAGAGAGGATCACCAGCCTGCATATCTTTTTTTTTTTTTTTTTTGAGACGGAGTTTCGCTCTTGTTACCCAGGCTGGAGTGCAATGGCGCGATCTCGGCTCACCGCAACCTCCGCCTCCTGGGTTCAGGCAATTCTCCTGCCTCAGCCTCCTGAGTAGCTGGGATTACAGGCACGAGCCACCATGCCCAGCTAATTTTTTGTGTTTTCAGTCGAGACGGGGTTTCACCATGTTGACCAGGATGGTCTCGATCTCTTGACCTCGTGATCCACCAGCCTCAGCCTCCCAAAGTACTGGGATTACAGGCTTGAGCCACCGCGCCCGGCTCGGCCTGCATATCTTAAAGGCTGTGCTGAGCTGGAGCCTGTAGGAGAGGTCCATTGTTATGTGACAAGAACTGTGTTCTATAAACAAAATTTTTTGTATGAGAAATACTTCAAACATCTGAAAAATATTTAGAATATACTAAATATCTCTGCATCCTACACCCAACATTACCAAATCTTAATTTACAATTACCTGACTGAGATTTTTTTTAAGTAATAGAACATGAACGGTATAATGCTCTTTGTGTACCCTTGTCTAATCCCATTCCTCATCTTCTCATCCCAAAGACAATCACTACTCTTAATATTCATATTTTTATATTATCACCACATACAGGCATAGCCACAAACAATATTATTTTGCATGTTTTCAGATTTTACACAAGTGGAAAGATCCTGTAAGAATTCTTCCGACTTGCTTCCCAACTCCATATTATGTTTTTGAGATTCACCTATTTTAATGCATGTGGCTACAGTTTATTTCTCATAGTGCTGTAATATTCAATTGTGTGGGTCTGTCTAAAAATGCATGTATTTTCCTGTTGGTGGACATTTAAGATGGAATGAGCATTGTTGTATTTTTTTTCCATACTTACTTTCTTGGACAAGTGTGTAAGGATTTCTTAGGGTATATACCCAGAAATGGGCATTTTCGGTAAATGAATATGTATGCCCATCTTCACAGTAAACACTAAATACCACTACTCTACGGTGGTTGGATCCATTTACATTTCCACTACAGTGCATAAAAGTTGATTTCTCCATAACCTTAATAATACTCGATTTATCACAGCATTATATTTTTGCCAACCTGATCGGTATGAAATGGCATCTCACTGTTTCAATTTGCATTTTCCTGATTGTAAGTCTCTCAAAGTACATTTTCTTGCTTTTAAGCATTATTTGCCAAATATTTGTTTCTTAAGAGTTTTTTAGAAAAATCTAACCCATCTTGTCTGAATTGGGGCAGTCTTTCCCAAAGCACCCTGCCAACAGCCACCACAGCTGGAAAGCTAAGGTGCAGAAGGGCAGCACGAAAACAGCTGACTTAAACAAGGAATCATCTTGGACAAAGGGCCTTAATTAATGCATTTGCTAATTAGTCTTTCCCTTCCCTCTTTTGTCAAGCCTTACTTCCAAGACAATACTGCAGGCACTGGGGGCCTGCATCCTTAGAATAGGAGCGAAAATGAGGGGGAGGGGGTGCTCAAGCTAGAACGTTTCTATAAAAGTATAGCTGTCCTTATTCAAAGAAAAGAAGCGACTGCAGGCTGATACATACTCAACCTTGTAAGCTACCATCCACCTCCAACAGACTCCTTTCAAACTCTTCACGTTTGGCACCTTCTTTGAAACATCCCAATCTTTTTCTCTAGACTAGTCACCGTCCCCCGCCCTTCAGCAACCCTTTCATCTCCCTTCCCCCACAATGACTGAATACCCTGTCCTTTTTCCCCATTCCATTTTCTAGCTCCACGGGACCCTCTTCCCTGCCTGTAACACGTTGCTCGCTCTCTCCCTCGCCCCTAGAACTGCCAAGTCCTTTCCCCTTGCCTTTCCAAGAGACATCCACAGTCAAAACAACCCACCTCATCATCCACCCCAAATAAAAACGGAAATCCCATGGATGACATGCCAGGCAGGCGGGTGACTCGGTCCCAATCCTCCCAGCTTCCTTCCCCCTTCACGCCTGGGATAGCTGTTCTTTCTCTGGGAGTTCTCCAAGTGTGGCAGGTCCAAACCACCTGGAAAAAACTCACATGGCCTTCTGTGCCGTAAATGTCTTTACCAGGGCCATGTATGCATTTGTGTATTCGGCATGAACGAAATTCGGGCCATTTACTGAAAAGAGACACCTTACAGGCGCCTCCACCAAAGCGGGCAGGCCTCCCTCCCAGTAATTCCAGCTGAATTGGTTTAGTCCGTGCAGTGGTGGGGAAGGTGGCCTGGCAGAGACCAAACGGTCCCCACGATAAGAAGTTTCCGAAGCTCTGCCCTACTCACTCAAGAAAGCCGTCCTCCCGAGAGCACACCCCGCACATAAGTCTCTCCCGCTGCGGCTCCCCAGGGCACCACCAAGCTCCCAAGCCGGCCCCCCGCTCTTCCGTCCCACCCCACAAGAGACCATTACTCCCAAGCTAGCCCAAAAAGGGCTGAGTGGGTGTGCCAGGGTCCAAGGCCTGACCCCCTGTCCTCAGATCAATCTCCCTGGGCTCCCGGGGGCCGGGGAATCGGCCTCCTCCCAGCCCCCTCTGCTCGGGGGCCGCGCCGGCCCAGGGTGGCCCTGGGTCCCAGCCAGGCTATGACTCTCACCAGCTATGTGACCTTGGGCAAGTCACTTCCCCCTCTAAGCCTCGGTTTCCTCCTCCGCCGAACAGAGACCTAGAGAGGTCCTGCCCTGAACACCCTGGGGGAGGGGGCTATCCACCCGGTGGGAAAACGCTTTGTGAGCCGCTCGGCGAGGCAGAGGAGCACGGCTCGCAGGGGCTCCGGGGCCGGACAAAGCTGACCCGGACAACGCTCCTCCCCCTCGACGGGGCCGGACGGCTGTACCTCACGCCTCCGGCCCCCACCCGCCGGACCAACCCACGCCCCTCCCCGCCTGGCCCGCTCCGGGACCCCGTACCTGTTCCCGGCGCTCGGGCGCAGGCGCCGCCACCCTGAGCGCCCGCCCGGAGAGGCCCGTGGCCCAGAGGGCTGAGGCGGTCCGTGGCGGCGGGCTCCGGCCGGGGCGGCGGCGGTGCGGGGCGCGGGCGGCGCGGGGGCCCGAGCTCGGCGGGGCCCGGCCTGGGAGACGACGACTGAGGCTGGAAGTGCGCGGCGGCGGCGGCTGCTGAGGCGGCGGCGGCGGCAACCGCGGCGGCGGCGCTTCCGCTCATGGCGGGGCCGCGAGCAGCGGCTCCGGCTGCGACTCGACTCCGGCGCGGCGGGCGCTGGCTGGGCCCCGGCCGGCGGCAGCAGTGGTGGCGACGGAGGCGGATCCCGAAGGGGGAGGAGGCGGAGCCGGGAAGCGGCGGCGGCGGCGGAGGGGGCGGGGACGCCGAGCCGCCGCCGCCAATGAGCGCGGAGCTCCTCAGATGCGGCTCCGGGGGCGGGCGGGCGGCGCCGAGGGGTATCCTCAGTCTCCGCCGCTCCCTGAGGCGGGGAGGCAGAGCACGGGTTACCCGCCGGGAGAGCCCGGCTCTAGGGGCTGCCCCGCCCCTGGGGCGCGGCCACGGGGCTCTGGGGCTAGGCCTCGCGCGACCCGACACCGAGCTGCGCTTGGGCTCGGCTGTGCTGGGGTTCGCGCCCGCGAGGGGGCCGGGAGTTCGGCCCAGACAGCTCCTGCTCGCAGCCCGCCCGCCAGACTCCCTCCTCCGCTCCCCCGCACTGGAACTGCAGCCTCCTCTCCCTCTCTTGGCTGTTTCCTTAAAGTTTTTCCCTTTCAGACACTTAGGAAAGAAACTCTCCCTTCTGTTCTTAGGCTGCGTTTCAGTGATAAAGTAGTCCTCGCGGACCCAGAGAGAACAGCAGAGAGAGAGACGAAAGAGATGGAGACGAGCTGCGGTCCCTGAGTCCCCGAGACCATCTTGAATGTTTAGCTGAAGTCAGCTGGGCTCAGCCCTGCATCTCGCCCCTTTCTCAGTTTAGATGCCCTTGTTAGAAAACTTAGAGAAAAATATCCAGTCCAGGTGGGCCTAGTAAAAGAAGGGGAGGCTGTAAGGTAAGGAAAGGCTTTTGAGCTGTGCCGACGGCTTTCCTATGAGGGGAAGAGTTATGCGAGTTGGTGACCCTCTTTGGGCCCTTCTCCACTTGGATGTGATGTTGCTCACTGCAACCATTTCCTCCTTATGTTTCTCTGGCTCTCATATCAACGCTGTAGAGGAGCAAAATAAACTCAACCATGTGTTAGGGGTGCCTCTAAGTGCAGGCACGTGGGTGGGCCGGGGTTCGGCTAAACTGCTGAGTAGATCATTTCAATAAAGTCTTATCCCTTAGCCTTTCCCCACCTGCAGCCACCAACTGAGCAGAGAGAGAAAGAGCTCTCTTTGAATCTTTGATAACAGACATTTCAAATTCCATGCTGACGCTTAATAGGTGCCTGATCATTCATGCTGGTTTTTCCGTCATCACCAATGGGAATACAAGGATAAAAAAGATAATAGTCGAGGACTTCAAAGAGTTTACAATCTCATTGGAGGACAGTGAGATATTTTTAGAAGTTAAAAACTTACCCGGGCACGGTTGCTCATTCCTGTAATCCCAGCACTTTGGGAGGGTGAGGCGGACGGATCACCTGAGGTCGGGAGTTCGAAACCTGCCTGACCAACATGGAGAAACCCCATCCTACTAAAAATGCAAAATTAGCCAAGCTTGGTGGTGCATGCCTGTAATCCCAGTTACGCAAGAGGCTGAGGCAAAAGAATCGCTTGAACCCAAGAGGCGGAAGTTGCAGTGAACCAAGTGAGCCGAGATGGCGCCGCTGCACTCCAGCCTGGGCAACAAGAGCGAAATTCTGTCTCAAAAAAATATAAATAAATAAATAAAAACTTAAGGATGAAGGCCGGGCGCGGTGGCTCAAGCCTGTAATCCCAGCACTTTGGGAGGCCGAGGCGGGTGGATCACAAGGTCAAGAGATCAAGACCATCCTGGTCAACATGGTGAAACCCCGTCTCTACTAAAAATACAAAAAATCAGCTGGGCGTGGTGGCACGTGCCTGTAATCCCAGCTACTCAGGAGGCTGAGGCAGGAGAATTGCCTGAACCCAGGAGGCGGAGGTTGCGGTGAACCAAGATCACGCCATTGCACTCCAGCCTGGGTAACAAGAGTGAAACTCCGTCTCAAAAAAAAAAAAAAAAAAAAAGGCCGGGCGCGGTGGCTCAACCCTGTAATCCCAGCACTTTGGGAGGCCGAGGCAGGCGGATCACAAGGTCAAGAGATGGAGACCATCCCGGTCAGCATAGTGAAACCCCGTCTCTACTAAAAATACAAAAAATTAGCTGGGCATGGTGGCACGTGCCTGTAATCCCAGCTACTCAGGAGGCTGAGGCAGGAGAATTGCCTGAACCCAGGAGGCAGAGGTTGCGGTGAGCCGAGATCGCGCCATTGCACTCCAGCCTGGATAACAAGAGTGAAATTCCGTCTCAAAAAAAAAAAAAAAAAAAAAAAAAAAAAAAAACCTTAAGGATGAGTAGGAGCGTTCACCAAGTGGGGCAGGTTGGGGAAAATTGGACTAGGAAAACATCAAGATTATATTTGGCCGAGGGACCTAAGATTTTCGGAATCCCATCCTTGACTTTTTGGTGACAGAGGAAGTAGGTAATATATTATTAGCTGGAGCTTGGGCCTCAATGCCCACTGTAGAACACCTGTCAACTACTGTATGGAGGCATCTTTCCTCTGGTAGGTCTCAGCAGCCTTAAGCAACATTGGATTTATTTCTGTGCCAAAGCCCAAACCCCAGTTTCAGCTTCTACAGCCCCGATTTGAGCAAATGCCTTGACTACCAGCCCTAAAAGAAAAGGGACAGATGACCAGTTTAATCCAGTAACCAAAGGAGCCCATCCCAGGATGCCTTGAGGCCAGGAAGAAACGAAAAAATAAAGGGAGAGGGCCAGGCAAAGCTTTGGACCATGTCACCTTGACAGTTTAGGGAAACCAAAGAAAGAATGGACCACATTCATGTTGGCTGCCATCTTTATCTCTTAAATTTCCTTCCCCCCATGATGATCAGGAAGAGAGATGAACATTGGGGTTTAGCAAACAACAGGTTTAATAGGACTGGAGCACAGCCCTGGTGATGAGCGGTAAGAAAATAGCACACTGGAATGTTAAGACAAGACCAGATCATGAAGAGTCTTAAATGCCATATTGAAGGCATTTGAACTTAACCTGAATAACTAAAAGGAGCCCTTGAGGACATAATGAGGGAATTATGTGATTAGATTGTATATTGGAAAGACTCTGGCTGCTGTGTAGAAAATGGATTGGAGGGTACTATGGTTTGAGTATTTATTCCCTCCAAAACTCATGTTTAAATTTAATCCCCAGGCTGGGCACAGTGGCTCACGCCTGTAATCCCACCACATTCGGAGGCTGAGGCAGGCAGATCGCCGCAGTCAGGAGTTTGAGACCAGCCTGACCAACATGGAGAAACTCTGTCACTACTAAAAATACAAAATTAGCTGGGCATGGCGGCCTATGTCTGTAATCCCAGCTACTCAGAGGCTGAGGCAGGAAAATTGCTTGAACCTGGGAGGTGGAGGTTGCGCTGAGCTGAGATGCTGCCATTGCACTCCAACCTGGGCAACAAGAGAAAAACTCCATTTCTTTTTTTTTTTTTTTTTTTGAGATGGAGTTTCGCTCTTGTTACCCAGGCTGGAGTGCAATGGCGCGATCTTGGCTCACCGCAAACTCCGCCTGGGTTCAAGCAATTCTCCTGCCTCAGCCTCCTGAGTAGCTGGGATTACAGGCACGCGCCACCATGCCCAGCTGAACTCCATTTCAAAACAAAAAAAATTTAATCCCCAATGTGGTAGTATTGAGAGATGTAGCATTTAAGAGGTGATTGGCAGAGCCCTCATGAATGTGTTGATTCATACATAGATTAATGGGCCATCATGGGAATGGGACTGGCCCTTGTAAGAAGAGAGACCTAAGCAAGGATGTTAAGCCCTTTCACCATGTGATGCTCTGTGCCACCTCAGAACTGTAGAGTCCCTACCAGCAAGAAAACCCTCACCAGATGTAGCCTCTCAACCTCAGACTTTGTAACTAAAAAATACATTCCTTTTCTTTTTATTTATTTATTTATATATATATATATATATATTTTTTTTTTTTTTGAGACGGAGTTTCACCCTTGTTACCCAGGTTGGAGTGCAATGGCGCGATCTCAGCTCACCACAACCTCCGCCTCCTGGGTTCAGGCAATTCTCCTGTCTCAGCCTCCTGAGTAGCTGGGATTACAGGCACGTGCCACCATGCCCAGCTAATTTTTTGCACTTTTTTCGTAGAGACGGGGTTTCACCATGTTGACCAGGATGGTCTCGATCTCTCGACCTCGTGATCCACCCGCCTCGGCCTCCCAAAGTGCTGGGATTACAGGCTTGAGCCACCGCGCCCGGCTTATTTATATTTTTTTAAAGACGGGGTTTCACCATGTTGGTCAGGCTGGTCTTGAACTCCCAACCTCAGGTGATCCGCCCGCCTTAGCCTCCAAAGTACTCGGATTACAGGCGTGAGCCACCGTGTCCGGCCATACATTCCTTTTATTTTCTTCTTTTTATTTTTGAGATGGAGTCTCACTCTGTCTCCCAGGCTGGAGTGCAGTGGTGCGATATCGACTCACTGCAACCTCTGTCTCCCGGGTTCAAGCAGTTCTCCTGCCTGAGCCTCCCAAGTAGCTGGGATTACAGACACCAGCGACCACATCTGGCTAACTTTTTGTATTTTTGGTAGAGACAGGGTTGGCCAAGCTGCTCTCGAACTCCTGACCTCAAGTGATCCACCCACCTTGGCCCAAGTGCTGGGATTACAGGCATGAGCCACCAGCCCTGGCCACTTTTTAAAGCCGAATACTATTCTACTGTATGTATATACCTCAAATTGTTTATCCCTTCATCTGTTGATGGACATTTAGGTTGCTTCTACCTTTTGGGTATGTGAATAATCTTGCTAGAACATCGGTATACACTAGTGTCTATCTGAGTACTGCTTTTAGTTCTTTTGAGTATACACCTAAGAGTAGAAATGCTGATCATATGGTTATTCTATGATTAACTTTTTGAGGAAGCACCAAACTATTTTCTGTAGGGGTTGCACAATTTTTGCATTCCCACCAGCAATGCAAAAGGATTCCAATTTTTAAATAATTTTTTTTTTTAGAGACAGGGTTTCACAATATTGGCCAGACTGGTCTTGAACTCCTGACCTTGTGATCCGCCCACCTCAGCCTCCCAAAGTGCTGGGATTACAGTTGTGAGCCACCACGCCCAGCCTAAATTTCCAATGTATCCCCATTCTTGCTAACACTTGTTATTCCACACCCACCCTCACCATTTTCTTCATAGTAGCCTTCCTAATGGGTGTGAAGTGGTGTCTCATTGTGGTTCTGATTTGCACTTTCCATTTCACTTCCAAGCCTAGCACAACGTCTGTTTACTTGTATTTGTCCCAGCCTGGCTTGCAAATCATTATTTTATTTGGGGGCGTTAATGAGGGAGTGGAGGAGAGAAATTACAAGAAAATACTGGGCCGGCGCGGTGGCTCAACCCTGTAATCCCAGCACTTTGGGAGGCCAAGGCGGGTGGATCACAAGGTGACCATCCTGGTCAACAAGGTGAAACCCCATCTCTACTAAAAATACAAAAAGTTAGCTGGGCATGGTGGTGCGTGCCTGTAATCCCAGCTACTCAGGAGGCTGAGGCAGGAGAATTGCCTGAACCCAGGAGGTTGTGGTGAGCCGAAATCGTGCCATTGCACTCCAGCCCGGGTAACGAGCGAAACTCCGTCTGAAAAAAAAAAAAAAAAAAAAGACGGGGTTTCACCATGTTGGTCAGGCTGGTCTTGAACTCCCGACCTCAGGTGATCTGCCCTCCTTGGCCTCCAAAGTGCTTGTATTACAGGCGTGAGCCACCACGCCTGGCCTTAATCATTTACTTTTACTTAAATATAAGGGATTGAATTGATCATATTTATCACTCGTAAGGCCACTATCATTTTATGTATTTATTCTCTTTTATACACATTCACTAATCTCATTCCCCTTTCTCGCCACAGGCAATTATTCCAATGTCTTTGATGTATATCCGTTTGTTTGTGTTTGTTTAAAATACGTAATATTGGGTTGCACATGGTGGCTTATGCCTGTAATCCCAGCGCTTTGGGAGGCTGAAGCAGGTGGATCCCTTGAGGTCAGGAGTTTGAGACCAGCCTGGCCAACATGGTGAAACCCCATCTCTCCTAAAAATACAAAAATTAGCTGGATGAGGTGGTGCGCGCCTGTAACTCCAGCTACCTGGGAGGTTGAGGCACAAGAATCCCTTGAACCCAAGGGGCAGAGGTTGCAGTGAGCCAAGATCGCACCATTGCACTCCAGCCTGGGTGATGGAATGACACTGTCTCAAAACAAAAACAAAACCTCCCAACGAAGAAGTTTTTCAAAAACATACTTGTAATAAGAAAATATGTACTATTGTCTTAGATGCATGTGGTTTTTTCTTCTGTACATAGTACTGTAAAATAGTTTTTTTTTCTTATTTTTCTTTTTTGCTGCAACATGTTTTTAAGACCTGGCCCATTGTGTCTATCTACTGCATGTTACTCCACCCATCACATTTTGCTTAAGTTCTTCATTATGGACGCCCAAATTGCCTACAACTCTCTACAACGAAAAACATCACTGCCATAACTATCTTTATACACACCCCTTATAGAACCTGTGTGAAAATTTTAGGAGGGTTATAAGTATAGTGTCAGAATTGGATATTTTATATTTTTTTCTCTTTTAGATAGTTTTAGTTTTCATATTTTTATTATTGGTAAGGATAAATGTGTGGGGTGTGTGTGTGTGTGTGTGTGTGTTCGTGTGTTTCTTTAACCACTGTATTCTAGGAATTTTCTCATCACATCCTTAGCACTGTCCTCTATTGCTTCTTTAAAAACTAATTGAGTCTGTAATTGACTGTAATACATTGAATAAATGTAATACATGAGTCCGTAATGATACTCAAAGAGAGAGAGAGAAAGAGAAAGGAGGAAAAAATTCATTTGCCACTATTGGACATACTAGACACCAACTCCTTTGTCAGGAAATTGGTAATTAAGAGAAAGAATGAAGCATTTAACCTGCCATTTTAGGAAAAAATGAGGTTCATCCCCAATTGATGAGAGGAAATTCTTCTTTACAGAAGAATGTCATCTAATAAATGTAGAAGGATTGATAGAATTAAAAACTCACCATTTTGCAATCCCCAATGAGATAATTGATTCAAGCAAGGATCATCAGTGAATGTTAAACTATTAAAAAATAAAGAAAAAAGACCAATCTACCATTGTATCTATTTCCCACCATTCACTTGCTCCACAAACACTTCCGATTTGCCTTCAGCTCCTACCATTTTATTAACTACATGCTTGAAAGACAATGCTGACTTCTCAATTGCCAAATACAATGGTCTTTTGTCAGTTCTCATCCTCCATGATCTCTTCATGGTATTTGACAATAGCAGCCACCTCCTCTTTCTTGTAACTCTCTCCTTTCATCTACAAGAGTGGCTATCCATTACTGTATAATAAACTACTCAAATATATTTAGTGGCTTTAAACAATTTACTGTTATTTATCATGGTTCTGTGGGTAGACTAGGCTCAGTTGGGTGGTTCTCACTTGGGATATCTGATGTTTCAGTAAATGGTGTCTAGGGCTGGACTCATCTGGAAGCTTGACTGGCTAGACATCCAAGATGGCTTCTTCACCCACTTGTCTAGCATCTCAAAAGGATGGCTGCAACAGCTGGAGGTTAGTAGTGTGTCTCTCTGTCCCCATGTGACTGGCTTGGGCTCCCTAACAGCATGGTAGACTCAATATAGTGAAGACTAAACTCTGATTTTTTATTTTGCCCAAATTCCTACCAAAGGGCCCTGGGGAGTAACATGCCCTCCAAACCATAAAATCTCATCAGGGGGGTTTTATTTTAACCTTATACAGTCTGCTTTCTTTTTTTCTTTTCTTTTTTTTTTTTTTGAGACGGAGTTTCGCTCTTGTTACCCAGGCTGGAGTGCAATGGCGCGATCTAGGCTCACCGCAACCTCCGCCTCCTGGGTTCAGGCAATTCTCCTGCCTCAGCCCCCTGAGTAGCTGGGATTACAGGCACGTGCCACTATGCCCAGCTAATTTTTTGTATTTTTAGTAGAGACGGGGTTTCACCATGTTGACCAGGTTGGTCTCGATCTCGTGACCTCGTGATCCACCCGCCTCGGCCTCCCAAAGTGCTGGGATTACAGGCGTGAGCCACCGCGCCCGGCCCAGTCTGCTTTCTAACCTGACTCTGACGTAACATCGCATAACGAATAAGGGAAGAAATAAAAATATTTTAACCCTAAATATAATTCCTTGCTGTATCTTGACATTGTCCTTCAAAGTTGTCTCTTGTGGGAAAAATCTACATTCTATAGAGAAACCCCCTTTCCCTTTTTTTCCTTCCTTCCTTTGCAGATCCAGGAGATAATCAACTAAGAGCCAGGCACCCTTTTACACTGGATAAGAAACATTTTACAACCCACTCTCTCTGAAGTCTGCTATCTGAGAGCTTCCTCTGCACAATAAAACTTCGTCTCCACAATCCTTTATCCTAACCTAAACATTTCCCTTCTATTGATCCGAGGTCTTCAGACAAACTCAACCAATTATCAAACGGAAAATATTTAAGTCTACCTATAGCCTGGAACCAATGTACATCTTAAATGTATTTCTTTTTTTTTTTTTTTTTTTTGAGACGGAGTTTCGCTCTTGTTACCCAGGCTGGAGTGCAATGGCACGATCTCGGCTCACCGTAACCTCCGCCTCCTGGGTTCAGGCAATTCTCCTGCCTCAGCCTCCTGAGTAGCTGGGATTACAGGCACGTGCCACCATGCCCAGCTAATTTTTTGTATTTTTAGTAGAGATGGGGTTTCACCATGTTGACCAGGATGGTCTCGATCTCTTGACCTTGTGATCCGCCTGCCTCGGCCTCCCAAAGTGCTGGGATTACAGGCTTGAGCCACTGTGCCTGGCAGAATTCCATTCTTAAAGTAATGATTAAGAAAGGACTAAGCCAGGCGCAGTGGCTCATGCCTGTAATCCTAGCACTTTGGGAGGCTAAGGTGGGTGGATCACCTGCGGTCAGGAGTTCAAAAACCAGCCTGGCCAACATGGTGAAACCCCATCTTTAAAAAAATAAAAAAGAAAGAAAGAAAGGACTATGGACTTCTTGAGGGCAAGCATGGCATTGCATTTCTCTCTGTACCCTTATACTTCATACACAGCATTCAGCATGTTTCCCTGCACAGAGCAGACATCACTTATTCAAACTGCAAGCATCTTTCTTCATTCACTGTGTACCTTATTGCAGTTTATAAAAGACTTGCCCTTGCTGTGCAAAATGCTAGTCCCTGTTTGCCTGGGTTTTATCATCTTTTGATCTTTTGTGCTGCTAAAAGACCTCAAAGCATAGGTTTGAATGGGGTCTGGACTCCGGGACCCATAGACCTAAACTCTATATAGAATTCCCTGAGGAAAGTCTTTCCCTCTTCATCTGAAGTCTGGCATATTGCTCGGTAACACTGGTTATGGTGATTCTGCAGTTTTAATTTTATCTTTTGTGTTTGTTCTAGAACCACTCTAAAGGACTCTCCTTGGGTCTTTCCCCTAATCCTCCTTTCTGATCCTCAGCTTCCCTTGGTCCCTCTCTTCCCTGCAGCCACAGCTGCCTGTCTCCAGGGCACTCAGACAGCACTGTCGCCTAGGCAACCCAGAAGGGGGCTTCAATCTACTGTCTCCCCAGAGGGGTTGGGCTGGCCCTGAGCCAGGAAGAGGCAGGGGGCAGGGGACCTGTACCAACCCTGCACAGGGCATGTCGGGAAGTAAACACACTACTGGTCGGCTGTGTGCACTAAGAGGCTGGGGGAATGTTATGAGTGTGTTGTGTAAGCAAACAGCCAAGGATGCCACTTCCTGCTAAGGGAAAAGAAATGAAACAGGAGAAAGAAGTCCCAATGGAACAGGAGAAAGAAGTCCCCATACATCTTGGACTCAGATCTGCAGTGTTAGGGTTAACTGGCCAAGGCTCTGTATTAGTTTCCTAGGGCAGCTGTAACAAAATACTATAAACTGGATGGCTCAAAACAACAGAAATTTATTGTCTCACAGTTCTGGAGGCTAGAGGTTCAAAATCAAGGTGTCAGCAGGGCCGTCCTCACTTGCAACCTGCTGGGGAATGTCCTTGCCTCTTCCTAGCTCCTGGTGATCTGCGAACAATCTTCGACATTCCTTGACTTACAACCATTTAACTCCAAGCTCTGCTTCTGTAGTCATATAGCGTTCTCCCTGTTTGCCTCTGTTTTCATGTGGCCTTCCTCATGTAAGGGCACTAGTCATATTAGACTAAGAGCCCATCCTTGCTCCAGTATGACTTCATCTTAACTAATTACTTCTGCAGTGACCCTGTTTCCAAATAAGCTCACACTCTAGAATGGGGGTTTGGATTTCAACATATCTTTTTTAGGGGACACAATTCAAACCATAACAGCCTCCCAGATGGGTGTGAAATGATGGGGGAGATGGTTTTAGAAGTTCCTATACTAGGCCGGGCGTGGTGGCTCACGTCTATAATCATAGCTCTTTGGGAGGCCAAAGCAGATGGATTGCCTGAGCTCAGGAGTTCAAGACCAGCCCGGGCCACATGGTGAAACCCAGTCTCTACTAAAATACAAAAATTAGCTGGGTAGGCCGGGCGCAGTGGCTCAAGCCTGTAATCCCAGCACTTTGGGAGGCTGAGGCAGGTGGATCACGAGGTCAAGAGATCGAGACCATCCTGGTCAACATGGTGAAACCCCGTCTCTACTAAAAATACAAAAAATTAGCTGGGCATGGTGGCGTGTGCCTGTAATCCCAGCTACTCAGGAGGCTGAGGCAGGAAAATTGCCTGAACCCAGGAAGCGGAGGTTGCGGTGAGCCGAGATCTCGCCATTGCACACCAGCCTGGGTAACAAGAGCAAAACTCTGCCTCAAAAAAAAAAAAAAAAAAAAAAAAAATTAGCTGGGCATGGTGGCCCGTGCCTGTAATCCCAGCTACTCAGGTGGCTGAGGCAGGAGAATTGCTTGAACCCAGGAGGTGGAGGTTGCAGTGAGCCGAGATCGCGCCATTGCACTCCAGCCTGGGTAATAAGAGCGAAACTCCATCTCAAAAAAAAAAAAAAAAAAAAAGGGCCGGGCGCAGTGGCTCACGCCTGTAATCCCAGCACTTTGGGAGGCCGAGGCGGGTGGATCACGAGGTCAAGAGATCGAGACCAGCCTGGTCGACATGGTGAAACCCCGTCTCTACTAAAAATACAAAACATTAGCTGGGCATGGTGGCGCGTGCCTGAAATCCCAGCTACTCAGGAGGCTGAGGCAGGAGAATTGCCTGAACCCAGGAGGCGGTGGTTGCAGTGAGCCGAGATCGCGCCATTGCACTCCAGCCTGGGTAACCAGTGAAACTCTGCCTCAAGAAAAAAAAAAAAAAAAAAAAAAAAAAATTAGCTGGGTGTAGCAGCATGCGCCTGTAGTCCCAGCTACTTGGGAGGCTGAGGCAGAGGATTGCTAGAACGGAGAGGTGGAGGGTGGAGGTTGTGGTAAGTTGAGATTGCACCATTGCACTCCAGCCTGGGCAACAGGATGAGACTTGGTCCCTAAAAAAAAAAAAAAGAAGTTTCTAGTATAAGAGAAAGCCCCTTTAGACGGAGTTTTCGCTCTTGTTACCCAGGCTGGAGTGCAATGGCGCGATCTTGGCTCACCGCAACCTCCGCCTCCTGGGTTCAGGCAATTCTCCTGCCTCAGCCTCCTGAGTAGCTGGGATTACAGGCACGCGCCACCATGCCTAGCTAATTTTTGTATTTTTAGTAGAGACAAGGTTTCACCATGTTGACCAGGATGGTCTCGATCTCTTAACCTCGTGATCCACCCGCCTCAGCCTCCCAAAGTGCTGGGATTACAGGCTTGAGCCACCACGCCCGACCTAAGAGAAAGCCCTTTCTTTTTTTTTTTTTTTGAGACGGAGTTTCGCTCTTGTTACCCAGGTTGGAGTGCAATGGCGCGATCTCGGCTCACCGCAGCTTCCGCCTCCTGGGTTCAGGCAATTCTCCTGCCTCAGCCTCCTGAGTAGCTGGGATTACAGGCACGCGCCACCACGCCCAGCTAGTTTTTTGTATTTTTAGTAGAGACGGGGTTTCACCATGTTGACCGGGATGGTCTCGATCTCTTGACCTCGTGATCCACCCGCCTCGGCCTCCCAATGTGCTGGGATTACAGGCTTGAGCCACCGCGCCCGGCCCGAGAAAGCCCTTTCTAAGGCTTATTGACAAGACTGAGGAAGCTCTAGGACACCAGGCTGAGGATCTTGGCTTTGTTTAGTAGAGAAGAACCAGGAAGGGTCTCAAAGAAGACTGCAGTGTGACAGTCTATAAGACTCAGGGTTTTTGTTATTGGTTGGTTGCCTTTTATTTTTTAGTGCCAGAAAAATGAACCACTTTTTTCTCCAATGCATACTCCCAGCTGCCTCTTTTTTTTTTTTTCTTATGGCAGTGTGATTTGCTGCTTTCCTCCCCATCACCTATATCTGGCATTTCCTCCCATGCTATCTCTCCCCAACTCCCCACACAGCCTCTTTAAGTAACAGCCCCACACAGCCCGTTGTAGCATGACAAAAACCTTAGAAATGAATAGCACAGTTTGGTGTGGTTCCGAAGTAAGACTGCCACTTGCCAGCTGTGTCATCCTTAGTTGCCTCCTCAGTTGCATGAGGATTATAAGAGCACCAAAGAGTTGTTACAAGGATTAAATGAGTATATGCACATATATATATGTATAGTGTATAACATTTTACATATATATTGTATAATAATATGTATATGTCACAGAAGAAAGCCTAGCGAAGAACTGAACAAATGTTCACAATTATTATGCAAAGATGAATAGTTCATTTGGCTAAGGAGTAAAGGAGAGGTCGTTATTATTACTGCTCGTTGTTAAGGCTTTAGACTCATCAGGCACGGTGGCTCAAGCCTGTAATCCCAGCACTTTGGGAGGCCGAGGCGGGTGGATCACGAGGTCAAGAGATCGAGACCATCCTGGTCAACATGGTGAAACCCTGTCTCTACTAAAAATACAAAACATTAGCTGGACATGGTGGCGCGTGCCTGTAATCCCAGCTACTCAGGAGGCTGAGGCAGGAGAATTGCCTGAACCCAGGAGGCGGAGGTTGCGGTGAGCCGAGATGGCACCATTGCACTCCAGCCTGGGTAACAAGAGCGAAACTCCGTCTCAAAAAAAAAAAAAAAAAAAAAAAAAAATTTAAATTTTTAAAAATTAAAAAAAAGAATGGGAAGCGAAAGCTTTCACTTTTACTTTAAACAATATTTTAAAAGCATGCCTGGAATGGTAGCTCAAGGCTGTAATTCCAGCACTTTGGGAGGCCGAGGCGGGTAGATCACGAGGTCAAGAGATCGGGACTATCCTGGTCAACATGGTGAAACCCAGTCTCTACTAAAAATACAAAAATCAGCTGGGCATGGTGGCACGTGCCTGTAATCCCAGCTACTCAGGAGGCTGAGGCAGGAGAATTGCCTGAGCCCAGGAGGCGGAGGTTGCGGTGAGCCGAGATCGCGCCATTGCACTCCAGCCTGGGTAACAAGAGCGAAACTGTCTCAAAAAAAAAAGCATACATTAATAATGAAAACTTTTTCATTTTTAAAATTATTGCCGGGCGCGGTGGCTCAAGCCTGTAATCCCAGCACTTTGGGAGGCCGAGGCGGGTGGATCACAAGGCCGAGAGATCAAGACCATCCTGGTCAACATGGTGAAACCCCGTCTCTACTAAAAATACAAAAAATTAGCTGGGCATGGTGGCGCGTGCCTGTAATCCCAGCTACTCAGGAGGCTGAGGCAGGAGAATTGCCTGAACCCAGGAGGCGGAGGTTGCGGTGAGCCGAGATCGCGCCATTGCACTCCAGCCTGGGTAACAAGAGCGAAACTCCGTCTCAAAAAAAAAATAAAAATAAAAATAAAAAAAATAAAAAAGAAAATTATTAAAAGAAAGCATTTGGTGTGCAAGCAACATTATTATAGGCATGTCTTTAATCTGCTCTGATTTTCTTCAAGGAAATCATTCATGAATATGCATAGACTATTTCTGGAAGTATCTTCAAGAAGCTGATGACAGTGGTTGCTTCTCAGAGAGACTTGGGGACTCGTTTTTGGAGTCAGGGATGGGAAGAAAATGACCTTTATGCTACATATAAGATTTAATTTGTTTTTAACCAAATGCATGTATTATGAATTCAAATAAATTAAAATAAAAATTTAAAAAGCTACAGTGATGCTTCCGCAGGAGGCCTACACGCCGCCACTTGCGCTGCCGCCGTGTCTCTAGTGATCCCTGAAAAGTTCCAGTATATTTTGCGAGTACTCAACACCAATATTGATGGGCAGCGGAAAATAGCCTTGGCCATCACTGCCATTAAGGGTGTGGGCTGAAGACACACTCATGTGGTGTTGAGGAAAGCAGACATTGACCTCACCAAGAGGGTGGGAGAACTCACTGAGGTTGAGGTGGAACATGTGATCACCATTATGCAGAATCCACGCCAGTACAAGATCCCAGACTGGTTCTTGAACAGACAGGGATGTAAAGGATAGAAAGTGTAGGCCGGGTGCGGTGGCTCAAGCCTGTAATCCCAGCACTTTGGGAGGCCCAGGCGGGTGGATCACGAGGTCAAGAAATCGAGACCATCCTGGTCAACATGGTGAAACCCCATCTTTACTAAAAATACAAAAAATTAGCTGGGCATGGTGGCATGTGCCTGTAATCCCAGCTACTCAGGAGGCTGAGGCAGGAGAATTGCCTGAACCCAGGAGGCGGAAGTTGCGGTGAGCCGAGATCATGCCATTGCACTCCAGCCTGGGTAACAAGAGTGAAACTCCATCTCAAAAAAAAAAAAAAAAAGAAAAAGAAAGTGTAACCAGGTCCTAGCCAATGGTCTGGACAACAAGCTCCATGAAGACCTGGAGCGACTGAAGAAGATTCAGGCCCATAGAGGGCTGCACCACTTCTGGGGCCTTCGTGTCCGAGGCTAGCATACCAGACCACTGGCCGCCATGGCCGCATCGTGGGTGTGTCCAAGAAAAAAGAAGTCTGTAGGCCTTGTCTGTTAATAAATAGTTTATATATAAAAAAAAAAAAAAGCCGTAGTGATTTACAATTATCTTTTTTTTTTTAATTTTATTTATTTATTTTTTTAAATATAGACAGGGTTTCACCATGTTGCCCAGGCTGGTCTCGAACTCCTGACCTCAAGCAATCCACCTGCCTTGGCTTCCCAAAGTGCTGGGATTATAGGCATGAGCCACCGTGCCCGGCGTGATTTAAAATTATCAATGAATAATGTGTAACTTAACTCATGACTGATCACAACATACTATTGCTTCTAACTGCAGTAGATGCTAAGCAGAGTGCTGACATTCAAACTCAAGTCTCCAAGTCCAGGGCTTTTTTAGGGGGTGGGGTGGGAACAGAGTCTCTATCACCCAGGCTGGAGTGCAGTGGTGCGATCTCAACTCACTGCAACCTTGCCTCTCAGGTTCAAGCAATTCTTGCACCTTAGCCTCTTAAGTGGCTGGGAATATAGATGTGCACCACCATGCCTGGCTAATTTTTGTATTTTTAAAGTACAGACAGATGTCGCCATGTTGGCCAGGCTGGTCTCAAACTCCTGACCTCATGTGATCGACCCGTCTCGGCGCCCCAAAGTGCTGGGATTACAGGCGTGAGCCACCGCACCCAGCCGTCCATGACTCTTAATACTACATCATTGCCCAGTATGGCTGCTTCAGGGACTGCACCCTTGCAAGCCCAGTACCTCCAGCACCACCGGCTGACTCAACAAGCCATGACAGTAACATCACAATTGCCATAGCAGGAAAGTCATGACTGTGGAATTAACTCCTCAACAAACATTAAATATTCAGCTTAGTGAATTTTTATATATGTTCACCTGTGTAACCATCATTCAGATCAAGATATAGACCATATCATCTCTCCAGAAGGCTCCCTCATGCCCCCTCCTGTCCATACCACCCCCTAAATGTAACTACTCTTCTTCTTTTTTTTTTTTTTTTTTTTTTTTGAGACAGAGTTTCGCTCTTGTTGCCCAGGCTGGAGTGCAATGGCGCGATCTCGGCTCACCGCAACCTCCGCCTCCTGGGTTCAGGCAATTCTCCTGCCTCAGCCTCCTGAGTAGCTGGGATTACAGGCACGCGCCACCATGCCCAGATAATTTTTTGTGTTTTTAGTAGAGACGGGGTTTCACCATGTTGACCAGGATGGTCTCGATCTCTTGACCTCGTGATCCACCCGCCTCGGCCTCCCAAAGTGCTGGGATTACAGGCTTGAGCCACCGCGCCCGGCTGTAACTACTCTTCTGATTCCTACCATCATAAATTAATTTTGCCTGTTTTTAAATTTCGTATAAATGTAATCATATGGTGTCTATTGGTATCTGGTTTCTTTTGCTTGACACTATTTTGTGAGATTTGTCCAAGTTGTTGTATGCAGCAGTTGTTTGTTCATTCCAGGAGTGAAAGTGCTGAGTCGTAGGGCATATATATGTATATTTAACTCATATATACTGCCAAGCAGTTGTCCAATGTAATTGTACAATTTATACTCCCACTAGCAATGTGAAAAGTTTCAGTTCTTGGGCAGGGTACAGTGGCTTATGCTTGTAATTCTGGCACTTCGGAAGTCTGAGGCAGGAGGATCACTTGAACCAAGGCGTTCGAGGCTGCAGTGAGCTATGATCGTGCCACTGTACTCCAGCCTGGCCAACAGAGTGAGACTTTGTCTCCACACACACAAAAAAGTTCCAGTTGCTCCACATCCTCACAGACTCTTGCTATTGTCAGTCGTTTTAACTTTTGCCATTTTGGTGGGGGTCACTATTTTATTTTATTTTTATTTATTTAATCATTTATTTATTTTCTGTGTTAGGTATTTATTTATTTATTTATTTATTTATTTTTTGAGACGGAGTTTCACTCTTGTTACCCAGGCTGGAGTGCAATGGCGCGATCTCGGCTCACCGCAACCTCCGCCTCCTGGGTTCAAGCAATTCTCCTGCCTCAGCCTCCTGAGTAGCTGGGATTACAGGCACGTGCCACCATGCCCAGCTAATTTTTTGTATTTTTAGTAGAGACGGGGTTTCACCATGTTGACCAGGATGGTCTCGATCTCTCGACCTCGTGATCCACCCGCCTCGGACTCCCAAAGTGCCGGGATTACAGGCTTGAGCCACCGCGCCCGGCACTATTTATTTTTTATTATTGCATTTTAGGTTTTGGAAACTATTTTAAACCTCTCTTGGTTTCTTGGTTTCCCATCTGCTCAGTCTTCTGGTCTGATAGACCCTCAATGGACTTTGGACTCCTGACCAACACTTCCTGCCCTTTTCTTTCCTGGAATGGAGCCTTATACTCTTATGACCTGATTGAATCCTAGAGCTCACCAAAAACAAATCTGATCTCTGCCACAGGCTGAGATCTGATTCCAGACCAGACTAAGCCCTAATGCTAAACACAGACTGGTCGCTATCCTAATCATAGACTATGCTCTTAGCTCCATGCACTGAGCCCTAATCACAACTACAGGGTGAACCCTGGTCCCAACCATACTCTGAGTCATTACCCCAGCAACAGACTAAGCTTTCATCCTAGATAGAGGTTTAAACTGATCTGATCCAAAATCATACTGATAAGCATAAGTGGGCCAAGCACAGTGTCAGAAATTATTAGAAGATGTCAAACTGCAGGAATAAAATGCATTGTAAAGTAAACTACTATCTCCATAGCCTCTCCTTGGTTCACCTCAAATTTTAATTCTTACTGAATTTTGCTTAGTTAGGGAAAGAGACTACAATCAACTCCATCCTGACATGTTATAAAGAACAGGCTGGGGGCGGGGGAGTGTGGCTCAAAGAAGCCTAAAGCTGAGCCAGTCTGCAGATGGTGGCGGGAAGACGGGTAACCTTCTTCCTGTCCTCACAAGATGGCAGGTTTATTTTAAGGGTGTTTTTAACAGCTTAAAAAATGGATTCAAAGAACACTGGGGGAAGCCTCTGATTTTTGGGCTTCTGCCCATGGTGCCTTTTTTTTTTTTTTTTAACAATGGTATTTGACTCCCAGTGAGATTTGTTCCTTCATTACATTCTGATCATATTGCTTTTCATATCCTGCTCTCTGCAGAGGCTGTTGGGAAGGAAAAAGGAAACAAAGCCTTGAAGAATTAATGCTTAGAGGTTCTATTTTTTTTTTTTTTTTTTTTTTTTTTTCCGAGACGGAGTTTCACTCTTGTTTCTCAGGCTGGAGTGCAGTGGCGCGATCTTGGCTCACTGAAACCTCTGCCTCCTGGGTTCAAGTAATTCTCCTGGCTCAGCCTCCCAAATAGCTGGGATTACAGGCATGCACCACCACACCCAGCTAATTTTGTATTTTTAGTAGAGACAGAATTTCTCCATATTGATCGGGCTGGTCTTGAACTCCTAATCCGCCCGCCTTGGCCTCCCAAAGTGCTGGTACTAGAGGCTTGAGCCACTGCGCCTAGCCTCCTTAGAGGTTCTCTTTGTCCTGCTAATGAGCAGTAAGTTGGGAACATAATTTTCGCTTTTTCTTATGCCCTTGAAAAAAATCTTGATTTCACCCTTAACACCAAGAACACCCTTAACACCAGGTCCACAGTGCAAAGTGGACTTTCGTACACGTTCTCTCTCCCAGACAAAAATCCTAATTCGTTTGAGATTTCTTTTTTTTTCTTTTTCTTTTTTTTTTTTTGAGACGGAGTTTTGCTCTTGTTACCCAGGCTGGAGTGCAATGGCGCGATCTCGGCTCACCGCAACCTCCGCCTCCTGGGTTCAGGCAATTCTCCTGCCTCAGCCTCCTGAGTAGCTGGGATTACAGGCACGTGCCACCATGCCCAGCAAATTTTTTGTATTTTTAGTAGAGACGGGGTTTCACCATGTTGACCCAGATGGTCTCGATCTCTTGACCTCGTGATCCACCCGCCTCGGCCTCCCAAAGTGCTGGGATTACAGGCGTGAGCCACCGTGCCCGGCCTGTTTGAGATTTCTAAACATTAACTGGGCAAGGTTTGGATGATGAGGCCACATGACATTGTGGAAAATACTCTGGACTGAGAGAGTCAATAGGCCTGGACAGTTGTGCCACCCTATGTCCTGCCACTGCAAGTCCCACCCTCTCTCTAGGCCTCCCTTCTCCATCAATAAGAATAAGGTTTAAGTTCAGCTCTTTGTAGTGTCTTTTACATACATTACTTCATTTAATCGTCTAATCGTCATAAGAACCACTATTACTCCCATTTTATAAAAGAAGTAGCAGGGATTTTGAGAAATTAAGACTTGCCGAAGATAACAGAGTAATCAAATAGTTTTGATTGATTTGGTTTGGTTTTGGTTGAATGTAACCTGCTAATGTTATTATTTGTCATTAATTCACTCATTGACAAACATTAATTCAGCATCTTCATGTGCCAAATACTGTTTTTTGGCTCAAGGAACAGGGACATTTTCAGGAATAATCTGGTTGGTTAATGCTGTATTCAGGTCAATGTGTCAGTTTTAAAAAAAAGTATAGGCCGGGCGCGGTGGATCAAGCCTGTAATCCCAGCACTTTGGGAGGCCGAGGTGTGTAGATCACGAGGTCTAGAGATCGAGACCATCCTGGTCAACATGGTGAAACCCCGTCTCTACTAAAAATACAAAAATTAGCTGGGCATGGTGGCGTGTGCCTGTAATCCCAGCTACTCAGGAGGCTGAGGCAGGAGAATTGCCTGAACCCAGGAGGCGAAGGTTGCGGTGAGCCGAGATCACGCTATTGCACTCCAGCCTGGGTAACAAGAGTGAAACTCCGTCTCAGAGAAAAAAAAAAAAAAAGTATATTTGCAGGGCACAGTGGCTCATCCTTATAATGCCAGCACTTTAGGACGCTGAGCCGGGCGGATCACCTAAGGTCAGAAGTTCAAGACCAGCCTGGCCAACATGGTGAAACCCTGTCTCTACTAAAAATAAAAAAATTAGCCAGGTATGGTGGCAAATGCCTGTAATCCCAGCTACTTGGGAGGCTGAGGCAGGATAATTACTTGAACCAGGGAGGCGGAGGTTGCAGTGAGCCAAGATCACACCACTGCCTGGGTGACACAACGAGACTCTGGCTAAAAAAAAAAAAAAAAAAAAAAAAAAAAAAAGGAAAAAGAAAAGAGGCCAGGCAAAGTGGCTCATGCCTGTAATTCTAGCACTTTGGGAGGCCAAGGTGAGTGAATCAGTGAATCACCTGAGGTCAGGAGTTCAAGACCAGCCTGGCCATGTTGGTGAAACCCCATTTTTTTTTTTTTTTTTTGAGACGGAGTTTCGCTCTTGTTACCCAGGCTGGAGTGCAATGGCGCGATCTCGGCTCACCGCAACCTCCACTTCCTGGGTTCAGGCAATTCTCCTGCCTCAGCCTCCTGAGTAGCTGGGATTACAGGCACGCGCCACCACGCCCAGCTAGTTTTTTGTATTTTTAGTAGAGACGGGGTTTCACCATGTTGACCAGGATGGTCTCGATCTCTCGACCTCGTGATCCACCCGCCTCGGCCTCCCAAAGTGCTGGGATTACAGGCTTGAGCCACTGCACCCCGCCAACCCCATTTTTAAAAAGAAATGAAAAGTGTAATTAAGGGTCTTTCCCTTCTTCTTCTCTTAAGACTTCAAATTTGGGTTAACTTTACATCTCTCTGCCCCTGGAAGTCTATAAAGGGGCAATGTCAGCTGTGGTATTAGACAGCATTGCTCATGGTAAAAATAATTCCTGACTGGTAAACTTCTTCTGGGTCAGGATACATAAGTACCTGTTGAGAACACAGCTTTGGGCCGCTCTAATTGCAGTAACACTCGTAACTGGTTCATTGCCTGTGGAGAATCTGATAGCTATGCTCATGAGACACTAGACATAATGCCTATTTGGGACACGGCATTTCTCCCTTTTTTTATTTTTATTTTTATTTTATTTATTTATTTATTTATTTTTTGAGACGGAGTTTCGCTCTTGTTACTCAGGCTGGAGTGCAATGGCACGATCTCGGCTCACCGCAACCTCCGCCTCCTGGGTTCAAGCAATTCTCCTGCCTCAGCCTCCTGAGTAGCTGGGATTACAGGCACACACCACAATGCCCAGCTAATTTTTTGTATTTTTAGTAGAGACGGGGTTTCACCGTGTTGACCAGGATGGTCTCGATCTCTTGACCTCGTGATCCACCCGCCTTGGCCTCCCAAAGTGCTGGGATTACAGGCTTGAGCCACCGCGCCCGGCCGTTATTTATTTATTTTTAAAGATGGGGTTTCACCATGTTGGTCAGGCTGGTCTTGAACTCCTGACCTCAGGTGATCCACCCGCCTTGGCCTCCAGAGTGTTTGGATTACAGGCGTGAGCCACCACGCCCGTCCCTTTTTTTTTTTTTTTTTTAATCCAGATGGAGTCTCACTCTGTCGCCCAGGCTGGAGTGTAGTGGTGTGATCTCAGCTCACTGCAACCTCTGCCTCCCAGGTTCAAGCAATTCTGGTGCTTCAGCCTCCGAGTAGCTGGGAGTACAGGCATGCGCCACCACACCTGGCTAATTTTTTTTGTATTTTTAGTAGAGACAGGGTTTTGCCATGTTGGCCAGGCTGTTCTTGAACTCCTGACCTCAGGTGATTCCCCACCTTGGCCTCCCAAAGTGTTGGGATTACAGGCGTGAGCCACCACACCTGGCTGGATGGGGTATTTCTTTCTATTTTATTTTATTTTATTTTTGAGACAGAGTTTCGCTCTTGTTACCCAGGCTGGAGTGCAATGGCGCGATCTCAGCTCACCACAACCTCCGCCTCCTGGGCTCAGGCAATTCTCCTGCCTCAGCCTCCTAAGTAGCTGGGATTGCAGGCACGCGCCACCACACCCAGCTAGTTTTTTGTATTTTTGGTAGAGACAGGGTTTCACCATGTTGACCAGGATGGTCTCGATCTCTCGACCTCGTGATCCACCCGCCTTGGCCTCCCAAAGTGCTGGGATTACAGGCTTGAGCCACCGCGCCCGGCCTGGATGGGGTATTTCTAAACTAAGGTTGTCACCACACCTGTGGATAAGATCTTGTCTCTTTGCACCTGAGCTGTCACCTGGAGGAGCCAAGGAAGACTAATCACTGGATTACTACTAAAACCCTGCTGAAGAGAAGTGCCAGATGCTGTCCTGCTGGCACAGTGTGTCATGTCTTGAATCCTTCTGAGTTAATCTGATGCCAAGTGAAGCCTATGATATTAAGGCTAAATGTCTAGTTGAGCTCAAAGACCACTAATAGTGGATGTTTCTGGGGCACAGCCGGATCTAGTTTTTTTTTTTTTTTTTTTTAAGATAGGGTTTCACATGATGACCAGACTGGTCTTGAACTTCTGACCTCAGGTGATCCATCCACCTCAGCCTCCCAAAGTGCTAGGATTACAGGCGTGAGCCACCATGCTCGGCCTTTTTTTTTAGATAGAATTGCAACCCTGTTTTGTCTGATTCTAGCCATGGTTCTCAATCTTGGCCACACCTTGCACTCACATTGAAATGATACTGAATTGCTTGCCACAATGCACACGGCCATAAAAAAGAAGAAAGCACTGCTACACACACAGATGAATCTCTCGGGCGTGATGGTAAAAGAAAGGAGCCAGACACAAAAGAGTACAAACTGGATAATTCCACTTATCAGAAGTTCAGACGCAGTCAAACCTAACCAGAATAGTGGCTATTATTGAGGGGTAGGTATTGACTGGAGGCAGAAGGCAGCCTTCTGGGGAGCTATAAATATTCTGTATCGTGATCTGTGTGGTGGTTACATGGGTGGGTGTATATATTCATGAATAATGTGAAGGCAGGGAATCTAGAAGCAGAAAGATAGGCTGAATCCAAAGGTGGGTGGGGGGCCTTAACTAGAGATCTGAGGCCTCAGCTGGAGGCTGAATCTTCTGTAAAAGCTCCCACTGACCCTGGAAGGTAGAAAGTGTGAGCCCCGTGGAAAAGTACTGAATAGTAGTTCTATCAGAGGGACCCAAGAGAACAGGAGAAACAGGGGAATGGGACCTGGATGTTCAACTCCTGAGGGAAGCAGGAAGCAGCGGGAGGCTGCAACCCAAAAGTAAAACTCCACTATGCAAGGAGCTATGAATATAAAAACCCAGGGGAGGTGACACTTTGTGGATATCAAGTGACAGTTTTGGGGATGGTATTTTGCTTTTCATGTGTCTCTTTCTTCCCCCATCTATTCTGTAAGACTTTTAATTGCAGGAGAATTTAAATAAAGTAACGTACAAGGCCTTATTTCAGTCAGTTTGGAGCCCAGACAGCACCTGAAATTAGGTCCTGCCTTTGTTAAAGTGGATTAATTTATTCCTAGCTTCAAGCTGGGATGAAACTTCTGCCATAAGACCAAATTGAAAGAGAAAATCCCGGAGTCAGGCTTCATGACAACTGGCTGAAAGGATGGAGGCCCCTGTCCTGGAGAAGCAAGGTCTGAGGGAAAGCGACAGGACAGAAGTGTCTCCCTGTATCTGAAGGTTTCCCATGTGAGAAAAAGGCAAATTTGCTCAAGATGAGTACAGAGGGGAACAAGGAAATTCGATGTGGAATTTCTTGGAAATCTTGGAGGCAACAGAATTGCTCGAATCCAGTAGCTGAAGGTTGGAGTGAGCCTAGATCGCACCACTGCACTCCAGCCTGGGTGACAGAGTAAAACCTTATGTCAAAAAAAAAAAAAAAAAAAAAAAAAAAAGCTGTTCTTCTGGCATTTTCAAATAATGTCATTGGAGTTAACAAAGACAGACAGCTAAAGTCATAAATTTGTGTTCTAAGTGATTCAAAGCTGTGCAAGTATCAATATGAACAACTATATTTGTGCAGACAGGGAAGAATAATTAACCCATGTAGAGATGGCAGGGTGAATGATCTTCACTGGAATTACACCAGCATGCTCATGCTCTTCCTTTTTGATTTTTTTCAGGTTTTTAAAATAATCTACCTTATTTTTATTGGCTGCAGGAAATATTTTCCCTCCTCCGGATTTGGAGAACAGGATATTCTTCCCTCTTCCGTGCAACCCATCCCAGTTGCTCACCCTATGTTTGGCTTGGCTAGCCAAGTGATTCCCTCCTGCATGAAATTCTTAGGTTGCTCTTGATTCAAATTCATACTAGGGGTTTAAAAATGCATAATCTCTGTTAATCCTCTCAACAGCCCACAATATTAGTATAATAACTATCATTACAATTAAATGCATGTCTTGGATCTTAGAGGCTGTTTGTGAGTAGCTGAAACAAGGAATAGTAATTCACAAATGTCAAGGGTCTATTCTAATTTACCTATCTGTCTCCCAAAATAGCCTATGAAGACTTTAAACTTGTTTTTTCTGTTTGTCTGTTTTGTTTTTTGAGATGGAGCCTCACTCTGTCACCCAGGCTGGAGTGCAGTGGTGGGATCTCTGGTTGCTGCAAACTCTGCCTACAGGGTTCAAGTGATTCTCCTGCCTCAGCCTCCCCAGTAGCTGGGATTGCAAGCACACGCAACCACACCAAGCTAATGTTTGTATTTTAGTAGAGAGTAGTTTCACCATGTTAGTTAGGCTGGTCTCGAACTCCTGACCTCAAGTGATCCACCTGCCTCAGCCTCCTAAAGTGCTGGGATTTATAGACGTGAGCCACCACACCTGTCCAACTTTGAACTTATGAACCATGTCTTATTCATCATTATATATTCTCAACAATACCTCTCATGGTTCCTGACACAGTAGGGGCTCAAAAGTATTTTTTCAGGCCGGGCGTGGTGGCTCAAGCCTGTAATCCCAGCACTTTTGGAGGCCGAGGCGGGTGGATCACGAGGTCTAGAGATCGAGACCATCCTGGTCAACATGGTGAAACCCCGTCTCTACTAAAAATACAAAAAATTAGCTGGGCATGGTGGCACATGCCTGTAATCCCAGCTACTCAGGAGGCTGAGGCAGGAGAATTGCCTGAGCCCAGGAGGTGGAGGTTGCGGTGAGCCGAGATCGCGCCATTGCACTCCAGGCTGGGTAACAAGAGCGAAACTCCGTCTCAAAAAAAAAAAAAAAAAAAAAGTATTTTTTCAATAAATAAATGATTAACGGAAATGTATAATAATTAATACTGCATTTGAATCATTTAAATAGGGTGTATATATTTTTTCAGAGTCTCACTCTGTTGCCCAGGCTGTAATGCAGTGGTGAGATCTCAGCTCACTACAGCCTCTGGTTCCCAGGTTCAAGAGATTCTCCTGCCCCAGCCTCCTGAGTAGCTGGGACTACAGGTGCCCACCACCACGCCCAGCTAATATTTGTATTTTTATTATAAATGGAGTTCCACAATGTTGGCCAGGCTGGTCTCTACCTCCTGACCTCAAATGATCCACCTTCCTCGACCTCTGAAAGTGTTGGGATTACTGGCGTGAGCCACCACATCCACCCGCAAAATGGTCTTAACTGTTGTGAAAAGGCTAGGAAAAGATTCTACATGCAGTTTCTACCATATGAAATAATGCATTCTTGAAAAATATGATAGCAGAAATAGTGACATAATCTTTTTCTATCTAGGTATTACTCCTGTAATAAACCAAAATAATTTAGTTTATTCTAAGGAATAAACGGGTAAGCCCTTCAGCTCCACTCCTTGTGATCTCTCCTTTTCCTACCTTTTCTCTCTTCTCCCTCTTCTTTTTCTTCTGTTCCCATTTTCAAACATTAATTTTGAACTTGGTTTTTTTGTTTGTTTTGTTTTTTGAGATGAAGTCTCACTCTGTCACCCAGGCTGAGACTCCATCTCAAAACAAACAAATAAACAAACAAACAAATACATATTGCATTAATACACTGTGAGGATTTTAGCCCCTGTCTTCAAAGCATTTACTTTATAGTCAAGAGGAAAAAAAGGTAAGAAATGGCAATATCTATAACCACAGTGACAACATCTGATCTGCAATACCATCAAGCCCACAGTTTTGCCCGAGCTGCCCTCTGGCGCACCATGAATCCCATCTTGGAAGACTTGCCTGATCTTTTTTCCCTGAGCACAGGCACAAAGAAAATTCTCCTCTGTCTGTAAATACTCACTGTATCTGACCGAACTGCAATAGCAACAGGGCTTCCCTCTGGGATTAAAAGCTAGGGAAAACCTCAAAGCAATATTAAAAATGACTGGAGCTACTCAGAAGAATTATAACAAGTGGAAGGGGACTTAGAGATCTTCCAAACCAATGACTTCATTTTCCAGATCTGGAAGCTGGAAACCAGAGTTGGAAGGGTCTGCCTGTGGTCACATAGCAAATCAGTGGCAATGCAATAATCCTGAGATTATTTTAAGTAGTGCACGACACACTTTTACATATACAAATAGTTGTGCATTTCTATTTTTAATTTGTATAAATTTAATGAGTATAATTTGCAATATGTACTTATTTTAGTTTAGGAAATATATAAAAAGCACATCAAGCTCTGATTTTATAGATAAGGATATTATATAGTGGTCAAAAGTTTTCTTTATATCTTAAGTTAAAAAAGTGAATGGGCTGGGCATGGTGGCTCACACCTGTAATCCCAGAACTTTGGGAGGATGAGGCGGACAGATCACTTGAGATCAGGAGTTCAAGATCAGCCTGGCCAACATGGTGAAAACCGATCTGTACTAAAAATACAAAAGTTAACCAGATGTGCTCGCTTGAACCCAGAAGGCAGAGGTTGCAGTCAGCTGAGATTGTGCAACTGCACTCCAGCCTGGGGACAGAGCAAGATTCTAACTTTAAAAAAAAAAAAAGTGAATGAATTAAAATAAAATTTATTTATTTATTTATTTATTTATTTATTTTTTTTTTTTTTTTTTTTGAGACGGAGTTTCACTCTTGGTACCCAGGCTGGAGTGCAATGGCACGATCTCGGCTCACCGCAACCTCCGCCTCCTGGGTTCAGGCAATTCTCCTGTCTCAGCCTCCTGAGTAGCTGAGATTACAGGCACACGCCACCATGCCCAGCTGAGTTTTTGTATTTTTAGTAGAGACGGGGTTTCACCATGTTGACCAGGATTGTCTCAATCTCTTGACCTCGTGATCCACCCTCCTCGGCCTCCTAAAGTGCTGGGATTACAGGTGTGAGCCACTGCGCCCGGCCCAAAATAATTTTTTTTTTTTTTTTTTTTTTTTTTTTTTTTTTTTTTTGAGACGGAGTTTTGCTCTTGTTACCCAGGCTGGAGTGCAATGGCGCGATCTCGGCTCACTGCAACTTCCGCCTCCTGGGTTCAGGCAATTCTCCTGCCTCAGCCTCCTGAGTAGCTGGGATTACAGGCACGCGCCACCATGCCCAGCTAATTTTTTGTATTTTTAGTAGAGACGGGGTTTCACCATGTTAACCAGGATGGTCTCGATCTCTTGACCTCGTGATCCACCCGCCTCGGCCTCCCAAAGTGCTGGGATTACAGGCTTGAGCCACCGCGCCCGGCCAACAAAAATATTTTTTAAAAGTAGAGGCCACCTGCAGTAGCTCACACCTGTAACCCTAGCACTTTGGGAGGCCAAGACAGGTGGATTGCTTGAGTCCAGGAGTTTGAGGCCATCCAGGGCAACATGGCCAAATCCTACCTTGACAAAAAATTTCCAGCTACTCAGGAGCCTGAGGTGGGAGGATCACCTGAACCTGGATGGTCAAGTTTGCAGTGAGCTGTGATCATGCCACTGCACTCCAGCCTGAGTGACAGAATAAGACCCTGTCTGAAAAAAAAAGTGGGGAGGGGATAGCTAGTATAATAATGGAGTAAAAAAATTATGAAAGTGGTATGCAAATTACTGAAATTTAGAAAACATCATGTTGGCCGGGCGTCATGGCTCATGCCTGTAATCCCAGCACTTTGGGAGGCTGAGGCGAGTGGATCAAGAATTCAGGAGATCGAGACCATCCTGGCTAACATGGTAAAACCCCTTCTCTATTAAAAATTAAAAAAAAAAAATTAGCTGGGCATGGTAGTGCATGCCTTGTAGTCCCAGCTACTCAGGAGGCTGAGGCAGGAGAATTGCTTGAATCCAGGAGGCAGAGAGATTGCAGTGAGCCAAGATCACGCCTCTTCCCTGCAGCCTGGGCGACACTGGGAGACTCTGTCTCAAAAAAAAAAAAAAAGAAAAGAAAAGAGGGCTGGGTGCGGTGGCTTAAGCCTGTAATCCCAGCACTTTGGGAGGCCGAGGCGGGTGGATCAGGAGGTCAAGAGATCGAGACCAACCTGGTCAACATGGTGAAACCCTGTCTCTACTAAAAAATACAAAAAAATCAGCTGGGCATGGTGGTGCGTGCCTGTAATCCCAGCTACTCAGGAGGCTGAGGCAGGAGAATTGCCTGAACCCAGGAGGCGGAGGTTGCGGTGAGCCGAGATTGCACCATTGCACTCCAGCCTCGATAACAAGAGCGAAACTCAGTCTCAAAAAAAAAGAAAAGAAAAGAAAACATCATATTTACTATATCACTCTGCCTCTCTCCAAGATAAGATAAAGGACTTTCAAGCTGGACACAGTGGCACATGCCTGTAGTCCCAGTTACTCAAGAGGCTGAGGCGGGAGCATCACTTGAGTCCAGGAGTTCAAGGCTATGGTGTGTTATGATTACACCTGTGAATAGCCACTGCAGTCCAGCCTGGGCAACAAATGAAACCCTGTCTCTAAAAAAATAACATTAAAATTTAAAAAATAAGAAAATATACAGGACTTTGACAAATGGACCTGCTCAGAACATTATGAGACGGCAACTTTTTTTTTTTTTTTTTTTTGAGACGGAGTTTCGCTCTTGTTACCCAGGCTGGAGTGCAATGGCGCGATCTCGGCTCACCGTAACCTCCGCCTCCTGGGTTCAGGCAATTCTCCTGCCTCAGCCTTCTGAGTAGCTGGGATTACAGGCACGCGCCACCATGCCCAGCTAATTTTTTTGTTTTTTTAGTAGAGATGGGGTTTCACCATGTTGATCAGGATGGTCTTGATCTCTTAACCTCATGGTCCACCCACCTCGGCCTCCCAAAGTGCTGGGATTATAGGCTTGAGCCACCGTGCCCGGCCAAGAAGGCAACTTTTTAATGTAAAGGTGATGATTGAATAGTTGGATATGTGCACATTTAGCAGACATGGGTTAGGCACAGTAAAGAGTAGGAATTTTATTCAGAAAAAATGGAAGGCAACTAGATGGGAGAGTTTGGGCTGAGTTTTGGCATGTGATAGAAATAACTGTATTTTCAAGTATGCCTTCTTGAGTTAACAAAGGGTGAGGTAGAAACCCTGCGACCTCTTCTCCTGTAACTGAATCTGAGTGAATATGTTATCAGAATTGGGTTCAAATCCTGCTTCTGCCACATCCCAGCTTGTGCCCTCTGCCAAGTCACTTAACCACTCTGAGTTTGTGAAAAAGCTACGTTGTGAGGAGCAACTATGAGAATGTCAAAATGCCTCAAAAGGGAGTGAGAAAAAGACTGAAAGAAAGAGGAAGAAAAAGAAAAAAAAATGACAAAAGAGTGGAAGCCAGGTTGGAAGGACTATAAGAAGAACGGGAGCTGGTAAAATTATTTCAGACTTTATGTGCTGAAATAGTCATTCTTGTCACAAGCTGCTAGATTTTCTTCTTATGAAAACATTTCTAAGGTGGCAGATGAATGTATTTTTAAAATTTTTCCTGAAACATAACACTCCAACAGGATGTGTTAGAGAAATGCCAAGAAAAGAAGGCAGAAGGAGGTAAAGTCCTTGAATGAAAAGGAAGATAAAGGGACCCGTGCGTGGACCTAGCAGGACAGAAGTCCCACCTCTGCTATGAAGCCCTCCTGAGCTCCTGGGTGGAGCTGACTGTCTCCTCCTTAGACCCCTGCTATATTTACACACCTTCTACTAGGGCCAGTACCATGGCTTAGGAGCATCTCTGTTTGTCATTTCCATTAGATAATAAACTCCTTAACTGCTGGGACTGTCTTATTTAGCTCACGTATTCCCAGTCCTTCTCTCAGGACCTGGTCCCTATGATATGCTTGATAAACGTCTATTGAATGAATTAGCCTGTTTCTAGGAACTTGAAGCAATGATCTTTGAGGGATGAATAGAGGTCAAGATAATATTTAGCTTCTTGTATATTTGGGGGAGATATACTTACTGTTTTCCAATAGTTGAAGAACTGTCTTGGGAAGTGTGTTTTTTTTTTTTTTTTTTTTTGAGACGGAGTTTCACTGGTTTCCCAGGCTGGAGTGCAATGACGTGGTTTTGGCTCACCACAACCTCTACCTCCCAGGTTCAAGCAATTCTGCCTCAGCCTCCTGAGTAGCTGGGATTACAGGCATGTGCCACCATGCCCAGCTACGTTTGTATTTCTAGTAGAGGTGGGGTTTCTCCATGTTGGTCAGGCTGGTCTCGAACTCCTGACCTCAGGTGATCTGCCTGCCTTGGCCTCCCAAAGTGCCGAGATTACAGGCATGAGCCACCATGCCCAGCTGGGAAGTGTATTTTTAAAATGTGCTCTGTGGTCCTTAATGGCACAGGTAGGACTAAGAAAATCAGCACGGCCAACATGATGGCAAAACCCCGTCTCTACAAAAAAATACAAAAATTAGCCGGATGTGATGGCATGTGCCTGAAGTCCCAACTACCTGGGAGGCAGAGATGAGTGGATTGATTGCACCACTACACTATAGCCTGGGAAACAGAGCAAGACTTTGTCTTAAAACAAAACAGGCATGGGCTTGGAGTGGAATGTACTGCCCATGTTTATTATGTTCATAAACTCTGGTGCAGAGCTTCACCTGCCCAGAAGTCGGGTCACTTTTTTTTTTTTTTTTTTTTTTTTTTGAGGCAGAGTTTCGCTCTTGTTACCCAGGCTGGCGTGCAATGGCACGATCTCGGCTCACCGCAACCCCCGCCTGCTGGGTTCAGGCAATTCTCCTGCCTCAGCCTCCTGAGTAGCTGGGACTACAGGCACGCGCCACCATGCCCAGCTAACTTTTTGTATTTTTAGTAGAGACGGGGTTTCACCATGTTGACCAGGATGGTCTCGATCTCTTGACCTCGATGATCCGCCCATCTCGGCCTCCCAAAGTGCTGGGATTACAGGCTTGAGCCACCGTGCCCGGTGGGTCACTTGTTTTAAATGTACACACAACTACCCTGTGAGATTAAGAGTCAGAAAGACTTGAGTTCTAATTATTCAACTTTTCTAGCAGTGCGAATTTGAGCAAATCAATCAGCTTAAATATGCTAATAACTATACCTCCCTCTTGGGGATTTGGTAAGGCTTAAATATTAAAGCAGGCTGGGTGTGGTGGCTCATGCCTTATAATCTCAGCACTTTGGGGGACCAAGGCAGTAGGATTCCTTGAGCCCAAAAATTCAAGACCAGCCTGGGCAACATAGAGAGACCCCAACCCAAAACAAACAAAACAAAACTTTTTGTAGAGATAGGGTCTCCCTCTATCACCTAGGCTGGAGTGCAGTGGCACAATCTTGGCTCACTGCAACCTCAGCCTTTGAGGCTCAAGTGATCCTTCCACCTCAGCCTCCCAAGTAGCTGGGACCGCAGGCCCACGTCACCATGCCCAGCTGATTTTTTGTATTTTAAGTTTTCTCATGTTGTACATGCTGGTCATGAACTCTCCGTCTCAAGTGATCCACCCCCTCGGCCTCCCAAAGGGATGGAATTACAGCATGAGCCACCACAACTGGCCAGAAATTTTTTTTGTTGTTTTTTTGAGATGAGGTCTCTCCCAGGCTGGAGTGCAATGGCACAATCTCAGCTCACTGCAACCTCCACCTCCTGGGTTCAAACAATTCTCCTGCCTCAGCCTCCTGAGTAGCTGGAATTAGGCACATGCCACCATGCCTGGCTAATTTTTGTATTTTCAGTAGAGACGAGGTTTCATTACGTTGGCCAGGCTGGTCTGGAACTCCTGACCTCAAGTGATCCGGCCCCCAGCCTGGTCAACTGAGCAAGACCCTGTCCCATACGCCCCCCCCACCCCCCACCAGAAGCACATAAAGCTCTTAGCACAGTACCATAATAAACATTTAATTTCTTTTAAGAAGACACCCCTAGTGTTATTTTTCTTTTGATCTCTTCCTAGATACAAATATGGATAATTGAATAAAACTTCTCAACATCACAACTTCTTCTCTTTCTGTAGGAAACAACTCTGTTCAATCCCGTTGTCTATCTCCAGGAATTAACTAGATGACATTGCATAGTCACTTCCTTCTGGGAGCTTTTTTTTCTATCTGTAAATGAAGACAGGTGAGGGAGGAATGTCTACTTTCTATTTTTAGCGGTCCATTTCCACAAGTGTATGTTAATTTTGTAATGTAAAGAAATAATTTTTTTTTTTTTTTTTTTGAGACAGAGTTTCAGTCTTGTTGCCCAGGCTAGAGTGAAATGGCATGATCTCAGCTCACTGCAACCTCCACCTCCCAGGTTCAAGGGATTCTCCTGCCTCAGCCTCCCAAGTAGCTGGGGTTACAGGCACCTGCCACCATGGCCAGCTAATTTTTTTTGTATTTTTAGTAGAGAAGGGGTTTCACCATGTTGGCCAGGTTGGTCTCGAACTCCTGACCTCAGGTGATCCACACACCTTGGCCTCCCAAAGTGCTGGGTTTATGGGCGTAAGCCACCACACCCAGACAGAAATAAAAGATTTTTTAGGCCAGGCACGGTGGCTCAAGCCTGTAATCCCAGCACTTTGGGAGGCCGAGGCGGGTGGATCACGAGGTCAAGAGATCAAGACCATCCTGGTCAACATGGTGAAACTCCGTCTCTACTAAAAATACTAAAAATTAGCTGGGCATGGTGGTGCGTGCTTGTAATCCCAGTTACTCAGGGGGCTGAGGCAAGAGAATTGCTTGAACCCAGGAGGCGGAGGTTGCGGTGAGCCGAGATCGCTGGGTAACAAGAGCGAAACACCATCTCAAAAAAAAAAAAGAAAAAAAAGATTTTTTAAAACTGGGGTCAGGTGCTGTGGCTCACGCCTATAATCCTGGCACTTTGGGAGGCTGAAGTTGGTGGATCACCTGAAGTCAGGAGTTCAAGAGTAGCCTGATCAATATAGTAAAACCCTGTCTCTAAAAAACAATAACAAAAATAAAAAACAAATGAAGCCGGGTGCGGTGGCTCAAGCCTGTAATCCCAGCACTTTGGGAGGCCGAGGCGGGTGGATCACGAGGTCGAGAGATCGAGACCATCCTGGTCAACATGGTGAAACCCCATCTCTACTAAAAATACAAAAAATTAGCTGGGCATGGTGGCACGTGCCTGTAATCCCAGCTACTCAGGAAGCTGAGGCGGGAGAATTGCCTGAACCCAGGAGGCGGAGGTTGCGGTGAGCCGAGATCGCGCCATTGCACTCCAGCCTGGGTAACAAGAGCGAAACTCTGTCTCAAAAAAAAAAAAAAAACGAAAAACCTGAACTAAACTGCTGTCTAATATCCCTCTTTGCTTTGACATTATTTGAGCCTGAGAATCTAAGCCTCTCTCTCTTTCCCCTGTTCCCGTTCCCTTCCTCCATTCCTAGCCTCTCTCTCTCTCTCTCTGGCCTTACAATGAGAGTGCACCATGTAGGTGGAAGGATTACAACAAATACACTTCTCTTCTGGTCCCATGTTAGGAACTGGTCGCAGAGATGGCTATAGGTGGGAACACGTAGGGAAGCTCAGAGCAGATTTGATTGCCTTACTTAGCTGGAGTTCAGCGTATCTTTTTTTTCTTTTTTTTTTTCTGAGATGTGTTGCCCAGGCTGGAGTGCAGTGGCACGATTTCAGCTCACTGCAACCTCCACCTCCCGGGTTCAAGTGATTCTCCTGCCTCAGCTTCCCATGTAGCTGGGACTACAGGCGATCGCCACCACACCTGTATAATTTTTGTATTTTTAGTAGAGACAGGGTTTCAGGCTGTCTCAAAGTCCTGAACTCAGTGATCCACCCACCTCAGCCTCCCAAAGTGTTGGGATTACAGGTGTGAGCCACCTTGCCTGCCTTCAGCCTTTCTTTTCATTTGATTACTTTTCCTTATAATTTCACTTTGTCATCCTCATGTAGTACCCAATTTCCTTTAGGGAAATACAGCAGTTGAGTTAGAAAATGATAGACTTAAATGTGTGCAAACTGGGTAACAAAGAAATCCACAAAAACTATGCAACTCAACCCAGCACGGTGGCTCATGCCGGTAATCCCAGCACTTTGTGAGGCTGAGGCAGGTGGATCACTTGAGGTGAGGAATTCAAGACCAGTCTGACCAATATGGTGAAACCCTGTCTCTACTAAAAATACAAAAAAGTTAATTGGGCATGGTGGTGTACATCTGTAATCCCATCTACTCAGGAGACTGAGGCAGGAGAATCACTTGAACCTGGGCACTGGAGGTTACAATGAGCCGAGATCACGCCACTGCACTCCAGCCTAGGCAGTAGAGCAAGACTTTGTCTCAAAAAATACAAAAAACAAAAAACAACCAAACAAAAAATTATACAGTTCTCTCTGTCCTTATTTCGAGTATCCTTTTTTTTTTTTTTTAGAAAGAAAAAAAGAATAATAAGAAAAAGAATAAAGAAGAGGAAGAAAGAGAAAGAGGAAGAGGGAGAGAGGATGGGGGTATTGCTTTATTGCCCGGGCTAGAATGTAATCTAAATATGGGTATGCCTATAATTGTCCTTAATAATGGAGACATGAAAGAAAATGAGGGAAGAGAATAACAAACAAGGAGCCAACCAACATTTCATTTAAACTTCTAAATTGATATGATGTGGTACTGATAAGAGTGTATATTTTGTGTATTTAAAGTGGAGAGTTCTATAAATGTTAATTACGTTTACTTGTTCCAGATCTGAGTTCAAGTCCTGGATATCGTTGTTAATTTTCTGTCTCATTGATCTGTCTAATATTAATGTTGAAGTCTCCCACTATTATTGTGTGGGAGTCTCAGTCTGTTTATTAGTCTTGTATGTCTGAGTATTCTTGTATTGCGTATTGGGTGCGTATCTATTTAGGATCTTTAGCTCTTCTTGTTGTTGCATTGATCCTTTTATCATTATATAATGTCCTTCTTTGCTTCTTTTGATCTTTGTTGCTTAATTTTAACTTCTGCTTTTTATTTATTTATTTTAGCTCTCTGTTTGGTTGGTAAATCTTTCTCCATCCCTTGTTTTGAGTCTTTGTGTATCCTTAAATGTGAAATGGGTCTGGATGCAGCATACTGATGGGTTTTAGTTTTTTATCCAAATTGCCTGTCTGTCTTTGGATTGGGGGATTTAGTCAATTTAAATTTAGAATTAATAATGATAGGCTGGACGCGGTGGCTGAAGCCTGTAATCCCAGCACTTTGGGAGGCCGAGGCGGGTGGATCACGAGGTCAAGAGATCGAGACCATCCTGGTCAACATGGTGAAACCCCATCTCTATTAAAAATACAAAAAATTAGCTGGGCATGGTGGCGCATTCCTGTAATCCCAGCTACTCAGGAGGCTGAGGCAGGAGAATTGCCTGAACCCAGGAGGCGGAGGTTGCGGTGAGCCGAGATCGCGCCATTGCACTCCAGCCTGGGTAATAAGAGCGAAACTCCGTCTCAAAAAAAAAAAAAAAAAGAATTAATAACGATATATGTGAGTTTAATACTGCCATTTAATATTAGCTGGCTATTTTGCCCATTAGTTGATGTAAATTCTTCATTATATTGATGCTCTTTACTTTTTGGTATTTTTTAGAAAGGCTGATACTGTTTTTTCCTTCCTATGTGTAGTGGTTC